>NW_015090990.1:7258241-7462067 GCF_001431845.1 Calidris pugnax
CGTTTGCTGGACTGGTGAGGAATTTAGGTGCGCTCTTTGGCTTAGGGCTCGGAATTAATTCTGAAATGTTCATTATGAGCTGCAAAGGTAAAAATAGCTGTAAGATAAGTTTCCGCGTATTGTGTATAGCTGCTTCGTTAGCCATGCTGCAGCTGTATAATTTTGTTAAGATCCCTACTCATACTGAGTATTTGTTCTACTTTCTCTCTTTTTGTAAGAGTGCAGCTATGCCTCTGACTGTAGTTGCCTTGGTTCCGTACTGTGTCCACTCGTTAATGAGGACAACTGAAAAGAAACTTAATTAGATAAAGTTTCCGAGTGGGTAGCAATGTGGGGATGGATATGAACTGTTCGAGAACCCTCCACACAGGCAGTTTTGCTAACTCATTTTAAGCAAGGGGGATGCCACTGCATCTTTGATGTGCTCCTGGTAAGTAACCAGTACATTCAAGAATGACTTTGGCAGCTCAGACATATTAATTGCTGATTTTTTTTCATAGAAATACTGCAATGAGGGACACTGCAGTGTGGTTATATAGGACCCAATACCCTGGGTCATAACAGACTTTTAAAGTATAATCAACTAGTTTTGTTTAGCTACTTGGTGGTCTTTTAGTTCTGTCCATCTCCAACTAGATGGTGCTTCGAGCCTCGGTTGTATATAGTAATACTCAATATTCAGGTTTTTTATATGTGTGTGTTAAACTGCTAGATAATGGTGTGACAGTATCACACCACCTGTACCAGGCACTGTGGAAAAGGCCAGCATAGTAATGAATAAGGCTTCAGATTTAACTTATTGAGCTTCCTGAGCAAAACAGCTTTTGATTAAGCCAGATGAGAAGAAAATAAAAGTGTATTTCAATTAGACTCTGTAGAATGTATTTTTGCATTACTGTGTCATTTTTGTCATTTTTACTTCTTGAAAGTGGTCACATAAATAATGAATGTTACAGATTACACCTTTGATACTGAAAATGCATAAATATGGTCTAACAAATCTTGGGGTTCTGTACAGAGCAACAAATGAAAGTTGTCAATAATGAAATTATCTCAGCGTATTGTTCATGTTCCTGCATTGCAAAAGCAAAGTAGTCTGTCTCTCGTATCAAGAGTCAGAAGCCAGAATCACTGTTAGTAGTTGTGTAAATAATGAAGAGATAATTGCAGACTAAGTTATTGCAAGTTATATTCTTTTCAGCTTGGTTTACCTAAGTGCACAAGTAACTAATACGTCAAATACATATTTTTTTAATATAAAAAGGGTGCTCTAAATAGGCAAAGGAAGGAACTTTCCTTTTTTCATTATTTAGCACTTACTGTTGCATATTGCCTTTTGGTGCACAATCTTTAAGCAATATTTTGCTGCTACCATCTCCTAATGCTTAGTGTACAAGCAGCATAAAGCTAATACGGGTAATGAGGGCTGTGTCAATATGATCTGATAGCAATACTGTATTGCTTCTAGACTTAAAATTAGCTGTAAGATAACTGAAATGGAAAGAGTTTTATTTAATTGGGAAAACAACGTGAATAGTTTGAGTTGGCCCTTGGGAATGAACACGATAGAAATTGCAGAAGCAAATCTGAAACAGACATTGTTATTTAAGAGCCTCATAAAGACTGCATTGACTGACTTACAAAAATTATGAATCTGTTTTTAAAAGTCTGAGGAGTATTCTGCTTTATGCATCTCCTGATATCTTCTGTAATGATTCTCTGAACTCTTTTTCCTGCAGCAGCTGGCCTGAAACCAGTCTTTTCAATAATTTTGACTCCTTAAGCAAAATGACTAAGCTAATGGGACTAGAAACAAATAATGAAGAGCAAAGGCAGCTATGACAAAGATTTCTCCTGTGTTCAAGATGCTCTGTGCTTTGTTATTCCCTGCCAGTGAGGTGACCTATGGAGGCATCACGAAAGGCTAGAAGGTTGGTCTCGCTGTCCTGTTCCTCACTCCTCCTGGCCAATAGCAGGAGATCCTTTGTGCTCTTGCAGCAGCGTTTGGGCCTACTGGCAACGCTGGCTCTTCTAAGCTGGGACTTAGGGGCAGGCATCACGTTTCTAAGCTCCTACCACATGAGGGTCTGTGCTTCCTGGTACTGACAGAATCTTGGTGTCTCTGTTGGGATAGACACACCATTAATGTAGAATGAGAACTTGCACTTCTGCAGTGTTCTTCTAAGTACGGACACATAGGAAGACATGGGCTTCCACTCAGTTTCTTGGAGCATCCTATTAATTAAGCCTGCAACTTCAGTGCTTCAGGGAAAGGGATAATGACCAGCTTCCTGGCTGAACCACCTCTTACTCTTCCTGCAACTATTGAAACACCGCTAAAACCAAGAATGGTGGGAAAACTGCATAAATTAAGCTAGTTTAATTTTGCCAGTAGCTTCACAATTTAACCTGTTGATGAAGTAATGGCAGTAGAATAAGACACTTTCTGAGCAGCTGAGTGTGTTGGGCTATAGAGTCTTGTGCAACTGCCTGAAGAACCTCCAAAGAGGGCTCCCAAAACTTGAAATGGAGTTAGCCTTTTCCAGAGTGGTGGGATAAACAAGTGCCTAGATAAAATCTTGGTATTTTGCTAGATTTAGAATTGTAAATCAAGAGCCAGACATTTAGTTGATACAGTGAAATAGACCTGTATGTCCCTTAGTCAGGCTTTAGCAGGTGCCAGTGTAGTTGCATTCACCTTCTTAACAGCTCCGTCCTGCACAGCAGCCCCTTGTTACAGGCAGCACCTAAATACACGCAAATACTTGTTACCTGCTGCAAGATACTCATCTGCTTGTCTGAAGGGTAAGAGATGAAGTTCAAAAGCACAAGAGCTGGTAAAAAATACAATTTATTCTTATAATTTTAGCCACGAAAGTGGTGTCCTTTAGGCAAAAGAATCATGGAAAAAGTACATGTAGTAATTGTAGTTTTTAATAAAGAACAGTTATTTTTCTATGACCTTAAATACTAATATAAATTAAATATCATATAGGTATGTCAATAGAGAAACATGCAGTAGGCCGTAAACTGTTACAAACTTCTGCCAGAAGAACATAATTCCTGATCTTTGTCATTTCTGAATGAATTGTTGCTCGATTTATCACCTTTGCTTAATACAAACAGCTAATTATAGGTATTTTTTTCCACCTTTACGGCATATATTGACGGTTTCTGTAAAAATACTCATTGTCTTGCCTTCTGAAAAAAATAACACATTATCCATCACTGCCTCAAGTAATAACTGTAATGATTAACCGTAGAATTTTGCATTGATTTAACTAAACAATTTATTCCTATTCAAAAGGAGGAATGACCCTTACCAGCTTCTGTTCTCCTCTTGGTTGCCTTCCTTACTTTTGTGGAGCTGCCTTCTTTGTAAGTATGTGATGGCGTTAAAGGGGCAGCGCCCTGCACGAGTTGGTGCACAGGGTGGAAATCCAGCCTCCTCTGACAGCAGAGCTGATGTGGATGCTGTGGAGGGGTGGGAGGGTGTGGACCCACAGGAAAGGTGTCTGCTGTAATCCTCTGCAGACCCAACGCAAGGAGAGATTTGATCCTTTCAGCTATACAGCATCATCCTTGGGATTGTTTTTTATTCATAGAGCTTACCTAGACAAGTGGCAGTTTCCAGAACGCTGGAGCGGAGTCTTTCTTGATTGCTAATTGAGGAATCACAGGACTGTGCAGTCTGACTGCAGGTGGTGGCAATTCCCCAGCTCACCAGCAAAGATCTTTCCCGTTTTCAGGCATTCTTTCCCTTAGCAGTGGGCTGAGCTACTTCCTGAATGCTTTAGCCTATGCTTAGTCCCCTGCACGTGCCTGACAACTGTGCTTGATGCAGAAAGCTACATACATTTAGGGCACCTCAGAACTCACAATATCGTGGGGCACTTTGTAGCACAACGGGGCACCAACATACACAAACCTACTGCAGAGTATTTGTTACAGAAAAAAATACCTTTCAGATTTAGAATCACAGTAATTCAGCTAATCGGGGCTCCAGTGGTAACGAGCTTGTAATAAGCTCCTTCCAGGGCCATCAGTTCATCGTGCGTGCCCCTCTCAATGACGAGTCCCTGTGACATCACCGCGATGATGTCGGCGTTCTGGATCGTGGACAAGCGGTGGGCAATGACGATGCAGGTCCGTCCTTCCCTGGCCTGATCCAGCGCCGCCTGCACAGTCTGAAGGGAACACACAGAGTGTCAGATTAAAAATGGGCAAACGAAATTAGGGCTCAGAGCTGGAGAATTCTGATTGCTTCAGATTAATTAACCGTATTGCGCAACTTGTACAAGTGCCTGAGGTTAAAGTGGAGCCTCATGTGTGCTTAGCTGGGTCAGGAACTCAGTTTCTAAGCAGTTCAAAGCAGGGACAGGTAAGCACAGACAGCAGTAGAGATTAAGGCAGGCCTTTATTCAGCTGACGTGCTGAATGTCAGCTCAGCGGGGAGATGTTTTTAAATTTTCACCATTTCTCTAATCTCTGTGTGTAACCAAGCCATGCAAATTATTGCCCAGTTCTTAGGCCACTCACTGCTGTTTCTATTGGATATTTGAGCTCATCATTCATATGCTTGAATACGTTTGGTTTTTTTGAATGCATTTTATATTATTTTTTTTTGTTATGTGCAGAAGCTGTATTTCTGAATCATTGCTACTGTATGCACATTTCTGAGAAAGTGCCGCCTCTCACTGGCAGTCTGAGAGCCCCTGTAGCTGCTGCTGTTTTTCCAGCTCTGCTTTCTGCATCTTTTGAAAAGATGGTTAAAGGTATAAGTGCTGAATTAACAATGGGAAATAGTCATGTAGTTAGTGGAGTACACTGGGATGTCTCTGTAGAACAGAGAAAGGCGCTGTACGTTGTAAGCCATTGTATTAACTTTCCCTTATTGCTTATCGCGGCGCATTTACCTTTTCACTTTCTGTGTCTAAGGCAGATGTAGCTTCATCCAGTAATAAAATTTTAGGATCTCGTATGATGGCCCTCGCTATAGCAATGCGTTGTTTTTGCCCACGAGACAGCTGGGATCCTTGAGCCCCAACATTAGTTTCATATTGCTGAAAAAGATACAAAAGGAAGACGTTACTCAGGTGTAAGCAAACCCAGCAGTACGCTCCTGAAGGAGGAGAGGGGCAGGAGCCCTGATCATTGGTGCCTCCTTCTTAAAAGAAACCCGGCAATGGGCAAATGCTGTATGAGTGGTAGGTGTCTGGGGAGCCGGTTCCCAGCCATCCTCTGCACTGCGTATGGCCCAGAAGCCCAGGCACTACAGTGATGGGCCTAGAATTAAAAATTGATAGCAAGATGGTGGCTGATTTGTCTGAGGCAAAAAAAATCCCCCCCTCCCGCCCCAATTTGGGAGAAAAGGCTAAAAGTGACTTAAGGGCTTTCTGGACAAGTGCTTTGTTTGGGTGACTAATCTGTATTCATACCTCTTATGTTCTGCTTTATATTTATGTGATTTCAGTGCATTTAAATACTTTTTAAGTGCATGTAAGCAGCCAGCTTCAAGTATTTTTGTCTAAGTACCACGCCCCAGTCACAAGGCAGATCTCCCACAGCTGGGAATGGGATTTGTATTTCCTGGCAGAGTGTAATGTTTGACTGCTGAACTGTGCTGCTTCTGCAGCACGTCCTGTCAATGGCTTTGAAAAATCTTTCCTGTTCTCCTAGAGTTGTAGCTGCTGGTTTCAGTTTTATAAATATTTATACAAATAATATATGAGGCATGGTCAGGACACCCTCTGTTACAGCAGTTGAAGTAAATAAAAGGTACACATGCGCCGGGTTTGGAGCAGCTGGTGCTGCAGGAACAGGGAGCAGCCCATTGCAGTCCCCAGCCCCGGCCTGGCGGGTACTCACCTCAGGCAGGGACATGACAAAATCGTGCAGCTGAGCCTTCCGCGCCGCTTCTATCACCTTCTCCATCGAAACCTCTTTGCTGTTACTGCCGTATTTAATATTCTCAGCAATGCTGCAGTCAAACAGCACAGGCTCCTGGGACACTATTCCAATTTTTGATCTAAGGAACTGTACATTTATTTTCGTGGTGTCGTGTCCATCTATTAACTACCAGGAAATAGGAGAGAACTTGAAACATCATTTCAAAGCAACATCCTGCAAAACCCAAATAGTTTATAGCAAAACTAAATGATTTATCCATATTACTGAAATGCAAACACAACTGATTTAAAGTCATTTGAGGCATCTGCTTATTTTTGACTCCTTTGTGCAATGATGTGTATTTTCTGGATATGTCTGTGCTCCAGCCAAACACTAGACCGTTTACTTAATCTTAAACCCAACTGATTTATATATTTGCTTAAAGTTAGGCACATGCTTTGTGGCCTTCCTGGCATAGTGATCACCACACTTATTTCTTCCAAAGAAAGAAAAATCAAACTAGATGGTTTAGTATTTACATGAGCAAATGATATAAAAGCTTTTTACATTATCAGCAATTGAATAACTGCAAGTTAAATCTAGACAAATCCAACCTGCAAAGAAGACTGTTAGGCTTGAGTTGTGCTTGTGCTCCCACAACGTACACCCCACATTGTATGTTTCATACGGGAGCTACCAAGGTAAATGCATATGACCTACATTAAAACTGAGGCTTGTAATATTCTCATCTTGCCTGAATACACCTGAGATGATAGTCAGGAATTGTCAGAACAGCCCACATCCACTCAAGAAGGAGCTGAAGCCCCAAGCTGCAAATGTACATGCCACCACTTTAGGCTACCCAGCGGGCCACCCCGAGAAGAGTCCTTGTAGTGTTGCTGACAACAACCACACACACACCACGTTCCCTTTGCTTACCACACTTCCTGTGTCGGGGTCATAGAAACGCTCCAGAAGCTGGACACTGGTGCTCTTACCACAGCCACTACTTCCAACAAATGCCAAAGTCTGTCCGGGCTTAACAGCTACAGTGAGTCCTTTCAGGACCTGAATATCAGGCCGAGAAGGGTACGTGAATTTGCAGTCATGAAATTCAATGCTTCCCTTGAAATCATCCTGGTGAAAAAATAAAAAAAAAGATGCTACAATGAGCTGGAGCTCAAAACTGAGTCGTAAAGGACAAAGTAACTCTTTCTCAGACCCTATTCTTACATCTCTTATTTAAAACGTGACATTAGTGCTTGTGAAATTGGCCCAGGAAGAGGGATAAAAACCATACTGGAGTAGCTCTCCTGGAGATGGAGCCATTAGTCATAAGGCTATTGCTCTGCTTATAGTTCCCTGTGCTGCAATGCTCACAGACATCCATTGGAAACAGGAGTGCCTTGCAAATGGGTAAGGGTTTTATTTTAATTCAGACACTCTGTAAGTGTAAATTTGATGACAGTCCAAATAGATTTGTGTAAAAAACTGCATTTGGTAAAAAAAATAAAATCAACCTAGCTTTGCAGCATTAAAACAATACATGAATTCAGGTCAATTTTCCCAGAACTCTTAAAAGTCTTTTACAAAACTCTGAGGGGTATCAAGATAGTTAATTTTCATCATTTGAAGCAGAATATGTAATGTGTTTAGTTCATAACAATTATTTCAAGTTTTTGTTTAATTCTGAAAAAAAACTATTTGAATTTTCTGGATCTGACTTTTCAATTCACCAAAAATTGAGCATTTTCATTTTTTCTGACTCAAAGATGATTCGCCTCCTCATGAACACCCCCGGCATTTTGATGGGAAGGGAAACAAGGCTCCATTATAAGGCAGCAATAGTCAGGTTTATGTGCGAACTGTAGAGCAGAAAGAAATACCCTGCTCTTCTGTGAGTCAGCTCAATTGGCCCTATTCCAATTCACAGGAGCTTTGCACCGACACAATCCTAAAAGCCACCCTTTCTATTACTCTTGCTGTCAAGCACAGAGCTCGCTGCTTCCAAAGGAGCAAAGTCAAGTAAAATTACACAGTGGGCATAACCTTCCTGTAAAGCAGGGATCTCATTGACTTACACATCGTTAGTGCAGCCTCAATGCTAACATTGACCTGAATGACATCACAAATTACTCAGCTCCGCTCTTACCCATTTTTCTCCTTTTTCACTGTAAACGCTGATTTTCGGAATCCGATCGACCAATTGAAAGAAGCGTGCAGCAGATGTTTTGGCTTTGGCATAGTTTGGGGTATAGGAAGAAGCTCTTCCCAAAGCAGTTCCGCTGGTGACAATAGCAGAGATGACCCTGTGGGGAAGGGGGACACGGTCATTCTCAGGAAGCAATCGGGAAACCCACTGTGACCCCCAGCCCAGCGCTTCTGGAGAGGAGCCCGTTTGTGGCTCCGGGCAGGCTCTCACCTGAACACGAAGCTGTAATGGAGCCCTTCATTCTCAACTAGAAACCCTCCGTATCTGTAGGAGACGGCGTTGGCAATGAACACTATGCTCTGGGCAAAGCCGAAGCAGATGCCATAAACATGGGCTTTTTTGATTGCAGCTTTGTAAGGCATATCCAGGTGCTTCTCAAAATTGTCCACAAACGTTTTCTCTTTTCCTATCCCAGCTACAGTCCTGATGTTAGAGAGGGCTTCACTGGCAATCTGGAGGAGAAAAAAATACATAGGTAAAAGCTCCACATTTTTACTTGGAAAAGTAGAGTTTGCTCTTTCACGAATGTGTGAACACAGGGCACTAATGCCATATTATAAATTGATTCAGGTACGATACAGACTGGCCCAAATATCAGCCAACCTAAAGAGCAGCTTTCCTACAAGCAGTTATCTCCTAACATCCTCAAGAGTAATGCTCTGTCAGCTCCGCTAGAGCTAAGCACACTTAGGAAATTGGGCACTCACCTGTGACTGTCACAAAGTGCTCTCACTTGTGCCTTACTGCATGTCATGTGACTCAATGGGACACCCACAAAAGCAAAAATGGGTTTAGGACCACTGTTATTTCCTTGATTGCATGCATTTATTGACTAAAGATGTTTACTTAAATTATTTTACTTGTTTTACTAATAGCAATAGTCAGAGAAAGAGTTAGAAGAGATGCTATCCTCCACTTCTGTTTCATAACTTAAAACCACTTGAATTTAGTGTTTCCTCACCTGCTCACCCTCCCTCTTTCTCTTGTTTATCTCCAAAAAGCCTGATGAGATGGAATATATAAATGGAGGATGGCACCTCGATTCCTCTAACATCAATGACACAATTTCCAGGATTTTTATCTTGTACATGGGCAAAGACTAAGCAAACACTTGCCTGAATGAAAAAATGCAAAACAAGGAATTATAAGATAAGCCCCATGAAAACTTCTCTGGAGCCTTAATTAATTGTAGGCTTTATATTGTGTTTTGTTCCCAGTCAGAATTTGGGTTTCTGTCCCAAAAAAATAGCACTCCAATTTCATCTATAGAAGTAAGTTGACATTTTGTTTGATCCTAATTTCACCCTTCTTATCTCGAGTCACTCTGTTAACAAACTGGTTTAAAACGGTGTGCTTTGCCTGGACTTTGATAGTAGCTTCATAATGTGAAGCATTTCCTTTGGGAAGCAATAGTCTGGTGTACAGCTTATGAGTAGGAAGAGATCTGAATATAAATCATTAAAACAAATTTTTAAAAATAATTAAAAATATTCCATCCAATTTCAAGGTTTTTCTCCTGTCCAAAATTCAGAGTCACGTCTCTTGCATTATCATCCAACGCGAAGGAGGGGATAAGCAGGTACTGTGAATGGGATTGTTCAGACTGTTTTTCCATGTTTAGCACGGCTGATGAGCAATCACTATGGAAGAACTCAGAGTGTTTAGCATTTGGATGCAGCGCTGGCAAATAAATTAGAAGCTAACACCAGACATAATCAGTCATCACCAAAACTGCTGAAGCATTGAGTGCCCTTTTCATCCCAGACTCTGGGTCATTCTGTTGAGTAAAAGCTGATGCTTTGACTCATTAGTGAAGTTTCTCTTCTCGTCAACACGGTATTTTGATTTATCACTTTTTGTAAATTATTAAACCATCTGAATGTGGGCAATTGGTCAGGTCTCAATTTTTCCTTGGCTTTCTGGAATTGGAGACTGTTCTTAGCAGCACTCAGCAATGGCTCGTAAATGCATTCATTTGATTAGCGATGCAAAAGCCAAGTGATATTAATTCACATAATAACTGTTGTGCATTTAAAAAAAAATAATATTCCAGAAGTCTGCATGTCTAGGTAGTCAACATGATGTCCTGAAGTTCTTTGCCCACAGTCATGACATGCTTCTTTAAATTACACCCAGAAAGGAAACTCTCCGAGGCTTCTGGAGGGCCTGCAAAGCATACTTTTTCTGATGCTTAATACCCACTCAGGTATGCTTTCCCCATGAAGCAAAATTTAAAGTATTATGAGAAAGTGTTATGTCTCCTGTTACAAATTAACAGAAAAAGGGTTGGTGCTTCCCTGAATTTAAAAAATTTTAAAAAGATTTGTATATTAGCTGAGAAATAAGAATTGATAGAATTTTGTCCCCGGGCTTGTGACCTAGCAGCACACACCAATGAAGAAGCTGGTAAGCTGGTAGGGCCCACTGAAGGAACAATTCTGCTCTCTAAAATTCAGATACTGATCTGTGGTTCAGTGCTGAATTCTCAGATGTGAGGATTTCTAAGTATTGCTTTCTGGATAATCACAGGGCATGAACAAATGGGGCTTTAAATAAAACAGGACGAAGGTGGAACAGACTGCCGAGAGATCTGGGTCTACCCATTAGGCCCTACAGCATTTCAAAAGTCAGTCACGTTCCATGCAGCAGGTGCTTTGGCAGTTAGGGAGTTCCCAGTGGTGTTTCAATGGTTTGACAAGCTGAAATATTACAACTTATTTGCAGAAGTCACCGGTTTCTTTACATTTGAATTACTGATGGTCCCAAATGCCTGATTTTTCAACTACCCGTGACTAAATATAAAAAATATTTTTAAAATAAAGTTACCCGTCCAGTAGCTTCCAGCGCTTTCTTGTCCTGAGAGGCAAATCCTGTCAACATTTTAGCCTGCACGGCTCCAGATAAGGCCAAAAATGGCAGGAAACACAGTATAACCAAGCTCAGTTTCCAGCTGAAGTAGAAAGCAATGATCATGGCCACCCCGATGTTGGTAAAGGAATTGACAATCATTCCTATCTGCGATCCAGTTGCCTTCAAAGAAAAGAAACAGAGATGATTGACTTGTACACCAATTGTAACTTCAATAATCTTTGAATAAATTTTCCTATAAAACTTTAGAAAACTCTAAATGATATCTAAATATTATAAGGCACCAACAGCTGCTGACTGCACTGCAATTTAGCCAGTTTGGATAAACTCTTTCCAATTAACTGTATCAAGAGAAGGACTACAAATCTCCAATATTCCTTTTAGAAAATTGTTTCTAAGGATTGTGAGAAATTGAAATCAGTTCCCTTGTTTCCCTCGAGAATCACTCATCTGAATATTCTGTTTAGCCCCTACATTTATCCCTCTAGATTTAAATAGTAACAAAACCTGTTTGCAACTTAACTATTAACAACAAAGTCTCAACTGTGCTAAAGTCAGTAAGAAACGTCACTGAGAAGGGATGAATTAAAGCTGCATTTCTGCCTGTCTCTTTATTAAAGAAAAGTTTTAAATACGCCTTTGACATCACCTTCATTGAATGCATTCATCTGCTCCTTATGTACTTTGAGAACGCTATTCTTTGTAATACTCAAAAGTTATTCTGCTTCATAGCAGTAAACAGCAGCCCTAGATTGGAACTAAGTTGCAATGTATTTGAAAAAAAATAAATATATATTTGATATCTTTGATCATTTCCAGTCAAATTCATTTCCAGGATGTGAACTTGCAGCACAAAACGAGCACCAGCCAGTACTGTAAGCTGTGTTTTCAAGTAGACTGTCAGTTTAAATCAAAACTGTCACAACAAGCACAATACCATGCTGAAAACTTGAAAACATGATTAGTGGTGAATGTCACTAACATACTAGTCTGACACGGTTTTGAAATAAACGCTTAAGCATCATGGCAAAATTTAATTCATCTCCAGAAAAAATAAATTAAAACTTTTGCACTTGATGCTCCTGATTCCATTTATGGTTGTTATTTTATTGAGTTTTATGTTCTTGTTCTGGTAATACAAGCAGAAGTAATGGGCAGTAAATTGTCACCCTATTAGTGCTTTTAAATAAATACAGTGATAACAGTTCCTCGTTGACAGCCTCTGACAAATAGAAATAGCTTAATTTGCTGAGCAAAGACTGATCTACACTGACCTCGCTAGTTGCTCTGTGACAATGTGCTAAAACAGGCCTTCAGTCACGCTTATAGCAAAACAATTCTTAAACTCTCAGCTCTTACCCCTTGGACCTGCGAGGCATCTGTTGCAAGTCTCGTAGTCAAAGCACCTGGGCTGTTCTTCCGGTCATCAAACCAACCGATGTCTTGGCCCAGCATAGCCTGGAAACCAATTTTCCTTAACCGTCGTGTAAGCAGCTCACCAGACTTGGCAAAGGTGTATCCCTGGGGTGCATAAGAATAAACACAGATATTGTGCATCAAGAGGTACCCACTGAGTAAGGGATCAGAAAGAAAATTTACCCGGATTTGACTGCTATTACCTGTAGAAACTGTGTGAAAAATGAAAGAATTCCAATCATGACAAAAAGCACGCAGACACCATTGATCTGGGTTGTTTGTTCTTGTTTATCAAGAATGGAGAAGGTCTTTGAAGAAAAAAAAAAGAAGGTGGCATTGTATTAGAAGTGTCAGTTTTGCTGTGAGTTTATTCATGACTCCCTGTTTTCAAGCACAGAAGCCCACCCTGGAATCAACACCAGAACCCAATTCCTTATTTTTCCTAAGGTGAACCTGGGTACAACGTAATGCTTTTTACTTCTGTTAAACAATTTTATTATACTTAGTGTCCGCAAATAACTACTATCACTTGTTGCACATTCCTAGTTATAATTAATCATCCCTCAGCTCTAAACAAGATTCAGTGTGATAACCAGAGAATAGCAATGAAATAAACGGCATAGCAATAAAGCAACAGCGCAGAAGCTCCCCTACCTCCTCTCTAATCTGTGACATTTACAACTTTATTGGGCCACACTAAATGGAGTCTGCGTAAATAAAAGCCCCTCCATCCCATTCTGCTCCAGTCTCCACAGTATTTTCTTTTTATATCTGGTTCTTAATAGCTGGTCTTTTCCAACACCGTCCAGCGTTACTGGCTGCTGCTGAAGTAGTGGTTCAAATCTAAGTAGCCAGCCTTGAGCAACTCCTTTCAGTCAGAGCAGTTGATCTGTAGGTCAGTCAGCATACCCAGAGCTGTTAAACTACTTCTGCTACTCACAGGTGTAAGTCACAACTCGTGTTTGTACTTCTCTGCTAACCTGAAATTAATTCCAATTGGATTTCACAGGTAAAAATTGCTATAAATTGACTAATCTCTCAAACTGTTATCTGTAATTTAAAATAAATCGTGCATTCAACTATTACTTATCTCAGGACTAGCTTAAATTCTTCTAGGTACGTATTTAACAGCAGAAAAAGATGGAATTTTCATTTCAGCTGCAAGATATAAAAATTCCACAAAAATATCCTAAGTGCTAGTCTTAAAAGGTCAACCCAAGTTATTTATGGTTCCAAGTGAGCTATGCATCAGAGTAACAGGGAAGAATTAGAGCATGAATTTGAGAAAAAGAAATAGCTGTTCTCTAATGGGAATTCCACTTCAAGTATTTTAACTTTGTACATCAGTACCTTGGCAACAAACAAAATCTCCTGCAAAATCCAAAATGATAATATCAAAAGGGCACTTAGTGTTTCAAGCTAAGAACTGTTGCAATGCCATACTGTCTTGTCAGTAGCAAGCCATATTATTTCTCAGATTAATCTTTGTTTAAAAAAGACAGATTAAAAAACAGTTGGTGATTTTTCATAAGAACAACAAAACGGTCTGATGCTGTTCCTATTCCCTTAATGGAATCCACTATACATTCAGCAATTCATGCTTGATCCTGAATTGAGCAGACTGTGAGCAGATTTCATCTGTCTTTGTAACTTAGGTGTCTAGAAAAGATACTGCTGGGTTTTGTTCGGTTGGGTGTTTTTTTCTGTAAGAAATAGTCTAGTTAAACACTTGGGTGAATGAGATACAAGGTGAATTCAGTGCATGCATAAACTATGTTCATCAAGGATTCTGGGTTTTTGAATTGCCTTTTGAATGATATTTTCTGTATCATCATGGTATGCAATATCTAGACATGAATGGAAAAGTGAATTTCATAGTAGTGGTCATGCCACATGCACAGCTAGCCTAAAACATAACCGGGGGAATAACTACTATTTAACATTGTGAACATTTGCTAACATGTATGTCATATTAACTACAGTGCTGTGGAACCTTTTCATATGAAAAAACATCAGTAAAATCTCTGTTGAAATGAATAGGAACTCTAATGAGTAAAGCTAATAAACAATACGATAAACAGAGTGTGTGATAGATCATAATAAATGGCTGTGAACTGGGATGAAAAACATGACTCTCCAGAGATGCTGATGGCTATTTCGTAAGTATTTTGCATTCTGTCTCTGCAGTCATCCAGAAATACTGGGATGGCCCCATACATGGGCTGAACTTAACATTTTTTCTTTTCACACTTTGAAATTTTTCTTTCTAGTTGAATAAATAAATACCAAATACAGGTCTGAGCTTTGAAAAGAGAGGTAAAACAGTTGCCGTAGGACCCTACAGTGAGTTCCAGTTGGCATCTATGGTTGTTTTAAATAAACTTCTGTTCATTGCTTCTGTATGGATGGATGGTAGGCAAGCTTAATCAAGAAAAGGGAGAATGCTGTGAGCCTTCGCTTTAATATCTTATCCATATCACAGTGGTCACATGGAAAGAGTGGTTTCCCTGTTTTCTCTTACACAAGAAGCATGTTGTGAAAGGCCTTCCCAGTTCCTGTGGCCAGGCTCTCTCTCCATTGCTCCTAGATAAAGACTGAGGGATCTGCAATGTCTGCAAGACAACTTGAGGGTTTCTGGAGAAACCAGTTATCGGTCAGTCTGGGATTCCTATTGCAGGCTCTAAATTCAAGGAAGTATCCCAGCTGAAGAAAAGCAATGGGCTGAACTATGTGCTTATGCTCCTCCTCACACTGAGAGCAACAGCACTTTATAGTCCTAAAGAAGGAAATGTGGATAACGTGTGGGGAAGACATCTCTGTATTGCAAACAGAGGTCTTTTTTTTGCCTTTGCAAATCTGTCCTGTAAAATTGAACTATCCCATTCTGCAGCTATCCTAACATGCTCAGCTATATTTTTGACCTGTGTTCTTGTTTTAAAAAATATAATGCTGAGTACTGTAACATGTAGCATGGACAGTAGCACCAGGTCTATAAAAGGAAAGAGCTGTTGCTGAGGTGTCCATGTTCAGATCATACAAGTGTCAATGGTTTTAGCATGGACTACCTTTTATCTGGGGCCATGGGCTACATGCCCAATAGCAGTCAGAGCACATCTTTCAGTTGAGTTTCACTGGAAAGGATCCATTTCCCATACTCTGAGACTGTTCCACAGTAAGAACCAAAGCATCATAGGAAAAAAGTACTGAGAAATGTGTTCCAAAGGTACACTGCTGCTCCGCACTGATCAGAAAACATATTCAGTATTACCAAGTTCCTAATTCACTTTTGGGGATCAATTTCTGTGAACCTTCAAGGCAGATTTTGCTAAATTTATTCTTTCATTTCAAAGCTGTGGGGATTTTTCCCCTCACTTTCTCAACGTATTGGTCCCAGAGTACAAGCCCACGTGTCTGTCACAACATCATTGCAGATATTCAGACAGCTTGGAAAGCAGATGCATATTCCATCTGCCTGACTGCCTTGGCACTAGCCAGAAATGTTTTAAATTTATGAATAATGAAACACAGATGTTGGACTTTGTTCATGTTCATTATGACTTGTTTTTTTTCTTGCAGCCTCTGTCTTTTGATGGACTGAGACCTTCAAGAGAAGGAATTCATCCTTGGCAACGAAAGCATTTAGCATCTTGCAGAATGACATCAGCCACAGACCTCCCAATGTCTAGAAAACCTCTCTCAAAAGGAATCAAAGGTTAGATTCATTGCAGAATGCACATAGCAGTGTCTCACCTGCTTCTATTGAAAGCCACAGTCCTTGGTATGAGGTCCAGACACTCAAAAAGTATTTGAGGTGGCACACCTGCAGCTAAAAGCACATTGGCTAGAAGCCACTAAGCAGATCAACCGGGACCGGGAGGCCTTTTGCTCTGCCCTCCCTGAATCTTAGCTAGCAAACTTCAAACTGCGAGTAAACGTGACTCAAAGTCCTCAGTAACATCCCAGAGAGAAACGTCTAAGCCAAAACACACCCCCCCCCCCAGACAGCTTGGAAAGCAGATGCATATTCCATCTGCCTGACTGCCTTGGCACTAGCCAGAAATGTTTTAAATTTATGAATAATGAAACACAGATGTTGGACTTTGTTCATGTTCATTATGACTTGTTTTTTTTCTTGCAGCCTCTGTCTTTTGATGGACTGAGACCTTCAAGAGAAGGAATTCATCCTTGGCAACGAAAGCATTTAGCATCTTGCAGAATGACATCAGCCACAGACCTCCCAATGTCTAGAAAACCTCTCTCAAAAGGAATCAAAGGTTAGATTCATTGCAGAATGCACATAGCAGTGTCTCACCTGCTTCTATTGAAAGCCACAGTCCTTGGTATGAGGTCCAGACACTCAAAAAGTATTTGAGGTGGCACACCTGCAGCTAAAAGCACATTGGCTAGAAGCCACTAAGCAGATCAACTGGGACCGGGAGGCCTTTTGCTCTGCCCTCCCTGAATCTTAGCTAGCAAACTTCAAACTGCGAGTAAACGTGACTCAAAGTCCTCAGTAACATCCCAGAGAGAAACGTCTAAGCCAAAACACCCCCGATCTCCCAAAAAAAACCAAACAGCAAAAATTCAATCTTTCCTGTGATAGATGCACTTATTGATGCAAGTGTACCTTTTTCTGGCAACTATGAAATTATCTGCCTCTCCCTGGACATTCTGCAGGCACCAGGCAGTAAAGAGCTGCCTGAAATATATGAACAAAAAAGTGAAGTATTTTTTGGGTCTGATCCAAAGCTTTCTCAAAGGCTTGGCCAAGCCTGTAGAATGAAATTCCACAGGGAAGGACTCTGCTTGTGTCTCTCTCCACTGTACCTGCACCTGAGATACATCTTGTCACATCTAAAATAAACTGTATGGGAGTGCAGAAACCCACTCCCAGCACTTCCTGGAAACTGAATAAGAGAGATAATGAAGAACACATGACAAATGCTAATGGGCCTACCCCTTCAAAGAGCTCAAACGATAGTGTGATGACAGTGATATAAATATCTCTACTAAATAATTGTTTATAGGCAAGAAGGCTAACCCCATTTACTTGACGAGATATAAAGATTTGCCCAAAACTTGTCAAGTTCTGCATCGTACATTCACTCCTCTCTGCTTCAGAGCTAAAATACACTTTACAATGTTAGCGTAACTTACCCCAAGAATCTGACTGAATAACAAAGCATAGAGTGGATTGACTGCTCCATTCATAGCTGCTGCCAGAGATCCAAATACCATGTATGGCCATTCAGAGGTATTGTATTTCAAAATTCTGGTAAATGATACAGGCTGGACATCTTCCTCCACATCAACAAGTTCCTAAAAAAACAGGTTGGATTTATGAAGCAAATGTATCCCTTTGTCCCCAAATGAAATAGTTTGCATCATCTGTTAAATGGCCATCTAGTGCCCAAACAGCTGCTCTTCCTTTGTATGGGAAAGAGCAGTGATGGGTTTTGGCTGCTGTCTGGAGTCTTTTGTAGGGCTAAGGAATCACAAGAGGGCTACATAAATGACTACCTTTACTGTCCCTGAAGAAAAAGGGAAAGATTCATGCCTTATGCAGCTCTACTGAGGTTAATGATGACCAGTTTCAGATTTTCTGCCACTGAAAGTCAGGCAGTTCTGTTTTCACTGCCTTCAGATGAGGAGTGATGCAATATCCAGTGCCAAAACTTAAAACTTCTTCCTCACAAGAGCTTTTGGTGTCACTCATGGAATGCTCTTAAATATTATTTTAAAGTATTGCAAGTGAACACACTGAACAGACTCTGCATCAAATTAACAGGTACCCTGTATAATTAAAAGGGAGATCTCAGAGCGATAGCTGGATTCAGGCTTTATACACGCTAATTTGCCTCCCTTCTGTGAAACAATCTCAGACTATAGGCTGAATTCCCATAATTATTCCTAGTAAGAACAGAATATTCAACATCAAATTATAACTTACCCTGCACTTTGATTTGTGCAGAATTTTTGTAACACTCTAAGCATTACAAAGGCCGGCTAAGGGCTAAGTGTGCTAAGCCCTGCTCATCTCCCTCAGTTCATATGGCTGGAAATGCCCAGACAAAATAGGCACTGTGAAGACCTATCTGCTGGAAATGTGCAAGGATGAATGGGTGGAATCATCTTATATTTTCTCTTCCTTCTGAGCTAGTGCCAGGGTGACAGCACTAAAGCCCTCTATTTATCCACAGAATAGGCTCAGCAATAGCAAGAATTGCTGTACTCTGCACTGGACAACCGCAGCCATGCGAATTGGTACAAGCACTTTGGAAATTCACTGTATATATTCCTACATATTCTGCATAATTTTAAGGCATGCTGTCTTTATTTTCTAGGCTAGTTGATTGCACAAGGACACTGTCAGTGAAAGAACTCTGGGTTAGGTTGCAGTGAAGGTCTCTACTCAAACCTCCAGGTGATTTTGAGACTAAAGTGAATTTACTTTTTATCGAACAAGAAGCGGTGTCATTTGTATCACTGCATGCCTATTACATTTAGAAGGCTGAGCATTTTGCTTTTGTCAGTTAATTCAGCTTTTATGAATATGTCTTTTTCAGCTTAATCTACAACATATATCAATTTACAAACCGGTCGTGATCTGCTAGAAATTGTATATGGACCAATAAGCACAACAGCCATCAAAATGCAGCCCAGGGTTTACACAGAGGATAAGCACTGAAGATGTGGTTTTGTTTAAGCAGAGAAAAGGACCAATCCAAGAAAACTATCTGCCAACAACTCCTATAATAGAGGCACATATCTACAGGTTACCATTACCAAGTAATACAACCTGTTTGGTTTAAAATTTAATAAACTGACCTTTTTTGCTTGTTCATCACCTTCTTCATAAGGACTAGGTTTCATATACTCTGCGTGATCGTTTGCAATGGCTAATGGAGGGTCAGGCACCACACTAGAGAGCTGAGATCTGGAGCGTTGCCTAAGTGAAGCTCTGTAAAGAAAACAGAAATGGTCTGTTCTTCACAGCTCCATAACACAATACTTTCTTGCAAAGCAGGGGCAGTTTTCATATCAACTAAATCACGATTCACTGAAGCAAATCATAGGAACCCCATAGACTTTTTCTTTCTTTCTCTATGTTCTCTCAGCTTCTTGAGAAGAAAATATGCCACACGGGTACAAATACTTTTCAAAATCATATTCCCCCTACTCAGACATTGCCATATATATGCCCTGTACCCTGTACTGATTAACCAAAATTATGGTGTATCCTGCTATATTTGCACAAGCCATTAAGACATCAAGTCAATTCACTGTTAGCACTATCAAGTAATTCAGTCCAGCAAAACAGGATGATAAAACTATCGACCTCTTTCCCTGACAAAACATAACCCTGTAATGTGGGAGACCTATTCACTCACATATGTCTGACATGGGTCTGCCTGAAAGAAATGTCTCACTACAAGACACTCTGGCTTGTAAAATGCTTTAACTTTCATCAAGTAAAGCCATAATAAAGATGTCCTTGTAGGTTGCATTGATTTCTCTAATAATTGCACAGCAAGTCATTTTTCAAGTAACTGCACTGAAAGTGCGTTAGGTAATATAAATATATGGCTGTATGGTAGTAATATTAAAAAGGGATCATTAACACAGTAGACCACAACTGGAGAGAAAGTACTACGGACAGAAAGGGGAGTAAAATTGAGTCTTGCTATTTATCCATGTGCCTTCAATCAGTAATGTGTTACCCAAGCTATTTCTTTCTAAGTGAACTTTGTTTTACTAAAATGCTTGCAGTCCTTCCACCCTTTTTTACAGAACATACAGAGAAGTGATTCATTAGCACCATGGGATTTTAGAATAGTGGAAAGAAGTGTAGAGATCTGGAAACATATTGAGGTTTATAATTGAGGTTTATCACTTTTAAGACTCACCGCAAACTGGCCCGATAGCTTCCTCTGCTGAATGACTGGACTTTCTCAAGATTTGGCTCATCCACGTTATTTTCTGCTGCTGTAAAATATGGTATATAGAGCTCTTAAGTTTGTGCTAAAATTGCATGCAACCTAAGTCCACTGTGGCTCTGAAAAAAAGTGTAGTGTCTCCAAGTCATAACTGGAATACTTTGTAGAAAGCAAGGAATGTAATACAGCTACTCAACCTACATGTACCACAAGTTTTATATTTGTATTGGACATGATGAAGTTAACTGAATATTAACCCAAGGACCATCCCACTTGGGATGTGACAGCTAAAGACTGTTTCCCTGTTTTAGCACCGTAATTGCTCTCTTCTTTTAAGATAATAATATCCAATCATAGACTCAGAGAATCACAGAATAGTTTAGGTCGGAAGGGACCTTTAAAAGTTATCTAGACCAACCCCCCTGCAATAAGCAGGGACATCTTCAACTAGACCAGGTTGCTCAGAGTCCCGTTCAGCCTCACCTTGAATGTTTCTAGGGATTGGGCATCTACCACCTCTCTGGGCAACCTGTTCCCATGTTTCACCTCCCTTGTATAAAATTTCTTCCTTGTATGTAGTCTAAATCCACTCTCTTTTAGTTTAAAAGCATTACCCCTTGTCCTATGACAACAAACCCTGTTAAAAAGTTTGTCCGCATCTTTTCTGTAGGCCCCCATTAAGTACTGAAAGGCCACATAAGGTCCCCTGGGAGCCTTCTCTTCTCCAGGCTGAACAACCCCCACTCTCTCAGCCTGTCTTCATAGGAAAGGTGCTCTATCCCTGTCATCATTTCTGTGGCCTCCTCTGGACCCACTCCAACAGGTCCATGTCTTTCCTGTGCTGAGGACTCCAGTGCTGGACATAGGACTCCAGGTGGGGTCTCATCAGAGTGGAATAGAGGGGCAGAATCACCTCCCTCAACCTGCTGGCCATGCTTCTTTTGATGCAGCCCAGGATACAGTTAGCTTTCTGGGCTGCAAGAACACAGTCAGCTCATGTCCAGCTTTTCATCCATGAGTACCCCCAAGCCTTTCTTGGCAGGGCTGCTCTCAGTCCCTTCATCCCCCAGCCTGTATTGATGCTGGGGGTTGCTCCTACCCAGGCACAGACCCTGCACTTGGCCCTGTTGAACGTCATGAGGTTCACAGGAACCCACTTCTCAAGCTCATCCAGATCCCTCTGGATGGCATCCCATCCCTCAGGTGTGTCTACTGCACCACTCAGCTTCTTGTTGTCTGCAAACTTGCTGAGAGTGTGCTCAATCCCATTGTCTAGGTCATTCATGAAGATATTAAACAGTACTGACAAGGGACACCACTCGTCACCAGTCTCCACCTGGACATTGAGCTGTTGAAAACTGCCCTCTGGATATGACCAAGGTATGATGCTTCAGAAAAATACAACAGATCATTCAATTAGACCTCCTTTTCCAGAAGCTTTGATTCAAATCTGCCTCTAGTAAAATAAATAGGGTGGTTTCAGCATATTCTGTAATTTGCTCGCATTTCAAATGAAGCAGGACTTGACTGTCAGCACTAAATGGAGCTATAAAATGACAGGTACTGCAGGTCAGAACTAATGTTTCAGGGCAGATCTATATTAGGAAGGTTATTCAGTGCATAGGCAGTAAAAACACTTTGCCAGAGCTATTAATGTACTACTACTATGAATGCTAAAATTCAGCCATAAGGGTGGAAGAAAAAAAAAAAAAACAGAAGCAACTAGCCCTCTTTTAAAAAAATAATCTGCGTTCTGTGGAATTCTACATCATTTTCTAAAAGAAAAAAAAAACTTACTTTCCGTTGCTTCTTTATTAACTGCTGCATCTCCTGTGCTTTGCAAGGTCACCAACATGAAATAAACCCCTTCCCTCTTCAAGAGTTCTTCATGCGTTCCTCTCTCCACAGCCTTCCCATGCTCAAACCCAACGATGACGTCGGCAGCTTTGATGGCTGACAGGCGGTGAGCTATGGAGATGGCTGTGCGGCCAAGGCGGGCCTGGCGGGGAACAACAACAGCCCCGGTCACAGAACAGCAAACAGAAAGGCTTGGAACCAGCACCGTGAAATCTAAAGTTTGGTCAAATCAATAGGACTCTTTCTAGTGGTTTCAGCTGACTTTGACTTGAACTCCATCCATAGCCTATAGATGAGCATCTGTTTGTGAGCAAAGGGAGCTGCAGATTTCTATTAATGTCCCAAAGTAAGAAAAAGATATTTTCTGTCAGTAACAATAAGATTCTATTTTTGCCTATGAAACAGCTATTAAGAAAAGCTTCTCACTGCTTTGTTGCAACTCAGCAGCAGCCCCTACAGAGCGCATTAAAAATAATTTCTGCTTTTAAAAGTCTGATTTATGCTATGCTATAGCAAACCTTATGAAGTGCTTCTTGGACAATAGCTTCACTTTCATTATCAAGTGCTGACGTAGCCATATCCAGTAGCAGGATTTTCGGGTTTCTCACAAGAGCTCGAGCAATAGCTATCCTCTGTTTTTGACCTCCACTCATCTGGCTTCCACCCTCTCCAACATGAGTATCAAATTGCTGTGTGAAGGAAAAAATGAAAATACAATAGATAACAAAAGAGTCCATTAAGCTTCCGGTGAAGACATTGGTAGAAAGTCTCTCAGATTTGTCCTGGGAGTAGACTTAAAAATTTACTGTCTTTGAAAAACATTGTTAGTGCATCAGATTCAAAGAGAGAGCCGATGAAATAATTTCCTTCAAAGAGATTTGTCCTGGGAGTAGACTTAAAAAATTCCTGTCTTTGAAAGACTAAAACATTGTTAGTGCATCAGATTCAAAGAGAGAGCCGATGAAATAATTTCCTTCAAAACGAACAACGTAATTTTTCCTTAACTGGGGTTCCAACCCCAAGCCAAAAGTATGTACTGATAAAAAGATGAAATGTACTGGTTTGGCTCAAAACAACTATATCAGCAAAAGCTGCCCACTCTCCATCAGGTGACTCACCAGCAAACTTTCCATAGAGCTGGACTTGTCTGCTGATGGCCTGTGACTCATGAACACTTGTGTCTGTGATTCATGGACATCATACTCTGGTGGCATCGGGTTCAGGTAGAGAATCAAATAAACACATAATGCCTAGATCTCAAGACCCAGGATAATTATATTCACCTGGACCCAAACCTTGTTTATTCCTCCATTTCCAGGAAATAAACAGGGACTTTTACATAGTCATTCTATGAATAGTTTCCTGGAGGCCTGGAAGTGCATAGATGGAGGGTAAAAAGTACATACTGACATTAATTAATGGTACTTGAATCCTGTCAGTCAGGTTCACTGTTATAACATGTCCCTTTGAGAAGCTACTTGGCAAAATAACACTCTAGAAAAATAAACAGCCCAGTGGCCCAGTACTATCAAATATGGGCTTAGTAAGGAGGATCCCATCGGACTGAGCCAAGCCCTGTCATGATAAGGGAAGGAACCAGGGAAAAGGGAACCTCCAGCTAAGTTACAGAGCTCATTCAAGTAGATGAGGTTGTAAGGATCGGTACAGACTGCTCAAAAACATGCTGGCCAGTAAGAATCTAGCATCTAAATTGCTTTTGGCCTGAGCAGAAACAGATCTCCATAGCATGAAAAACACTTTATTTTAAAATCATGATATGATTATTACCACGATATTGAACATTGTGCATATGATTCCTAAGGAGCTAACTCTTCTCATTTTGTGTGTGTTTGTTCGGGTTTTTATAACTTGGTGGCATACACATAGTAAGACCTAATTAACTCTAGTCAAAGGATAGGTTGCTGCCTGCTATCTGTATTAATCTGCACTTCCACCTGAGCACAAATGGCTGCACAGGGGACGGGACAAAAGGATTCTCTATTTTTCCATCAAATTCTGACAAACATTTTACGAGGCACAGCGTACCTGTGGCAAGTCCATGATGAAATTGTAAGCATTGGCTTGTTTGGCTGCTTTGATTATGTCTTCCATGGTAGCCTCATCCCGACCATAGCGGATGTTCTCTGCAATCGTGGTGGCAAACAGCACTGGCTCTTGTTCAACAATGCCAATCTGTGAGCGTAGCCACTGGATATTAAGGGAACGAATGTCATGGCCATCCAGGGTAATCTATAGAAGCCATTTAAAACACAGACACACAAAAATTAAAAAAAAAAGGAAAAAAGTGAGGGCCATTGTCCCCTCCAGTTCAGAGACAAAGACAGAATGGAAATGAAAGGCCTGTGATGCTGTGTTTCCATGACCAGTGCAAAAAATCAGCTTTCATACATAAAATATGCAATGCAGTAGCAGTAGTATATGCTAGTTCTTGGGCCTAGAAGTTGTGCTCTTTTATTTCATCTCCCAATATTTCTTTTTGCTTGGCCTCAGAAATAAAACCAGGTGGAAAGTAATCATCAAAATTACGATTATATGTTCACAATAAATTGGTTCGTTGTCTTTTATACATTCAAATACATGTCACTATATATATGATTTGTGCCAACTGGGAACACGTAAATGGAATGAGACTGTTAATAGATGTAATTCCCATTCTTAGCCAATCCATTACTAAATGGTAACTGCATATGCTAAAGCTATGTTATGGGATAATGATTACGCGTTCAATACTGTGTTTTCCAGAATGTAAAATGATTTCTCACTCCTAAATTATTGTATCTACAGGTATAGCTTTCCCCCAGATTCAGCACTGAATCTTTATTTTCTCCTAACAGTTTTTCTCTTTCATGTAATTATTTCTTATAAGACAGTTTAACATTCCCCTGAAATATACAAGAGGATATTTTGCTTATTTAAAAAATAAAACAAGTTAGGAATCTTCCTTCCCACATTGGAGAAGAAACCATGTCATCCTTTCAAGTCCCCAGGACAAGAGAAACACATTCTAGACCAGTACACTTACCATGCCATCAGTGGGGTCATAGAAACGCTGGATTAGCTGTATTGTTGTACTTTTTCCAGCTCCACTAGCTCCAACAAAAGCTGTTGTCTCCCCTGCTTTAATAACCATATTAAGGTTATCCAAAATCTGGAGAGGAAAAAAAAAAAAAAGAAACAGAACCCATCCATTCTAATTCCCTCACAGTGGTACAACAAAGCGAGTATATTCTTTGTCTTAAAATGGAGATTCACAAAATTAAGAACAAATATTATGAGGGAGGAGAAAAAAGAAAGCCAAATATTTTTGCATTGTTTGAAAAGTTTATAAATGCAGCGCACTCTTTTCCATGTCAGGCAGGCAGATTTTGATCTGTTTATTCCTGTTGTTCATCATTAAGAACTAGTCAAGTGAATACCATTGGAGAACTTGGTAATAAATCCACTTTAAAGAATACTGCACATGTATGATGAATGCCTTTTAAAGCATAAATATTAAGAATGTAACAGTGAAATTATGTAGAAAAATCTGATACTTCCTATGTTTCTGTCTTTAGAAGCAGTAGCACGCATTTGCTTGTACAATAATTTGCTTTTCCAAGGAGAATTTGTGAATTCAAACACAGTAGTAGAGCAATAATACAGCCAATGCTCCTGTACCTTTTCTTAGCATTTTAATGGGTCACATGACATACCCCCAGGGTAATGGAAGAGTTTTATAAAATCTTCCTTGCACGATTCATCTTACTACTTTGTGTCCTATCCTAGCACATGTTGATACAAGTAAATAATTGATTGAAGCTGTATGCAGGTGAATTTGTCTGAAATTACTATGAGTCTGTGTTCAGCAGCAAAGAATATGTATGGCAATGGATATATCAGAATGGTAAAATAAACAGAATGGTAAGTAGAAGAACCCCTTAATAGAATTACTTAGTCTACCTTTAAACAGAAGGTCTGGATTCTGAAAAACCAACTCTACTGAAAATCCAGAATTGCTGGCAGAACCAGGATATTTTGATTGTTTACAGAAATTGTGTGAGGAATAATTACCTTTACATCTGGTCTGGAGGGATAATGGAATGTTACATTGTGAAATTCAATTTCACCTCGTACTTTATCCAGCTTGTAGCCATCTTCTGACATGCAGTCAATGACGGGTTTCTAGGATAGAATTTATTGTGTTATTTACTTGCTGTTAAACAGCCAACACTGCTACAGTAGATAAATATTCCCATTATCAGACAAACCCCTGGCACTTCTGTTTGAACAGCAGTTGGCTGCACTGAGCCAGCAGCAGGCTCTGCCCCAGGGCTAGCAGGCAAGGGGCATGAAACTGAAGGCCACAGTGACAGGGGAGCTGTCACTGGTGGGTGGTACACGCAAGGTGAATGCACCTTCTTCTCATTTGATGCTTACTGCAGTTACCACAACCACTCAGCTTCTTTTTGCTGAACAGAACAACTGACTGAGTGAAGCATTTTGACTCAGTGAATTTATCCAGCTTCTCAGGAGTAAAATGGCACTACTTCCCTCATATAAATATTCCCCTACAGCACTGAAAAATCAATTAATTGCTGTAAATCGGCACGTTTTACCACTTTGGATTTAAAACATCCATCCTTGCACGCCCAGTCCTAAGAGCTGGAATCCCAATTTGAAATTTTCCCATTAAGTTCTTCGGGTCTTACATACATTTGGCCAGGCCGGGGTACTGTGGACTGTTACGTGTGAGCAGAGAACTAAGATAAATTTGAAGAATTCCAAAGAAATAAAATTTTCTAAGGATAGATTTTGAAGTGTGGAATACAGAGAATGAATTAAACTATAGCAATATCAGTGTTTGATAATCAAAATGTGCATGATTTTTTATGTAGCCTAACACACCGAAGGGAGTTTTAATACGAGAAATGTGTATGTTCTAAGATGTTAAGAACAGCAAAAAGATTGGTTCCTCTTTAGGCATATATCATGCTTAAATTCAGATACCAAGCTATGAAGAGAAGTTTCACTGATCCTGCAAATGGAAAGCTCAGCATGGCTATAAGTTTAGTGCCAGAAAAAAAAATTTCTAACAGGGCAGAGCTCTGCTTTTACTGTCTAATCATAAATCTAGAAATGCAGCAAGCAGATGGATCTAATTTTGTCACTCTTTCTCTAGACAGATGAAATCTCACTTCAGTTTGCTTTTTTTTTACCCTAAGGTTATCTGACTCAGCCTTATCTTGAATTTTGTGATTAATTCTTACTGTTGCAAGTCTTCTATGCTTTTAAATTTTTCTCTAAAAAACACTTCCCTTATTCATCTGTTTTTCAGTTTATTTTAGAACTACAGCTTATGAAGTGCATTTATAAGGCATATGTGTCATTGTTATTATAGAACATTGAAGGGTTACTAAAAAGTCCATTAGCATTACCACAGCCCCTCCAGCCTTCTTTATATACCCTCATGTAATCTGGAAAAGACAACCAGCATTTTAATGTGTTTACACAGCTTTTAGCAGAATAAAATTTGACCAGCAATACTAGATACTGCTAAGAAATCAGCGGTATTTGGCCAACCACTAAGTTTATCCAGATATAGAAAGGAATTCTCATCAATAAATGCCAGTGGCCCTCAGACTTTCTCTTATTTCAAATATCTTATTTTCTCTTATTTCAAATATCTATCTGTCTGGATAATATCGTGAGTAACATTTATGACTACCGTGTGACCAGTGGCTGTGCTCATTTGGTCTCATTTTAACTCGGAGTATCTCTGGGAGAGGTGACGGGGGCCACTTTTGCCACTAATGCCAAGGGAACCACATCTTTTGGTGCCATCTGGAGGCTGGGAGCTAAATGCTTACTTCAAGTTTGGCTGCAAGGTGACTATTACTTCCTCCCTGTACACTTTCCGTGGGCCAGCACTGATGAGTAATTATACATGAGGAGAAATGAGAGTAAGAAACAGCAGTAGCTGAAGTAAAATTTCATTATTCAGAAAAAGGCCACTTAAGAAATCTATTTAACATCCTCTCTGAGCCCATGCACACACCACTAGACTTTTCTATTGCACAGTCAATTTTTCTTTAATTGCACTCATTTTTCCTCATTTACACAGTAGATAAAACGACTACCTCTTGAGGCTTATTTAATTATTTTTCCACTACAAAGTGACACATCTTAGAAATCCATTACTTACTTTATCTATTGTCTCAAAAATGTTTGCTGCAGCCCCACGGCCAGTGGCAAAGGCTTCCAGACACGGAGATGCCTGGCCGAGATTTAAAGCTCCTACTAAAACACCAAAGAAAACCTGAAGAAGTGGAAAAAGAAATTAACAAAATATGACATCACACTTTTATTACAGTTTAGAGCTTAGGCAAATCAAACTACAGTGGCTTAATGGCTTCTTGTGGATCAGCTGAGCTGCAGTGATTCACTATATGAGCATAATTAGCCCACAAGAAAGCAAACAAATACATCTTAGAAAGAATTTTCACCGTCTTTCACAACTTTGCTTCCAGGCTGACGTAAATCAACTTATCTCATATTTGCCCTGACCTAAAAACGTGTGCACCCAGGTATTTACTGAGGTAAATTTACTGACGTGCCACCGAAACACCACACATATGAAATGTGGTCTGTTTTTACAACAAGGAGTAAGCGGCATTGCACTGTAAGTACAGCTTATTCTTCTCAATGCTAATATACCAGGGTGTGCCTGTCAGAATGAACAAGTTTTTTCCTAGAATCTACTCTGCTTTATTCCTCCTTAGTTTTTCAGTTATAGAGGTTGTTTGGCAGAGCAGTTTATAAAGATTTGGATAACATCTTTGGTGTCAGCTTTTAGTCCATTTTTTGCTTTATTGTGGCTGATAGTTTGCACATTCACCCTGAGCACTGGGAGAACTGGTATGTAATCCTTTGTTGTAGTTTGGCAATACCTGAGAACTCAGCTAAGAAGCAATCAAGGACTCAGCTAGCCTTTTGGATACAATACAAACAGCAGCCAGGATAAATGGGCAAGGTGTATAAGAAAACACTACTGTTGAGAAAGAGATAAAAGTACACAGGACTCAGCTTTCCCTTGCACTATAGTGATGTTCACTGAGAAAAGTACCATGGCTAAAGGGGAAGAATCTACTGTATACATACTGTGCACCACAAACATCTACACTGTGATGTTTGGATCATGCCATAAGTTCATACTCAGCTTTACTACAAACTACTTTTCTTGTGTGAATGAGTCCCAAAGCAATTAGGTTATATACAAGCCAGAATCCATCATGAACATGAGGGAGCAGGTTCTGTACATTTGTTAGAAGAAGGGAAGGCAACGCCTAGTGTATCTCAATGCAATATGGCTGGTGCACAACAGTTCTTCAAAGACCACAAAAAACATATTTAAATGTTTTTGTATCTACAAACCCTTCCTCCCCCCTGCTAGACCAAAAGTGTATGGTAGAGAACGTGAAGTACAAGAAAGTTGACTGGAAACTGAGAGAAGAAGGGGAGCGTGAGGGAGAGTCTCTCCACTGACAGCTACAATTTTTCAGCCACAGGGTAGAGCCCACCATTTGCCATTTGGAAGCACTGAGCTATAGTTACCATGTGCAAGGCAAAGAAATTGTCCTCATTTTGTTTTTCACAGCATTACTTTGTACCAACTACTGGTGCGAAGGGCAGTTGCAAATGATTTCCTGTGAGGGACATCCTCCTTGAACAGGATGACTCAATTTTACAATGTTCTCAGAGTAATTTACCAAGCTCCATTTAACAGGAAGTTTTGCACTACAAGCTGCTGGTGGTTGGGAGCTCTCATGGAGTGCAACAGCCAGAGAAAGATCAGAAATAGATGTCTCATCAGAACACCCAGGACTTATTAACATTCAGGAAAAATTTACCTGTGGTCTAGATTGGAGCTTGCCATTTGGGCAGTCCTGGCTTAAAGCAAATAACCAAAATATCTGTAGATGTTCTTTTTATTGCATTTATGTCATCAGTGTCTAAAGCATCTACTCTGCAGAAGTGGATGCATGAATGCCATGCATGTTAGTAAGGTTTTACCTACAATGCAGGAGCCACAGCCATGTGGCTGTTTATCAACATCTGTGTTTACAGGTACTTGGTCATCTATAGGGCTGGTGCAATTAGCAACAGAAAATGGTGCTTCAAAGGATAGAAGCTGTTCAAGAGGGAGAGGTTAGATTTGATAAAACTTTCTTTGGTCAGAATTCTCTTTACCATAATGAGCTTTTCCATCACCAAGTAAGATCTTCAGAGAAGCCAGAAGCCACATGCTGACCCATAAAATGAGAGTTAGTTTCAGGCCTCTGCCAGTTGTGTAGCAGGCTCTCAAATGAAAGCATTATTCTGATCTCAGTAGGCAGCATTTCAAATATTTAAAATAAACATAGATTTTTTTTTATTCTTATCCAATTGTGCCATATATTTTCATACACATACTGAGTAATGATCTTTAAAAGACACATACAGTGTTTGTTACCACTGAGCCACCAGATATCAGAACACTACAAATATGTGTTCCAGAATCAATACTTTAAGAAACAGTCCAGAATAGTTGCATCAAGCTAAAATGGGTACCTGCAGGAGAGTGCCAGGTGAATACTCTTCTTCTTCAAGGACAAGTTTAGAGCCATACCAAAAGGCTAATGCATAGCACAGGAAAATTATGAGCCACATGTAACCAGTGAATAATCCCATTATTACTCCTTTTCGAATTCCCCAGCGCTGAGCAAACACCAAATTCTTATCATATCTGTAGAAAGAGAGAAAAAATAAAAGGGGATGAAATTAATTTCATAGAAAATTCAAAAAGAGCAAAGACCAACAAAATGAGGCGTCTTCAATGACTGGCCATGCTACAATTTACAGAGGGTCCACATAAGGTGGATACCTCTCACTCTGAAGTGAGAGACCACTGCTTAAACCAGTAATGCTCCCAGATGATGAAATCCTTCTGGGTTCTAGAGTAATAAGCACAAGAAAAGTCACACTCACTCCAGATACCTCACCATGGGGTTTGGGGTTTTAGCAGTCTGACACAGGATTTGAGACATGCTTCAGAGCACGTCCTAGAGCCATGTTATGGTTTAAATAAATTTAAGAGAAATTTGCAGCTTAACATCATAAAATCATTGTCTTGTTGGAACTAGTTCTCTTACTTGAAAGTATCCAAAGTTTTCAGATGTGCTGCAAATGTGATATATCAAACAATGTTTGGAGGAAAATATGACACTATGTTCCTACAAGTTGAAATGACTTCAAGATAGTATTACCGATATTTTATTTCACTGATTAACCGAATTATGAAACTGGTTTTGCATATGTCATGTTATTTGAAACCTAAATTTCTGTAACATACATGGATATAGTTCTCAAAGCTGACAGATGGACATTGCTGTAGAATTTAGAGACCAACTGGCATAACTCTGAAGTGCATTACAGCATTTCACTGCTACAGGAAAAAAAGAAAATGGAGGCCTTACAATTTGTCCAAACAAACCTTTCAACTTCTTTCTTCTCCCCACCAAAAGCAGCCACTGTTCTGATGGATGAGAGCACTTCATCGGCCACGGCTCCAGCTTTTGCATAAGCCTTTAATTCCCGGCCTGTCAGTTTTGCCACAGCCTACAAAAGCATGAGAAGTGCTGGTTACACCTGAACAGTAGGTGCAGACAAGAACAGCAGTAAGCAGTGCTGGCTGTCATGACCTCTGCATGAGGTCACCTCCTCTGCTCTGAGCAGGCTTTTATTAGGCACACTGCACACTCAAAGACTTCTGTCTTCTAGTATTAGGACGAATACCTCTGTAGCACATGTTTTGCAGAACGGTTATCCCCTGGGCCAACAGCTGTGCTCCAGGTAGCTCAAAAGAGCAGCTGACAGCATCTGCTTTCCCTCCCTCCCTCCCTCTCTGCTGCTAACTGTGATTAAGCAGACTGAGGGTTTGTGTATGGTGGGAGGAAGGGGGAGCTTAAGCAGCAAGAGCAGCCCTTTAGCCGCCATGGCAGAGCCCAGCTTCGGGAAGAAGAGGTAATGGTCCTGATGGGGCAGGACAGAAACAGATGTGGCCACCACTGTGCTTTCTTTGTTTCTTGGGCTGACAGCAAACAGGTCCCTGGACAGCAGCCCACAGCACGCTGGATTGCAAAAGCTTACTTGGGCTAAAAAAATGTTTAAATTAATGGAAAAAAATGTAGTCACGTACTATTCTACAAAAAGATAACACATTGGGTTGGGAATGACATATTACTAGAAATTGTAATGTGATTATTTTCTTTCTCTCTTGCAATACCCTGCCCGAGGCATCTGTTAGCCACTTTTGGAGACAGGAAACCATGCTAGATTGACCTTGGATCTGTTTTGTTTATTGTAAAAAGCAAAGACTTGGGCAGGAAAGGCTTGTAAGTAGGAAGCAATTAACAGTGGATATGTGAAAGAAAAGAGATGGGAACAGAGAAATAAGAATGGAGAGAGGGGGAATGACAAGCATACAGGGGAATGAGCTCAGAAAGAACTTGCAAATGAAGGGAAGAGACATTTTGGGGTTTATTTCATTCCCTGCCAGGATTCTACTCTCCCACTTCACACTGAGTCATTATCCATGCCATCTACTTGCAGCCAGTGCAAGGTGCTAAAGGAGGGCAGGAAGACAAGAAATTAGTCAGAGTTACATCAGAGGTTTGACAGCAAAATGACAGCAAACTGTTCATGACGTGGAAGAAGTGAGATAGCCAAAGGGCTGAACCCACCCAAAGAACAGAGTGTGAGAGAGTTCAGAGGAGGAGCAGGAACTGCCCAGCCCTGCTGGGTGTAGGAGAGGAGGTAAGAGGGCAAATGATCCTGCAGTTTTTCCCTCTTCACTGTCCTTCCTCTGCAGAGTGACAGGGAGTTTGTAGGGAGCAGATGGAGAAGCAGAACAGGAACAACTGGGAGAGGACGCAGCAGCTGCCAGGAGCAGGGACAGCTTGAGGTAAGTTTGAGCATTTGTTTTCAACTATTTTACAGCTCTGAAACTTAATCATCCCTAAAAGTCCCTAATCTACATAGAGAAATCAAGCCCCATGTGTAGTAACCATCTAAACCAGGTGTGTAATACAGAGAAGATGTAGGCCAGGGTCTGATCTTGGCAACCATAATATCCATCTACAGGGCCCATAGAAGGTATGCTTACACTCCCATCTTAGAAGCAGGATATATCATTCCAGCAATCAGAATAAGCAAAGCAGGAGCAAAGCCCAGCTCTCCATTCCCCGACTCCCCGTGCTGCTGTGACCATAACCTGCCTCTCTTGACTTCAAAAGAGTGTAATAGCCTTCTCTTCCACCGGTCTTCCCAGCTCTATGGCATGGCCTTCCTCATCATACTTCAACACAGACCTCTCACAATTCACTTACCAAGCCATAGATGGCTGCTCCAACCCCCAGCAGAGGGCTGACTGCAATGATAACCAAGGTCAATTTCCACCCACTGACAAAGCCCAGTAGGAATCCACACACAAAGGTGGTTATGCGCTGGATAAAGATTGCTACTTGGTCAGCAATAGCCTCATTAATTTTGTTAACATCACTGGGGAAAAAGAAAAAAAAAAAGAGAAAAAAAACCAATAGAAACCAACAGAAGATTGGTAAGCATATCTTTCATTTATGTCCCAGGTCTTGGCCACAGTTGGGTTAGTTACTTTCCCTTGCAGGGGGCCCTTCCTCACCCCTATTCTTTCCACCATCATGCCTTCCAAAAATCCTGGGCTACAGTGAGAAAAGCTGGTGCTTTTGCAATGGCAGAAGGCTTTTATGGATTGATACTGTGGAAAAGGTACTGTCTTTTACCAGGAAAAGTTGTCCTGCCAACAGGTTCATTCACTATATGGTTCTTACTACTGTGCCCCCAGCTTATTCCCAGAAGGGGCAACAACTATCCGATAATGGAAAAATGGTATAGCTGACACAGCACCCTTGCCATCATGGGGCACTGAAAATGTACCACACAGTCTTGCTGAGGGGGCAGGGAAAGGTAAGAGGTCTGTAAGTGTATTAGTTCTACCTTCCCCCACCTCCTGGTTCCTCTCTCCACCCTTTCAGGTAGTTTGCTCTCTAAATGGGAGAGTGCGAAAATTGAGGAGGCCTTCTCTATTGCCAGAGACAGAGGGAAAACATGACAGCTCTATCACCCGTGGGACAGTGGTGCAGTAGTTATCATCATTGGACCCCCAGGCAGCTGCAGAGTCTGTTTGCTCTCCCTTATGCATTGCCAACACAGAAAAAAATATCTTAAAGCAAAACAGTCCTTATACTTCTGTCACTCTTGGCTACTGCATCACCCCTGAGATCAGAAGAACTAGAATAAATAGGAGCAAGTGGTGTTGAGATTTAAAGTGCAAAGTTGTTAGCTCATTGACCTATCAAGTGAAATTACAGTCCTCTATTGAAAAAATTTAGAAGTGTCGAGTTGAAGAACATATTTATATTTCTTCTGGAGTATGTTTTTCGCAATCAGGAAGCTTTTTGTAGGCACAGGACAACGTTGTTTGAAAAAACAGGGAACTATGTGTTATTTGTTAGAGAAATACATACTCAGTTCCTGCTTTTTGCCAGAGAAATTCTTCACAGCAACTTACACTTGGCATTTATTCTTCATAAAAAGAACACCACACAAAGTCATAGATAGCACTGGGTAGTGAGAAAAGGCAAATAAAATCCCCTTCAACTACAGAAAAATCATCTGCAGATGTGACTACTATTACACAGGCGCGACTGAGAACAGGGAGCCATCTAGAGTCAGCGTATCCACCTCACTGCTGCCTTCAGCCTGTAAACAGGAACCACTGAGGAAAGGAGCGAGCCTTAAACTCCGTCAGGGCTAAATGTTTACCCAGGATAAGAAGGTTTCTCCATCTACCTTGGGTCCCTTTCTAAAGGTAGGTGCTTGTACCTTCCTTAGCAGAAGATTAAGCAAGGCTCACTCTTCTCTTTCAAAAGCCAACAAAAGCAAACTCTGCCCCTAATATAATCTTCCTTTCTGGGAAGTGAGAAAGGGTTCAAACCCACATCTCCAGCCTCAGGGGAGTGTGCAGCGGCAGCCAAATTATAGATTACTGTGAAAGGACTGGGCACAGGAGGAGAAGGGAAGGATAGGACAAGCTGGCAAAAAGACTCTACTCCAAAACCTGGCAAACACCCCCCCCTCGCATTTACTGATAGACAAGGGAAATAATTGTGGCTTAACAGTTATGGCACTCAGTTCAAAGATGGGGGAGATAATCAGCCTTGTCGCTGCTCCCAGGAACATAGCTGTATTTTATATTAGAAAGGTGTTTGCCAAATGCCTAGTTATTGGCACTCTCTTGTGTTTGGAAAAAAAAGGGGAAAATATTCTCTGTAGCACGTTTTTTCTCGATTACTTACTCAGAAATTCGGGTGTTCAGTTCTCCTACAGATGTACAGTCAAACCAGCCTATATCCATTCGCATTACTTTCCTGAAATAAGCTTTCCTGATTTTCTGTATCTGACGAGCTGCAGCCATAACCCAAAAGCAGATCTAGGAAGAGCATAATGTGGTTTATAGATTACAGTAAAGTCTTTCTACTCCCAACAAATGGGAAAAAGCAATTTGGCTATTGATAAAATTAATATTCAGGTAAAATACATTCTAGCTATGCAAACATGATAGTTGTTTTATGCCTTTGTTCTTTAAACAATCCAACAATTTTATAAAGCCTCTGGATGAAACATTTGTCTCAGTTCTGATAGGCTGGGAAGAGATGCAAGTTAAATTCCTTGTGCTGTTACATGAATGTCACACAGACAAAAAATTTTCTATCTACAGCTGTAAGTCATATAGGGATGGCAGCCATCCTACCTCAGCAAAATTTTGGGACAGTTTTTAGGAAGGTGAACAAGTGATTTTTCCAATTATAAAAAGTTTCAAAAGAAGTGGACCCTTCAGCAGATTATGCAGGAATCATCCAAACTTGTCGTAAGGATTGAACCACTGCTACAGAATATGTAGGGTATGGTTCCTCTTGAACACTAGTTTTACACTAGTAGTAGTCTGTAATACTTCTACAATAGAAACACAGGGCTCAATGTAGTTGAGATGCCTACTGGAAATCTGCATGCCCTTCAGCTATTATTTTGGGAGGGCACGTGTACAATTAAACAAGTATTTCTTGTGGTGTGAAAGGAGCAGCATGCATTCATCTCACTGGGTAAAATGCATCCTTGTACAAAGGTATGCATGCATAAATCCAAGGAGGTCTCAGATTGCCAGAGCTAACCTATTTCAGCCAATAGAATGAGAATGGAAAGTGTCTGCTCTGCTCAAATGGACAGCTGACTAAGTAGTTAAAGGGAGCATAATTCTTATAAACTTAATTATTTAGTGATTTAAACTTTTAAAACAAAATGGGGAAAAAAATACTGACTTGGAGGTATCCTAACAAAAAGACGGCACAACCAATTCCTCCATAGTAAGCTGCAAACTTGGTCATTTCTTGTTCAATGTCCAGCAGCCTGGGGGGAAAAAAAAAAAAAAAAAAGTTAGGAATACTGTTTTAAGATTTTTAATCTGGTGTTTCTTCAAGTTAGAGTCACGTGAGCTGGCAAGTCAGCTTGTTTTGCTAACAGAGGCGTTGTTTCCCAATACTAAGGCTCTTGCTAGCAGTGGCTGGTTTGCTTGCTCTGCCTGTGGCACAGGGGCAGGGCACGGGCAGGTACCAGGAAATGCTCTGCCATCCTGGAGCAACCCTGAAGTCTCTGAGAAACAGCTCTTGTTTTGTGCTATTATACCAACTAATAACACTCAGATTTAAACAATGAGAAACTCTTTAAACTCTCTTTAAACAGAGAAATGAGGGCTGCCAAAGTCAATTAAAGTATTATTTTGTACCGTAAATTCGCTAATCTGACATGATCATTTCTTTTAGCTCAAGTAGGACTTAAATGATTTCTAATATCAGTCAAGTGCATTAAGTTGCTGCTATTGCATTTAGATTACTTTGAAATAGGCATTTCAGGTCATTATCAGTTATGATTTTAGACAACTTTTTAAAAATGTTCTGCAGACAGCAAATTTTATTCTGTTTACCCACCAGAATTTGGTACACTGAAATTTTAAGCCAAAAGGGAGCACTATGCACCTGGCCTGCTGTCTTGCAAAAAATAATCATGGAAACAACTCAGGTGCCTGACACAGATATCCAGTACCATTTTTAATGCTCTAATGCATCCTACCTGGTGCATAGCTGCTGCTTCAGAGGAACAGAGATCTGTAGCAATTCCTGTGTTGTGTCTGCCAGCCCCATCTCGGAGGGGACTTGGAGCAAATAATTTGGCCCTGGTCATCTACATCTAGGAATGCAAATCACTTCCCACGTGCTCTGAATTTCAGAGACATTTAGACAAGTAACTTTTAATTCTAATTAAATACCTAATTAAATGTCATTCAGAGATGAGAAAATTCTTAGAATAATGCACTGAAAAACAAGCCTTAGAAAAGGTTACAGGTTCAAATTTGTCTTTGACAGATATCTGTATCTGAATGAATCATCTAGATTCCATTTATTATAGTTAATGGAAAGAAACAGGCACTCTTATAGGGCATTTCATCTACCTGCCTTAGACATCTCCCATAAGCTGAGATAAATTGCATCCTAGAAGTGCTCATTTCTCTCCAATGACTAAAGTTTAGCTAACTTGCTCTGAAGTCAGCAGGCACCTATGAGTACAGAAGTCCTAACCAGAATGACCAGAAGTCATTGCCTACAGTGTCACTAAAGAATACAGATTAATGAACTCAGATGTGTAGCAGATAAAACTGTTACCAGAACAATCATCATCAAGAATATCCTTGCTGACATCTATAGCTGAAAGACCAAGACCCAGATTGACCTTCTGTCCCTCCAAGTAATATCTCTGGCTTAGAAACAGAGCTCTGAACAAGAACCATGCCCCTTTTCTGCCTCATGGACAGAAAATGTCAGGTTTAGAGGCTGAAGTGGACTTTCATTAGCAATACGTTCTCTGACAAGCCGTAATAACAAAGAAAAAGAGATAAATACATCTACTACTTACCCACATCTTATTGTGGCATTCTTTTCATTCTGATGAATAGTACCATTAATCCACACTATAGTGTTATTTACACATGTCTTGTTTGGGTCTTTAAGCTCTTGCATTTCAATGTCATATTCAATAAATGTGTCTGCCATTGCACCAAACACAAGCAACACAGCTGGCTGGGCTGCTCCATGAACAATAGCACAGAAACTACCAACAGCCATCATTAAAATTTCCGTAGATGAAGAAAATCGGAACTAAAGAGACAGGAAAAATATATGGTCTCTATGAGAGGAGGTCTTCATGTTGGTCGCATACTGACAAATCATTAATCAGGTGGATCACATACAAAATCATTCTTTAAATTTCAGAATTAGCTGCAACACATACATCAGACAAATATTTCTCTCCAATCTAATCTAATTGCACCTGTGATTACAGCCTCATAAGTTATTATGAGCTCCCTTTTAGTTGACAGCAGAATCTGACCATGTGAATGAATGTATTATCATATAATATTAATAGTTCAATATCATTCCACATTATCATCATTCCAGAAACTAGCTAAAAGATTACGAATAATAATTGTAATTCATATATATAGTCTGCTTTGCAGATTTCCTTTGGGGATGGATGGAGAGGGAAGGGAGAAAAAAGCCTTAGGGCATTACGTAGAGCCTCCGAATAGAGTTAGCCAATTTCTCAAAAGTCTGGGATACTGTGGTAGAAAGGCAGCTAAGTGTCTCACATCAAGTTCTCATTATTCATATTCTAAAACCTGTTGGCTGATCCAGGCAATTGTGCCTTGGCTCTTAATCTGGGAGAAATACATAGAAATATGACGTAGTGTGCAGTAACAAAAGGATCAAGCTAAGTCCCATTACCTTACATTTGCCATGGGCCAAGAGCAAGCACACATGCAGCTGTTGACTCGGCTAAGACACAGTGACTTAAGTTACTTTTGTCATGATTACGTGAAGTCTGATTCTCAGGTTGAAGTCATGCATAAATATATTGACCAACCTGTCCACATAGAATATCAGTACCAAATGCTATGTATTTTAAAAATAGGAGTGTAAAGAGAAATCATAGCCAGCTGAAAAACCTGTCCAGGTTCTGTAGTTGCTATAATATGTCTAAGAGAAGAAAGAGTGGGAATTTGGAGCACATATGGAAAAGAGATATTAGGGCAGGGGCAAGATAAAGGGAAAAATAAGTCAGTTAACACAAAAGAGAAATAAATAAAAGGTCTTTCTACAAAAAAACACGTATTCTTGTATCGTGAAGAAAACCGTAGCAAACCCTGGTCATAACAAGTCTAGGAATTCCCCCAATTAAAAAAAAAAAAAAAAAACCCTCACAGAAAATGCACAAATATATGTTATCTAATCTCTCAGCACATCTGATGCAAACGTACTATGCTTACCAACTGCACTTTAGGACTTAAACATCTGTGCAAAACAGGCTACAGAATTCAAAACCCCTCTGCTTGACCAGACATAGCCCTCTGTGTGGGCATATTCTCTTCACCCAACTACGAGCTGAGGTACTTAGCCAGGCACAGTACAAGCCACGTGGATGTAACTGCACTAGCCCAGTACTACAGTCAGGACCATATTAGTCTGGACACAGTACAGATTTATAGCCTAGACTACATGAAAAACTGAAGTAATAAAATGTCTTAGCTGCATGCTTCTGGGTTGGACATCTCCCTACTATATTAATTTTTAAATTTTGGTGCACCCTATGGGATTTCAAGACCCATCAAAGGCTAGACCTACCTAGGAATGCATGATACTAGGTGCCTAGGATACTAAGTTTCTATAGTTATCAAATCTTCCCATGGAAAAATTACAAGGGAGCTAATTATCTGCCAAATATCACACAGCAAATTTTAGGCAGAAATTAGAATGAACCAGGGTCACCTAGATTCCTGCTGTGCATCTTTACTCTTTTCCCCATATCTACCTGTAGGTTCAATATAACATGTTTACTAGACAATGATGACACAAATATCAATAATCAATACCAAGCTGACAAAATGACAAATGGTTCTATTAAATTTCCATTGACTTTAATGGCAGGATTTCATGCCAAATGGTTGAATCCTTAAAAGTTTGGCTTAGTCACTGCTATTCCCCAAAACAACCATATAGATTATTGTCACTTATTCTGCAGCACAATACACATAAAATATTTATAGCCATTGGTCTCATTACCAGCTGAAAGAAGCCAATACGAATACTGTTTTCTTTCTTCTTTGATGACCTTCAAGAACAGAAAAGAAAGTTATAAACTTGCATTTTAGTACATATTCTGTTCTATATGCGAAGATAGTAGAGGGAATTGAACTTCACTCACTTTTCACTTTCCTTCTCGATAAAAGGTTCTTCATATGTATAGAAATTCCTAGCAAAAGAGGTAAGATTTTACATTAATTCTTTTATTCTCTTGGTTACTTCTCTGAAATTACATTTTATTTGAGACATTTTGCCCAAAATTTTAAGAGACCAGCTGTTTCCTTCAGATTTCTTTGGAACCAGAGATTTGATGGTTCTTTCCAATTTTAGACAGGGACTAAACCAGAAGTTAGGTCAAAATGATCTGAATCTTTATGCTTTGTTTCATAAACAATTCCTCAAAACACTGTTGCTATAATGTGAATTGTAGGTTCTTGGAGGTCGATTAGAGAAATCATTGGCTAGTCTTTTCTTTAATATAGAGAAAGGTCCTGTTCCCATTCCCTCTTATACTGCCTGTATGTTCACATATGTCCACAGCAGCAGCAGAATCTCTCACCCTACCACACAGGTTTTCACTCAGTGGTCAGATTATGGGTTGCTATTCTGTACAGTCAGTTAAAATATAAAGAACTAGTTGCACCATTATAGATGGGATCCATACTATAATACATAATAGCAATCATCAGCTGTATACATTCAGTGGTGAATGAGTAGGGATTTTGAATTTGGATTATTTTGTTTTTAATAAAATTAATTCAAGTTTTATTTGTCATGAACAGTTTTCAGAAACCAGATCCTAGAAAGCCTGAAGGAAGCTTCATATGTACAGTAGGTAGGACCATATGTGTGTTACATGAGGAAGTCCAACAGAACTTGGGTTTCAAGATATGTGCAAGGACCATGGCAGATCTTGATTACTGGGCTGCTGCCCTCTGAGATGGGCAACCTGACAAAGACAAAAATTAAGAGACGCTCTTCCTTCTTCATTCTAGGAGTAGTTCTCAGACTGTGTACACTGTGTCAGAAAGAGCTGGCACAAATTATAGCCCCATTAGGATGTCCAGTTTGCTACAGAGTTGTCCCAAGATTTAGAAGAGGGAGGCTCTTTACCCCATTCAAATCTGAGATTTTAGCTGAAGGTCTCTAAGTCATTTCAGCTTTTAACTATCTAGAATTCTACACTTAAATCTTAATATCTGAGTTCAAATGATGCAAGCTAATTCCTTCTATTTTAAAGTCTTACAGTTAAGCTTTAAGAAAAATTAATAAAGATTAAAATTCCTTAAAAAAAAAAATCATTTCTCAAACTAAAAGCACAGAAGAAAGATAAATTTGAGTATCCAAAACATTTGCAGAAGAAAAACCATAGTTTTCTGCCATTACTCTTTGTTTTTAAAGATTTCTAGGACTGTTTTGGTCTACCTGTATCAAATAAGGCAGTAAACTCCTACAGAACAGCTTTTCATTAAATACCATATATTCAATTAATGCATCAATTTGATCCAGTGACATTAACTTCTTTCCTGAATATTCCTAGAAATACTGATTGTTCCATTTGTGTACATGACTTACTCTGATTTCTTGAAGCTGTTACCTGTTAGGAAACATAAATGCACAGTCTAGTTAATGATTATTGTTAAAGTACATAATCCTCTGTAGACATGTGAAACACAAACCCTAGAAGCCCACGGGACCTAGTCATTCCTGAGTTATAAGCAACTTATTCCCACTGATACATCTAGCCAGGGACATGAACTGACACGTGTCCAAAAATTCCTCGGGAAATTTATATCAATTTATGCCTGCTTTCTCTTGAAGAAGTAGTCTCAAGTTTTTAATACCCCAGATGACAAAATTCTTTTCTCTAAATACATTATTCAGGACTATTGCCAAAAGTCAACTCATGTTCATTGCAGACTGTTTGCTAGTATTCAATTAGTTCTCTTGGACACTGTCTCATCAAGCAATACCACTCTACTTGCAGTCCGTGCACGCTCCCTGAAAGGAGGAGCGGTAGCTCTTCACTCCTGCCTTCCAACAACTAAGAGACTGCAAATCCTGTGGAAGACGGGCAGCTGTGGCCCTGGATGGTAAGATGAACTTGTCACACTGAAGTCTATTCTCGGGATAGTCTCTAAGAAACCATAGCTTAGAGGGATGGAATTATACTACAAGACATAATCATGCTGTAGGGAAACTCCTTAGTCCCCAGAACAGGTCTGGATTTAGCTCCCTTTCAAGAAGTGTTGTACTACCTAAAGCACAACTTGTGTTTGCAGGGGCCTCAAGGAAGAAGTGTTGTCGTAAGGGCTGATGTAGAAAGCATACACTGTACATCACTTGAGATGACAATTAATAGAGAGCTATTTTTCTGTATACAACACAGTTTGGATAATCTAAGGGCACTAGGTGTATGCACCTTTCTCATTTACAGTGCACTGGGCAGCTCAGCATCAGTTTCAGAACCATGGTATGTTTTTCACACAGTCTTCCTTCCCTCACATCTAGTGACACAACACTGAGCAATCATAGGCCTGTCTCACAGACCAAACATAGAGGAACTTTGCATCACAATTTACAGAAGGTGCAAAGAAGTCACTGCAACCACAAATTGGGCTTCCACCATTTTCCCACCCAATGGTAGAAGGCTATTCCACTCTCTCCAGGGTTTTGCATTTCTCAAGGCAACAATGTTAGATGGAAGTGGTCTGAGCTTGAGACTAAAGGAACAGCTGATTACATTTCTTTTGAGGGGTTAATAAGATAACTTTATTTAGCTTTAGCTAACAATGACTATGTTGGTTTTATTTTGCTCTGTTTATTACTCAGGGATGAAAAAAGAAAAGTTTCTTTCAGTAAGGGCACGTGTCTATCCCAGGAATGTTTTAATTTCTAAAAATATTATTACAAAGAATCATTTGGTGTTAGAAAAGAACTGATTGTGAAGGAAAAAGAAACATCTGGTTGCAGTTTTTTGAAGTTTGACAGCTGGTAACCGCTGAAATGGTTTGAAACCATTCCTAGAAGACTCTCTGGGGTTTATTGGAAAAAATAAAGTTTAAACAAAGTTTCCTCTGCCGTCTCGTAACGGAAAGCGTTTTGCAAAAAAAAAATGAAGGAACTGGCTACTAGGAGGAAAAAGGGGAGGAACAAAAGAATCTAGTGAAATAGCCTTCTGAGTCACATCAATTTAGAGTGAAAAATAAGCATTCTTCAAAGATGAAGAAACCCTAATCTATGAACTTGAAGAGGGAAACAAGAGTGTATCAATGCTATTCAAAAGCACAAGGAACTGGGGGCCCACTTTTGTCAGCCAGCAGTTTTTAAGCAGGAGGAGAATTTGCAATGACATTACTAATGCTTAATTTAAAAGAAGGAAACAGATGAGTAACAGATCACACTGCTAAATTGAAAAAGTAGGAAAAGAGGACAGAGCGTGATTTTCATTGAAAAGAAAGGAAGGTAGGGAAAACAAAATAACTTATTAACCCTACAGAAAGGAGCTATAGTAACCTTTGAATGCTCAAAAAATTTTGAAAGAGGAATTAAGTTATTTAAGAAATTTTACAATTTGAAAAAAAACACAGAATCAAGGAAAAGCTGAAGAACATTGCCAAGAATTTGAGTTTTTACTGGTATTGTGAGAACATAGTAAAAGTTAAGCCTGAGGAAATCAAGCAATGAAAAATTGTACTCAAAAGGCTCCCAACTAAAGCTGGCTCTTAACTATACCTACAGATGTGGTGTTCAAGGGTTGATCCAGTGAGGGCTAATTCTTACTAATATGTACAAAAAATAGTTATTGAAATAAACCTCACTAGAGATGACAGAGCAGAAGAGATCAATCGGCAGAATGCCAGTGCCAGTATGGTTTTAAAGCAATGATGTTTGCTTTGGGAAAGGTGCTCTAGCAGTTCAACAAACTGCTCTCTACACTAGGCAGAAAACACAGTGCATTTCCAAGGAAACTGAGAAACCAGAGGCAAACTCACTTGGATAGGCCCAAAAAAACCCCAAGTGTGAAAAGAGGAAGAGCTTTGGTCCCAATTGAAAGTCTTTTGCCAAAATCCTCTAGCAAGTAAAAGTGACAAGTACATAAGACAAACTAAGAGACAAAAAGCAACCCCTCAAACCAGCTAGATAGATCTGGACAATGTGGGAGCAGTTCTAAGTGAATGGCTGGAAGAAACAAATAGTTTTTTGTCCCAGAAGTAGAAGGACATACCCTTTTACCAATTCGCTCTCTTTTCCCATCATTCCTCCCCCCTCTCCACCAATATTAGAGCCCACAATGCCCCACGCATTGAAACTGCCTTCAGCTAGCCTAAATGAGAAGTTTTAAAAACAAAACAAATCACAGCTGTAAGGGGAGAGGGAAGATCTGTTTGCCTTCAGCACACAGATGGCTGCTCATTCCAGCAGGAGGCAGAGCCGTGTGCCGTGGCAGCAATACACTGGGGAGAGAGCAGACTTTCAGAAAACGTTCACATTGGTTTCTTTCACGGTCACGGAGCTGAAGTTGCTGCTGCTGTGTTGCAGGCTTTAAAATCAGCTGCAGACTCCAGTATGCCAGCTCTGATTTTAAGAACACACTCTAGTTATTCGGTGAATAATTTCCTACGCTATCTTCTTACCAGCTGTAACAATGGATTTGAAGTTCCCAACAAAAACCAGACCCTTGAATCTGTTGAATAGGAGATTATCTAGTCTAGGAGAGTAGACTTTCAGCAACATGAAAGAGATTTGATGAGTATGGTTAAATCCAAAGGAATTCTTCAGCTAACATGGAGAGACAGAAGTTGGGAACGTAACACCTGCACGTGAAGCTCTTGCTCAGTTTCTAATGTCAGACCAAAAAAAGCACATGCATTGTCTTCTAACAGAACAGCTGCTTTTATGTTTGCAGATATCAATCATTCTCTACAAAGATAACCACAATCAAGGTTTAGTCCAAGCTTGGGCTGAATACTCCAAATGTCTTCAAACTCTGCTGTTATGCCAACAGTTATATGAGACATCCTATTACAGACAAAGATTGGAAGGAAACCCCAAACCCAAACACAATTAATGATACTAGACTGAAATACAGATTTAGCATCAATCAACAACTACTAAGTTTTAAAAATAAAAACAAACATCACAGATCAAGTTATAGCTGGGCCACTGTGCTAGTATATAGCAGGGAGAGAGGCTTGAAGAGGGCTGTCATTAAAAACCAGTCTTGAAATGTTTGATTATCTGAAGTTTCATTACATACATAGTTATGTGAAGAATTTTATTGCATGCCACAAGTTTTAACCAAAGGTAAACGTATGGTTCCCATGGAACAAAAGAGGCTGAGGCTGGTCTGCCTTAAACCCGAGCTCTTGTCTAGGCAGTGGAAAATAAATTCACTGTAACTAAGTCTGGTATAGTTTGCTTTGATTTCTTTTTGTTGGTGAAAAATAGTTCCGAGAGAGGGACTGTCTTTTGATATGAGTCTTCAGTTTTCTGGAGGTAATCTGTCATAAAGTATTTCAAGTGAAATAAAACTGCGTAGTCTTTATCATTATCCAGCTTGATTGTTCTAACAATACATCTGATGAATTAAAAGGGGAAAAAAAGACAACAGAACATAAAAAGCATCCCTCCTCCTCAAGCTGTGTTTTGTTCAGAGCAGACCTAAGAGCACCTATTTTTGTGATGAAGCAGGTGAAATTGGGAGTGAATACCACATCCGTAAATCCCAATAAGGCCTGTGTGTAGAAGACAGGCTATTTTATGCGTGGTCTGAAGCATTTGATTGAGTCCTAGGAGAATGTTTTTAATGAAAGCTTAAACACTTGAAGGATTAGGCCACAGCTATCAGAGAATTTGAAAATACAAAATGTATGTATATTTAGGCAATCTATATGAGTGCTGGAATCTTTTTATGAACCCTTTCTACTCTATGTGAGGAGCAAGTACGTTGCATTATATTGCAATTTATCTTCTGTTATGTGCTATCTGCTATGTTGCTTTCCTTTGTACCTTACATTCAGTATAAATGTTTAATGCCCCTCTCTTTGTCTGCTTTTCTCAAGTCTTACAAACAGAACTCAAAATATTTAGCAGTTTCTCTTCATGTTTCTCCTTGACCCTTGCAGAATTTGGATTGGCAAAATGGAAAAGTGCACATTGCAAAGGAAAGACAGAAGACAAAAGGAAAAGCTCTGATGAGGAGAAGCAATGCAGATCTTCGCATTGTGATAGCTTATAAGAATTATGCCCAATATAAGTATGACTACAGATAAATGTGCTTGTTGAAAGCAGCTCTAGAAGCTACTGAAGACAGAACTTTTTATTTTTTTCCCCAGTAGAGGCCCTTTACTTGCACACCAAAGTGCTGAGTATAAAAACCTAGGTAGTTTCCATGAACTTGTAGGCTGGTAAGTAGACTGTCCACGAGTAGGGATTGTTATATGTAGTTTTTACAGAAAAGTTGTTTTTCAGGCAGCATACTCATAACAGCAAATACCAGATAACTCTAGATTTATTCCACAGACTATTTGCTTTGTATTCTGCAGACTATTTGCTCCACTTAGGCCACCCACCATCTATTTTACATGCTTTATAAAATAAGGAGCTGACTGAAAAAATAAACTTCTTACTTTTGCCATCCAAGTCAAAAGCATAGTTATCTTCTCCCAATCTCTTGATGCTACGCAAAACAACGGGGTCAGACATGATGATTAGTTACTTAAATCAGAAGTCCTGAAGAGAGGAGGGGGAAGAAAAAAAAAAAAAAAGAGTATCAGCATACATTTGTCTGTGAATATATAACAATTTTAAGTTAAATTCTTGCTTACCTTAGTTTTGTCCTCATTATCCCAGGGCAATGCCACTGATTACAGCCCAAGTTCTTACAGACTAAATGTCCTGGAGAGAGTGAAACTACGGAGCAGAGAAACACCTGGGAGAGGCGTGTCCAACGGCCCCCTGAGGGCGAGGCCTCTGAAGGCCTCAGCGCCCCCTGATCCACCGGGCTGTGCAGCCCACTGCAAACAGCCTTGTCACCATTAATGGCTGTATTAAAACAAACTGCCACCTTCGTGCAGGTGACATCTGTAGGTTGTAGACTGATGTCAGCACCAGCAGCTGCACTCCCACAGCTCTTCACTGGGACAGGTTACCTGGCAGACCTGCTCCTCTGGACAGGTTTATTCCTAACTAGTCACACAGGCATGCTGAGTAGATGTCACACATGAGAAGAAATAAGGAATAAAGTTAACACTTTTTGGTTAAAGAAGCGCTTTTGTGAGGTGAAATCTGCCAGTAGTGCCAGTTTTGGCCAGGCAGGCCTGGCATCCAAGATGACACTCAGGGAAGAGTGCTGCAGAAGCCCTCCCCAAAAGCTGCCTTTTCATAATCAAAGTAATCTCATCCAAACCTTTGATTAATGTAATGAGTCCCAAAGCATAGTTATAATACCTTATAGCAGTCACTAAAAATCAACATTTGTATGTTTATACGTCTGTAAAACCTCTCATGACCTCTCACTTTAAGCATATTACAACACTTTCAGATATCAAAACTCTAACATCTTTTACGCAAATAAAACCAGAAGTGTTCTGTGTAAAAAAGGCACTTCCACAGATCATTTGTGTTACACCACCTGACTTCCCATCCAGCTGAGTTTTCACCTACTTAGCCCTTTAAAGGAACCACTTCATTTCTGCTGATGGTATTGAAACTACCAAACCCCTTCATATTGGCAACAGCTGTGTAATTAGCCGCAGCTGGGCAGTTCCTTAGAACTGGGAAAGGCTCAGAAGAAACTTGGTTCTGAAATTATTGGAAGATGAATGAAATACACCCATTCCTAGATCCAAATGGAGCAACATAATAGGAGCCAGTCCAGTGGTTCAGGATGTCTATGTGACTTTAAAAAATTTAACTTCCTATAGAATCTCAATCTTTCATTTATGTTACTTTTCCCTCCAAACTGCCTTTCAAGAACTGCTCACTCCCTACCAAACCCTTCTTTATTTTATCATCTTCTCCTGAATTTATGTGTACATCTCTTGGGAAATCACTAAATCATCAGTAAGTCAGGCTGGAAAGAACAAAGTCTCTTCATTAATTCGAATCATTCATGGCAAGGTTCAATTATTCTTGTATCATTTTAACTGATTTTTATCAAAGATACCTGAAGAACTCCCCAGGCTTCACTATCTTTATATTTTTTTTCCTAGTATCTAATCTGAATTTTACCTGTCAGAATATAAACCACTTCTTCTGCATTCCACCAAGGATAATAGAACATTGTAATTCCTTTCCACTTTGTCAGTAGGCTGTATTTATGTGAATAACACAAGAAAGTCTCCCTCTTCAGATGAGGAAAGCAACTCGCTCAGTTTTCCTTGGTAGAGTGTATTTCCTAAACCTCTGATAATTTCCACTGGTTTTCTTCAGATTCTAGTACATCTTTCTTGAAGTGATGAGTGCCTAACAGCACTACAGCACCGGTCTTACCAACACTGAGCAAAGGAGAAGGATTATTTAATGTTTCATGGATTATATTCCTGTTTATGCAACCCAGCATGATATTTGTTTTATTAATGGAAGTACCACATTCTTGGTTCACATTTAGTTTGTAATCCACCAAAGTCACTCATTTTTTGCAAACAATTTGCTACAGAGTCAGTTGCTTTCCAAACTATATTTTTACAGTTGATTAATCCTGCCTGCTATTGTCTATATTTAATAGCACCTTACATACCTTGGCCTGTTTTACATGTTTGTTAAGGGCATTTTGACTTCTAGTCATGTTCTTCAGCGTATCTGCAGTCTGTCCTCCCTTTATGTCATGATGAAATTTTATAAGGGTATTCTCCATTGTATAATCGACATCATGATCAATATTACTGGATTATACCAGAAGCAAGACAAACCTCAGCAGAACTTCATTCAATACATCCATTCATTTGAACATTCGTTCATTGCTTGCTACTTTATGGATGTAGTTTTTCTTGCATAAAAGGTTTTGAGAAGCAGAGACAATTTATTCATCTGCAGGTCTGTAAATTCTGACCCCCTCACATTCTGTGACACCCTAAACTGTTACACAAATTCTCTCCTTAAGTAAGTGTGTAAAGCCAAATCACCACTGCAATAGCAAAATGTCTGGCCAGGACTAGAGTAGTCACCTACAACATAAAATCACAGGAGCTTTTAATTCATCCCCACATGCAGTGAAAATACCTACAATCTTAATCATAATTTGTCTGTTCTCTGAGATAGATGGCAAATGGGCTGAACGAGCTATGGTACTTCCTTAATTAAGGTCTTCACCGTGTGCAAATTTCCAAGTTCTCTTTCGGCTCTTTTATATAACAGAGAAAGCACGTAACATCTGCTTCTGACCAGAAAGAAAGGAAAGCATCATATAGGTATTGCTGTTTCACATGGGACCTACCTATGGATCATTAAATTTCACTTCAGCTGGGTTTGCATCAGGCATATGGAAAAAGATTTAACAAGGGCTTAATTTCCAGATGACATTATTCAGTTTATATTGAAATAAATGTAGCTTCTCAAAAGGAGCAAGCATATATTCCTGGTGGCTTTAAGTCCCCTGAGATAATGTTTTCACTGAAGATGAGAGTAACAATTTCCCCAAGTGGGAAAAAAAATTTCACTCACTTCTTCAGTGAAAACACAGAGTTACTCTGCTCCCTACCTCTTGCCTTTTGCTGTGTCTGATTGATTGAAATAATTTCAAATAGAAGATCTCCAAAAACTGTTTGTTCAAGTCATCCTAAAGTTCCAGAAGTTTCTTAAGAAGTTTCTCAGCCAGCTCATTTTTGGCTATTTTGTCAGTGATCACATTCATGAGGCAATTTTTTCATATGTCAATTCAGCGTGAGGTTGGAGCTGGACATCTGAAAGCACAGACTTTTCGCTCTGCTGACAAAGAAGCTTGACATTGGTAGCACAGACTGGGGAGCCTTTCACAGCCACATGATTCTAAGGAAAATACAACGTAAATATGCAATTGGCCTAAAGCTGGCCAGTTCTTTTACCCTAAGTATATGTTTTCAGAAAGGACACAAAAAACCACGAATGAATGAATTTCAAAGAAAGCCATCAGTATGAGAAAAATAATCAAATCACAGTGTTTGTATCTTTGTTAAAGCTTTTCAGACTTTTGATTCAAATGGTTAAAGCATCATTGGCTGAATTAAGATACAAACTGCAACCATAAGCTTATGTTTTCTTCTCAAAAAGATAGTTCACCACAATGGTAATTTTACTAGCAATTGGCCCTTAAGCACGAAGCCATCATTTACATCTAGATCTAATACTGACTGCTTTGCACTGTTTAGCACACGAGTAATGGAACTGTATGAAGAAAGCTGAGCTAATGCACAAACTGCCGATTTTACATTGAAATTAGTGTAATTGGAAATATCACCTGGATTATAAAAACATCTTCTGCTGGAGTAAAGATGTTCCTACCTGTTCTGTTATCAAAATAAATCTAAACCTTAAGGGTGGTATTTACGTATACATTCCAGCATCTTTAAAATACTTTACGACTTCACAGAAGTATAAACCCATCTAAATTAAGTGATATAAATTATTTGAACCATTCTACTGAATGTCACTCACAGTGAAAAGCTATGAAGTGGTAAAAAAAACCCTCACTGCATTTCTGCTTCAGAAAAATAATGGATAATATCATACTGTAAATTGACAAAGAATGCAAAAGTAAAGCAATGCAAAGTCACTCTCTCCCTGTCTTCTTTCAGCTATTTATTATTTGACTTTGCAATCATAACATCTATACAAAATTTTGTAATGGAACACTGTAAAAATCAATTTGTCTTTTAAATGCCAGTATAGAACACCATGCTGGGAATTCCCATTTCAGTGCTTTCTCTGACACTGCATTTTAACATTATGAAATGTATTTTGCAACCGATTTTTTTAAGCCTGAATGCTGATGCAGTTTTAAATAATAGGAAAAGCACAAAAAAAAAAAATTATAAACTTGAATAAGGATTCTAGTTACAAACATTTGCTAAAGCTAAACTTTCTGGATTGATGTCACTTTCCAATAAAATCACGACCGTCCCACATTTTTGAAAGGAAACATTTTTCCTGTATTTTTTAAAGCTCAACATACCAAATACTATCAACACACTATCCTGTCCAGCAGGCATAATTCATTAGTTGACTTAAACACATTAGTATAGCAGATTAGCATGCTGTATTACAATATTAAAATCATGTTCCTTGGGGTCTGAATGTTTAACTGGGAATCACTTAAACATCTTGGAAAATACTGTTGCCAATGTCTGCATTAAAAATCATTCAGATAATAAAAATCAGAGATAATAGAAGGCATTAGACCATCGCATCTACCTCTGTGCGTGCAAAATACAAACTAGGAGCAGAAAATACCTCAGAAACGGCACTAAAATAAAATAGCATTTTATGCTAGCCAATTAAGATATGGCTGCTGGATTTTTGATAAACAAAAATCTTTAAGGTACTCAAAATCCAGATTTAAACAAGTAGTACTTGGAAAATGCTAACAAAGGAACATATTCTGAAGAATGAAGTAACATTAGGACCTGATCCAAAGCCCTCTGAAATATTTTTCAAATCATACCTTTATGCAGATTAGATTTTTTGTTAACATAAAGGGAGAAAAAACGCCAATGAAAATTGGCCCTGAAAGCACTGTCCTTCATTTTTTGTTAAAACTAGTTTCCTCAGATACTAATAATAGCACTAATAGCATACATGAAGAAAGACATTTTGCTTCAAAACAGAACTTGAATGTTTTGTTCTTTGAACAGTCCCATTTAAAAAAGACAACAACAACAAAAAAACCACCACCAACAACAACAAACCCCCAACCAAACCCAAAACACTAACTGTGCAAAGGGAATTTAACATTTACCTGAAATTGTTCTGAAGGAAAAATACAGTCACCTTTCAGTTCAGGAAGTTTCATCAGTTAACTCTGAAATATTAAACATGATAGATTTGTTACTCACCTGTGGCTGTGAAAAACCATATATCATAGAACAAATTGCAAGGATCCTGTTCAATTAGTCAGTGAAGCACCCAACCATTTCCCATCGTGTTTTCATTATTCTAACCCATTTGTCAGAACTGAAGCTTTAAATTGGGCATTGGCTATTTGCACCTGGGTCAATAACCGTGCAGTCATAATGGTTACAGTTCATTGACATCTAATGGAGGGTTTAAATTTTACTAATGTAATCTCACAACTTAAAGTCAGGGCACTTGGAAAGCAATTATACATAAGGATATCAGACGGTTCTCTGCGGAAAAAAAAATGTATGGGAAGATATTATTACAGCATTATTTTATCAGCATTAGTATAGAATTACTTTATTAGCCATGCAATAATTTACAGTACTGTCCTGGCAATAAATAGCGATATCAGCTGAATCATATGAAAAGTAGTTCAGAGATTAAGCTAAACTCAGATTAAAGACTTGCTCAAAAGCTTTGTTTTCTAACATATAGCTTCTCCCTCTCCCCATAGCTTCCGATACTTTAACATCCTTCCTTTTAAATGAAGACCTTACAACCTGGAAGCTCCTGAGTAGTAGTGAATTTTCATTGGACATAAACCCTCCATGAATTTTTCAATAAGGGACATTGGTGAAGACAACGCTGTGACCTCACCCAATGTCACCTCAGTTTAGAGTGAAATGGCAAACATGTTTGGTTCCCCTCTGAAATCAGTTCTCACTGCAGAGAGCCCTGACTGACAGGACAAGATAGAAAGGCAATGCCTTAATCTTAGTGACTGTCAGCTCCCCTCAAGTCTTCTGTGCTCTCAAATTTTCCATGATAAGGCCTGAAGCACACAAGTATATCACAATTAAATGTAGCTAACCAGAACTGCATTTTCCTCATTACCGTGTTCACAGTGACAGCATAACCAAACACAAATCTGGTGTCTTCTCCCATTTTCTTAACAAAAAGTAGTCTACAATCTATACTAATGTATGCAGCATAGGTTTGAGAATAACACTATCTGAGATAATGTCACAGTGCTAATCATCTTCTACACCACATCATAGAAAAAACAATAATAATTACTTGCCGTGAAGGGCACAGGAGTAGAAAGGCCTGAAGAAAAACTATGTGGTGGAGCAGAACCCTGCTTTGCTTCATTCTCCCCTGACAGCTTCAGTAGCAACATGGCCAAAGGTCCTCCAATGCCTTTGTTCTTCAAGGTACTGGAGCAGAGCTCACACTTAGCACGCAAGGAAGTCCAACATCTCCAGACAATGGCTGGCTTTCCAGTGACAGAATACAATTTTAGCTTTACACAAATTACTTCAGTCTTTTCACTTAAAGACTTTGCTCGTCGAAGCATTCAGGAAGTGTGCACAGAGGCTGTTTCACGCTGCTTAATGAAGTTAGATTAAGGCAGTGATGAATCAGAGCTGAGACCACAGACTACCCAACCTTTTTGAAGGGCTCTGCTCCCTTTTAAACCTCTGTTTCTCTCAATTCAGCCTTACAAAAAGTCCTGAAGATTAATAAATTCTGACCCGACTTTATGACATGGACCATAAAAATGAATCTATGCTGAAAAATCATCTGTCTGTGTACTTTGTTTCCTTCTGATGTCCTGGCAAGGGAAAACTCAGTTTCTGTACCTAGTCAACCCTTCAGTGAATGAAGAATTAGCAACTGAAGTAAAACAATATAGAGCAGGAATTCAGTAAATTGAGGAGACTGAGGACAGATGCTCCCATCCCTGAATTCTTGCAGGGGACACTTGCAAAGTCTCAATTTTTGTAGGTTACAGATACCTTTTGTAGCTTATAGTTCATGTAAGATGAGCAATATTTTCCAGATAATTTCTCTCAGTCATGGTCTGGGTTGAAGGGAAACATTTCACTTAGAGCTCATGTCATTTTAATACGTCTTTGCACAGGAAGAAAAAGATTACAATTAATTGAGTTAAACACAGTAAAAGAACTGCTTCTTCCCTCAATTGGACTAGCTGTTAATTCCAGCATATTACCCCTCCATATGAAGATACCCTCTCTTCTCTGGATTTTTTCCAACAGTTCATAAGAGCAAGTGAATAAAAATTAATCTTAGTTATTCCCGGACAGATAATTTCTCATAAGAAATGAAAGCCCATGCACTCTTTTGGCACAGGACTCCTCAGCTCTAAGATGTAGTCTATAAACTATTGATCTTTATTCCATTATTGACAACAGCTAGTAGCAGCAATCAAATAAGATGTTTCCAAAGCTTCCTAAAGATAGCCAGAAATTTTGCACAGAGTGCTCACAGCTATGGAGGAGTAGGCAGGCACAAATTTCCACCAGAAGAATAGACTGAGTCGGCCACTGCAGGCTGAGACTCCAGATGAGCATCTTGTTTCTTTTTTTTGAGCTAAGTCAAGTCTGTATGCAATTACAGCATTCTAGACTCTATTGCCTGACAGAAGGCATTGACCAGACAGCTCTTACGCTTCATTAATTTATTTTTTACCCATTCATAGCCAAATTTATTTCTGTAGCTAGCATATAGTGGTTCTGGGACCAAGAAGCCAGACACCAGATATTTCACTTGAGTATAATCCCCATGTCAATCGTGCCACTTACAGAGATAGCACCTCAGAGTGTCAGAAGCATAAGGGAGAAGTGTATTGTACTACGCTGCTGCTTCTGCATGATGCTTTACCTTCCTGTCCTCTGATTCTTTGAAAAACAAAGGAAAACATTTTGTTTGCTTCTTTATTTCTCCCAGATTTTGAAAACATATTTTGTTATTTTACTCCACAGGCTATCACAATTTTTTCAGCTCAATAGTACAAAGATGAAAGTAAAGTGAACTCCAAATAAAAGCAACTGTCTCTTGGTTCCCTGATTTAAGGTAAGGGACATTTCAAATAAAGTAGATACATTTTGCAGCTTGAATTATTACACAGATTACTTCCACTTCTGTTCTTGTAGCGTCACTTGTTAAATATTGTTTGTGAAATTCATCTAAAAAATTCATCACAGTTATAAAAGTATCTAGAGGAAAAAGGCAACAACATTGGGCTGGAAAGAAACAAGGTCCTCTGCGGGATTCTGATCAGCGCAGAGACTAGAGGAGTGGGAAGCTGCAGGAAGGGTCAACACACACACACAGCTGGTCAGCTTGGCAAGCCCCTACATGCCGTGTCTTCATTCTTTTCTTGGCACTACAACAGTTATACAAACACGACTTAGTATTCATTTTGTACAGTGAAAAGTGAATTTTACACTGAGCTTACTGATTTGTGATGTATGCTATTAAAAACGGAATTATGTCAATGGCATGAATTTTGAAAGAGCTACTGTCTGTTTAAAGGTGTTTAGCAAGTATTCTACACAGAAGCTTCCTTTTTGCACCGCAGAGCAAGACTTCCTTTTTTTTTTTTTTTTTTCAATCAAACTATGTTTCTTCACACTGAAATGGGGAATAGCAAATACTTTCCTTACAGTGAAATAAGGAAAGCACCTCTGGGCACAATGGGGACATCTCTGTGAAGGTGACTTTCTCTTGTTATGGAAAGTAAAAAGTCCCAGTGTGTGAGTGTTGGGAGGCTCCAGGTGGGAGGCTAGCACAAAGAAAGAAACAAACTTCTTTCTTCTCCCATGGTCTAAATCATGATCAGAGACACTAAGTCATGGCGTATTGATTTCTTGGTCACAGAAATACGCTATCCTGAAAGCACAAAATAGCATCTGGAGCGGGTCCAGCAGGGAGACCGGGAGGTAGGCAGCAAGGGACTTAGCTCTAGTTACTTGCCTTGTTTCTATAGTTAGCCACTCACTATCCGCTCTTGGAAAGTACCGGCAGCAGGACATGTACTCACTTATCCTGTTGATCCTACCTAAGTTTGGCAGCCAATGAGGACTTTTTTTCTCCACTCCAACTCTTGTGCGAATAAAAATAGCAGAGATAGCAAAAAAAAACCTGACCAAAACAAACTCCCCCAAAAACCTGTAAATTTGAAATGCAAACTTTAACTTTTATATCAAAATTAAGTTGCTCAACATGTTAAAACACAGGAAATTTTGCCAAGGGAAAAATTTCCTTCTCTTAACAAAGGAACTGTGAAATACTACATGGGGAGGGGGAGGGCAGTTATCTAATTACTTCTTCAGACTTTCTTCACTACCGATGCTGCAGCGGAAGTTAAGCAACAAAATCTAGCATCTGTGCATTGAAACTTTAGCAACACCCTGGGTAACTTCCAGCCAACACACGGATTTGCATTTCAGCAGCACATATATTTATGTAAAAAAGCACCATGGGCAGCCCTGGGGCCTGCAATGTAAATGGAGATATGTTGAACCTCCCATGTCAGAGCAGAAAGCAGTTCTATGTGCAGAAAATAAAAGCCATGTTCCTGTTCCAATTATAATGCTTAAAAACACGTCAGGTGTTTGCAATTTCCTTTTGAATTAGGTTTTGCCAGAGGAGAATTTGGCCATAGTAAATGCAACTTCATTGCATCTTGCTGTGCAGAGATGGATTGCCTGTCAGAGATCTCTAAAAAGACCTGTACTCCTTTATGTCTATTTAGAATTACTTTTTCAGTCAATTGCATGAGGCATCTCCTGTTTTCCAGGCCATGAACATTCATGAATTCAGTATAACTGAATTGTTTTCTCTGAGCAGAATTTCATCCATCATCAATAGTTACTTGTGAGTTCACCATTAAGTCAATTGGAGCATAATCCCAGATATGCAGGCTCTTCCCAAACATATCTTGGCATATTGATGTTGTGACACTGCCTGAGCTTCACTCTGGCAGGTGAAGTGCTCCAACCTGCATCCTCCTTCCTGCGCTTGGGGACCACACGCAGACTCCCACAGCCTAGCTGGTGGGAATTTATTTCTTGAGAGGCAAAGTGGCAGTACTTGATACTCTCTTTCTTGAGCATCTGGCACTGACAACCAAAAGTATTAGTAAAATAAAGTAAATATTTTTTTCCTGGCTAGCATTGCCTAAGTGTTCACAGTAACGAGAAAGGATCTGGGTCCTGTTGATAATAGAATTATAGAATGGGTTGGGTTGGAAGGGACCTTAAAGATCATTGAGTTCCAACCACCTCCCACTAGAGCAGGTTGCTCAAAGCCCCATCAGACTGGCCTTGAACACTTCCAGGAATGGGGCATCCACAACTTCTCTGGGCAACCTGTTCCAGTGTTCCACCACCCTTACAGTAAAGAATATCTTCCTGATATCCCATATAATTTCCCCTCTTTCAGTTTAAAACCATTATTCCTCATCCTGTCACTCTACTCCCTGATAAAGAGTCCCTATCCATCCCTCCTGTAGGACCCCTTTAGGTACCCCGGAGCCTTCACTTCTCCAGGCTGAACAACCCCAACTCTCTCAGCATGTTCTTGCTTTACCTTTTGTTTCCAGCTGGCCCCAGCCTTACACTTTAATTTTCTATGAGCTGTCACTAAGTTCAGACATTTCTGTTGGTTTCCATGCAAATATTTCATTTTTGCTATTATTTTCTAGTTAGTCAATGGTTCTTCCAGATATGTTCAATAGGAGCTTACTGATCTGGCAGTAGCAATCGCATGTGCATTATTCTTTGTAACTTTATTGCAATAGATCTCCAGTCCTCACTTCTGCTTAAGAAAGGGTTTTTGTTTGTTTTAGCACAAAAAGGCTGCTGTGCTGAACTGTGCCTGCTTCTCTGAGTAGCTGCTGTTAGTCAACTCAAGAAAGAAAGAAAAAAACCCAACCAGCTAACAATCCTTTAAAAACTAGAAGTTTGTGTTTTTTCTTTTTTTCATTTCAGGAGAACGTGTCCAGAAAACTTCAGTAAAAATGCTTTGCTACATATTAGTCTTTCTTGGCATCATCTCTCTGTGGTGGCATTGGAGGACAAGAGACAGGATGAAGGTTACAGATCTTGCTGGAAAATATATATTCATCACTGGATGTGACACAGGATTTGGAAATATGGCAGCAAAGATTTTTGATAAAAAGGGATTCCGTGTTTTTGCCAGCTGCCTGACTGAAACAGGAGCCAAAGAGTTAAAAGCTGTGACCTCAAAGCAGCTTCAGACAGTGCTGCTAGATGTGAGAGATTCAGAGAGCGTTAAGAAAGTGGCTGCATGGGTCAAAGCTGAAGTTCAGTCAGAAGGTGAGTGCCAGGATATATTTCTTTAAAAATAATAAAAATAAAAAATAGAGTTTTCCTTAAAAATACCACGCTACTTTCACAGCTTATTTTAATTGACATTTGACAAGTGTATTTGGATGTCCTGTCACCTTCCTGAAACATGGAAGAAGATCTCACTAGAGGGATGTTTTATACGTCTAGTTAGTGGTAGGTAAATATTTGGGAATGTGCTCAAAAAGTCAGGCTTATTGATACATCACTGTCAGAGCAGGAATCAAGTTCCTGGACCCTTCATTGGGACTGTTTGCAGTTGCACGCGTGTCTGGGTTATGGCACGAGTGCTCAGCACCTCCCATGCCGTGCTACTTGCCTAGGGAACAAACCCAATAAATTCCACTTCACAGGCCTAAAGAGTTCTTGTTTTAAAAATTGAATACATGTAATAAATGACTTGTAAGTAATCACTCGTTCTATCAAAAACAAAAAATACATATGAACTCTATTGAAAAAAAAATCTAAATAGAACTATTTTGGAATATTGCTTGCAGACCATCTGAAAAATAGAAAAATCCTGTATCTCTGATCCAACAAGCTGTGCAAGACAAGATGCTGCTGGCCTTACTCATGCATTAATGATGTGTTAATGATGCATTAATGATGCGTTAATGATGCCATTAGTACTGCCTGATTTCAGTAGGAGTGGTATTGCAGTAGAATTTACAAAAGCCTGAGATCCCATAGGCCAGATTCTGCTAACTTTGAGTCTTAAATCTGGTCTATCATGATGTGCTGTGGTACCAATTATACTTAGTGCTAAATTCCAATCTCCATTTGACCTGTCATCTCTTCATAAAATTGCTTGTAACTTGCCAAATTGCTTTTATTTGAAACTGTGCTTGGTTTCAGGCCAAAGTGATTTTTTTTCCCCAAGAAAAACTATGAGTAAGGTCAGACCAGCAAAAGTATTCATTCACACAGCATTCATTCTAACAGCTGATACAAGAGAAGAACTGGTTTTATGTTATTGCATTTTCCCCTCCCACTTCATCAGAGGGCTCAGAAATGTTTTTCAAATCAATCTAGTGTGTTTTCCCTGCCTCCACCTCATTTTTTGGAGTTGGTTGTTCATCTAAAAAAAAATCATTCCCATCTCCAGTTGGGGCGTGTCGATGTGGGGCATAAACTCTCTGCTATAACAAAAATGTCAGTGCAGGAAGAAAGAATACTGAAAGCCTTCTCTGTCATAGTTTCTATCTTCAGACCTTTGAGAAGAATTTTAATTTATTTTTTTTCGCTATAAAAAGCTGTTTTTTCTTGTCCTGGCATCTCATCCATTTCAGAACCAGGACACACTTACCCATGTCTCAGGACACTCTACTTGTACCAAGGACCAAATCTATTCCTTACGCATTTCCTGTCACTCAATCTAGTTGCTCTTTGCCATACCTTGTCTTCCTCTACTTCCCTTTTTCCCACAAAAAGCCAGCATCACCACCACCTGCCCAAAATACCGCTGCAGGAAGACTACGCAAAGGGTGATGGGAAGTGTGGTGATAAAACCTGAACACTAAGAATAAAGCTGAATACCACAGGACATTCTCAAGCAATTCCTCCAAATCTTCATTGCCCTCTTGGTCCTTCACTGATTTTCTGTGAAGTCTCACCCACTGCAATTAATCTGACACATTTGGTGAAAATTTGCTTCCTGACTTTCTTCTTTTTTTTTCCTGCAGGCCTCTGGGGACTTGTCAATAATGCTGGGATTCTGGGGCCAACAGCTCCTACAGACTGGTTGGATATTGAGCACTTTAGAGAACCAATTGAAGTTAATTTAATTGGACTCATAAATGTTACAATAAATATGCTTCCCTTGATAAAAAAAGCAAAGGGAAGGATAGTAAATGTATCCAGTATTGGAGGTCGCCTAGCGTTCAGTGGCGGAGGCTATTTTCCTTCAAAGTTTGGGGTAGAAGGATTTAATGACAGCTTAAGGTATAATACTCACTATGAGGAAAGACCACTCTTTTTTTTTTTTCTGAAGGCTCACATACTAACTAAAAATTGGAACATGCAGAATAGGACCTGATTTATAATCCTAGCACTTGGTATAAAACTGAAAAGCACCATACCCTTAGAACTAATTCTTCTTAAAGTGCCTTTGCTCAAAATAGATTATGCCACTTTTGAAGATTAATGTACAAAGTCTGTTAGCACACAAGTGGTCCTCAAGTATTATTGCGGCATAATTGGTACTCGTATAGATTCACAACTGACCTATCTTAGCATGAACTCTTATGGCAGAGAAAGCCCCACTCAAAGGAACTGAGATGTCTTTGCAATATTTTCCTAATTTAAAAGTGCATCTAGAATTTTCCATCAGCTGCCCATTCAGAAAAAAATGTACCATGAGTTATTGCATGATAGTAACTCTTATCTGAGCTTCATTCTCCAAAGTGTCTTCTCTTAATTATATCGATCATTAGAGAGATCTAGAGAACACAGCAAATTCATCCTGGGGACCACCATGACTTCTTGAAACACAGACAGGGAGCAACTCATGTGCCTAAATATATAGTGCCATTTTAGATGCCAAGACACTTAAAGATGGCTGACAGATACAAGATGGGGCCAGAAGGAAGTGTACCAATCTGGAGCATCAGCCAGAGGTTGAGAAGGATTCCCTAAAACATGTAATACTTGCATTTAGGCAGCCAACAAGTCAGATAACTAATGAGCTGCTGAAAGTTGAACTAGGCTGTGAAATACACTGTGCCAGCTACTGCACTGTCACTGCCTATGCCTGTTCTCACTCTGTGAAGCAGGTAAGATACTTTATTCCTCTTTCATCTTGGGATAACAAGCTGAAAATTCACAACTATGAACAAACCTCAAAGTATTTCTGTGCTGGTGTGCCATGAAAAGACAGAAATAAAAGTGTTAGTAGGGAAAAATTCCCACAGCATTAATAAGAATGTCTAATGTAATTAAATCATTGGGCTGTCTTTGCAGGAGAGACATGAAAGCTTTTGGAGTTAAGGTTTGTTGCATTCAACCTGGACTGTTCAAAACAGCATTAACTGATCCAGCACAGGTTATGAAAGAGAAGGAGGTTATTTGGAATAAGCTCCCCCTTGATATTAAAAAGCAATACGGAGAGGAGTATTTTCAGAAAGGTGAGGCAATTTCCAGATATTTGTGTCAAAACAAGCAATGCACTTCTTGCTAAGAAAGCCTTGCAAAGTAGCACTCTATCTTTAAATCATTCTGACTTTTTGGAAAGACGTGATGCAAAAAGTTACTCTTCAAATACGTCTGCACCACAATATGACCATCTGCACAAAAGACTTGTTCTAGAAGCTTTATTCAAATCTCAGTTAAAGATTAATTATTCATGTTGGCATGAAGCTTTTGAGCAAACTCCCAAACAGAAAAACTTTTATCTGATGATGTAATCAATGCACTTGATGTGTTTTTCTGTCATTATTGTTTATTTATTTAGTAATCAAATAGGGATCAATTCCCTTTGCTTCTGCTAACCCCAGCATTGATGAAGCCATTCTGGGCCTGTCTGACAGACACTGGCTGAGCCTGCTTGAGCAGGGGCTGCTTGTCTTTTCATTCTTGGACTTTCTTGTCCCTCCAATTTTTTCTTTATAGTTGTGATTCACAACTTACTGCAAAGCAATTTCTTTACTACAAGAGCCTCATTTACAACTATAGCATTTCTGTTTCCTTTTGTCTCTTACATAGTTATGTTTATTCTGAGTTACTGTCAGTGCTGGCTGCCTGTTCTCAGACCATGCAGTCCCTCTTTTGCCATGACTGTTCCACAATTAAGGGTAACTATATCACAGGGTCGTTATGGTTGGGAACTTAGTCTTCAGAAACTGCTACAAACTCTTGTGTAGGGAGAAACAAGAAATACCAATTCCTTAGTGAAAGGATCAGGGTGGGGGAAAGAGTTAAGAGTCACCTTGTCACTAAATTATCTTCTTTTTTTGAGCTTTACAGATGCAGCAAAGAAAGAAAAGCTGTCCAGGATCTGCCTTAACAAGGACATTTCACCAGTTATTCAGTGCATGGAGCATGCCCTAACAAGTCTCCATCCACGTGCCCATTATGTTGTTGGGCAGGATGCTAAGTATTTTTGGAATCCCCTCTCAAGAATGCCAGCAGCTGTACAAGACTTCCTATTGCTGCGGAACAGAGTAGAGCTTGCAGCTTCCAATGCAAAGTAAATATTTGCCAATATAACCCCTATCACAGACAAGGCTGTTTCTGTAAGATTGGTCCTCTATATTGGCATAATACAAACTATATATTAAATACACCCACATTGCCTATAAATGTAAGAAATATATCTATTTCTTCAATATCTGCTACTATTAAAAAAAATTACATTATTTCATTTTTCAAGTGTAAACCAGAAAAAACAAAGGAACTATTAAACTTTCAGAAATTACTGTAATTTTTCAGTTCTTATACCTCTGAGGTTCTCAGTTTGAGAATGCTTGAAGGCTCCAGCTTTCACAAAGATCCATGAGACAAAAATATCCCAGGAAAATAGGGAATGTCGCTTTAAGTCCCTTCAGCAGGAAGAGTTCAGTCTTCTCAGGCAGAGAAGGGAATGGGGACAGGGCCTTCCTCTGGGAGAAGTGAACTCGTGCAATATAAACTAGAAAGGGGGGCATCAGAAAAATCCTCTTCCTGACACTGCTTTCTTTAGTAGTCACTCCTATTCAGTTTTGAGGCCAAGGAAACTGTGGTTGCCTTTCCTTGGTACAGTCCTAACTGGAGCGAGAGCAAAATAGAGTGCTCAAGTCATTGAGCTGGTTGGGGTTCACACCCCTTTCCACTCACAGGACTTTGCAAGGGTTAGGTGAGGCATTGTCCTAGTCAGCATGCTAAATCCTGAGGATCTCTAAAGTCCAACTCTACCCTTCTGTTGTAAAGGATCCATAGCTAAAAACATAGACGGTGGATCCAATTACATGGGCCCAATACCTGCATTTAAGGTAGTGAAGAACTAAGGTAGTGGTGTTTTTAATTTAAAAAAAAAAAAAATTCTTGCAAGACTTCAAGTCTGGGAGCTATTTCTTGGCATAAAAGTAATAGCCCTGTGTTTTGTGAGATGCTGAGTAATTCCTGTGGAGATGTGCTGCTCTCATTCAAGTCCTGACACAAGTGCCTGTGAAAACCCATCTCCGCTGGAATTAATCATGGCAAAGTGCTTGAGAACTGCAGAGACCCCATGTCGAGTCTATAACTGTGTTGCTGAGGAAGCCATTTCCCACTGCCATGGAAACTGCTCAGCAATGAAACAAATGCTTTCCTCTTGCTGGTGAATGTGCTGTGACATGATCGGGCTAAAGAGCAAGTTACCTGGTGGTTATCCAAATAGTGCTGGTTTTCAATTTAGTTGCTTTGGAACTTGCAAAACAGCAATTCTACTTCTCTCATTGCAGCTTATGCTTAGGCTTTAGTGGGGTCATTTAATTTCTATCTCAGCTATCTAAAAAAGTTTTTCCCTCTAGAGCAGGTTTGAGGTGACTACCTCTTAACTGGCTACTCTTACGAAGGTATTGATGGCATTGCTGTAGTAGATATTATTTTAAAACCAACTTTACATCAATAAAAGTGACAGAAAAACAAGTTTCCTTTACTTAACATTTAATCTGAAGGCTGCTGGGAAGCTGTCTGGTGAGATAGTAGCTTCCCATTCCCAATCTGCATGAGCTGTTAACTTTCCAGGCAAGACAGCAGTCCCTCCCAGTCAGTGAAATTCTTGGCTCCTGCAGACCAGGCAGCACTGGACCCTGGGGATGCCAGTCATGTCCTATGATCTTAGCAGACAGCCCTGGTGTCACTTCACATAGAAGATAAAGCTTCTTTTTTTTTCCCTCGCCAAGATTACTCACCCAAAAGCTATTAGAGAAACAAAGAAAGTATGAAATGACACCACCTATTCTGATCTTTATCTTTAGAAATTACAGTTTGGCTGGTTTAATTTGGTCCCTGTCAGACCACAATATACTCAGTTGCTGCAAGACCCTAGCACTGCGAAGGTTGACATTTAAAGGAAAATACAAACAGAATTTGGGACAGTGCACACTAGCTGTAAATGTATTATTTAAATTAGAAATGTAGGAAAAATATCAGCTGCTCAATTTATTACTTCTCACTGTATGGAGGGTCAGATTCTGCTGGCACTTTCTCTCCAGGAACCAGATGCTTCATTTACTCAGATGCCAGCAGCAAAAGCCAGTGACTTCTGGAAATGAGCAAACCACAGTGCACTCTGCTATGGCTATCAAAACCTGTCCTGCTCACAAGACTGTATATGGCAGGTGAATATTTAGCCATGTGTTTTTAGGGACTAGAAGGGGCTTGTCCAGGAGAAGACCCATGACTTCCACAAGGTCAGAACATCCTGGGGGTCAGCACCCATGGGACCTCGCTTTGGTTAACTTGTTAAAGCCAGCACACAAAGGTGCACTTGAAAGCCTCCATTTGTCCAGCAGGAATAATGTTAGCTTCTTGCTTTTCACTTGAAAACTAAACATCCTTCCCCAACACAATGTTTCAAGTAGGGTAATTTTTCCACATCCCTTCTAGGAATCAGGGATCTCATGAAATGCACCTAAGGAGTCAATGGGAAATCAGACAGTCAAGTGCTGCTTTCTGCAGATGAAAGACTGTCTCATGCCAAGCTCTCTAATGGAAAGCTACGCACGGAGCTCACATTTTGCTTATGTGGTTTCTCTTCTATTATGTTCCCTTGCATGCTACACTCTGAGCAAGTCAGAGGAATGTCTGTGAGAAAGGAAACGTACTGGAAAAATTCCCCATTTCAATGTTTTCCGAGATGCCAAGCAGGATCTATTCAGCTTTCTGAAAATATTACCTACAGTTCAAAAACAGTTTGCTGAGAAAAAAATCTGCAGTAGAGAAAAAGAAACCCCTTCTGTTTTTCTCCCTTATATTTGTGTGGCAAAGGATTGTCACCTACAATAGCAGGACTCCCGACCTGACACTACTGGAGAAACGTTCCCCTGCGATGGCCTATGCGTGCTGGTGGAGTGCTGTTTTGTGGTCATTTCAACCACACTGTAGAGCCTGTCATTTGAATCAGGCCAGATAGGATGGGGCAGGCGCAGCAGGCACATCTGCCAGACGTGCTGAAAAGGAAATCTCTGCCAGCCACCTGCTAAATCACCAAGTCTCCAGCAAGCTGCACACATCCCCTGACGGCCCCGAGGGTGCTCAAAGTGCAGTAACAACCAACACCACAGCTCGGGCTGGTGTGGCACTCAGAGTGGCAAAAGAAGCAAGAATATCAAGGCCTGAGCCAAAATGAGCAGGAAGAAAAAACTGTAGGGGAAGAGCTTCCCAACAAGCAGAGGATGAACTAACAACGCTGCAGCTCCTGGCAGGGAGCTGCCAGACAGGGGTCACTGGCCAGGCTGGAATGGATTGCTATTGCCATGGTCCGCTCAACTGAATGGGGCCAGATCACTTCCAGCTCCGTCCTACCACCTGGCTTGGTTTCCTGTTTTAGTTTCCTTCTCATTCAGTTAGTCTCTGATCAGTTTTCATAAAAATCCTATTCATTCATTCTGCTGTTGAGAATGGTCTTTGCCCAAGCCTCCTGTCTTCCTGCAGCATCCGGCACTGCACAGTGCTCTGGATGGGGAGGCTCACGTTTTTGTACAACAGCACTTAGAGCTGGATCACAAGCTCCCAGCAAACTCTGAGCCAGGTAGCAAACAAACAAGCAGCCTAGCAGGCGGATGCTAGTCTTTTCCCATGCAAACTGCAGAGCTGCTCTTTGGACAGTTTGTAGAATTGGAGACTTTATTTGAAGCACATTGCTTAGTTACTCAGGCAATTGGTTTGCTTCTGGTATGAAAAAGCTGTCTCTAGACCAGAAAAAAATAATTTCATCCCTGAAAATTTTCACACACGAGGATGTATCTTAAAAGATGAAGTTGCATCACTAATAACTCACTCCCATGCAGAAGAAAAGGTCTGAATCAAGCCCTGTTAAATCAATTGAAAGATTCCTGCTGGTTTCAAGAGGAAGCACAGATCAGTCCTTTACAGCTGAGTAGATTAGTTCTCACTAATGAGTCTTGACAGTCCCCCAGGCTCTGTTGATTACTATATATAGCCAGCAGTGCTTACACAACATAGGTAGGACAAGCAGGCATGAAGCATATGCAGAAGACTAACACCAAGTAAGTCCCTAAGGTAGAAGCATAACAGCACAAGTCATTATCAGCATCAGGGAGAGGGGCTGTGCTTGTCAGCCAACGTACAGTGCTCAGAAAGCACCACCAGGCACAGAATTTACAGTGAGATTTTTCTGGAAACTATCACCATGCGGGTCTTGGTGCACAAGCTTATGAGTTTGACTTGGGCAGCTTCTTTTTTCTGACACTGGAAATAACTGGCGAAGGTGACCTGTGAGCACCTGGGGGTATAGACTGAGCTTGCAGATGTCTCCCCAGAATGTGAGTACTGGCACAAAACCAAAGTCCTGTCTGTTGTTGTAGTGAGCAGTACCTGTTACATGCATTTGCAGAATAGCTAAGGGAAGGAATTAAACACTTGGTTTTGAGTGCACAGTCAAGAGAACGTGCAGTCCCTTCCTTTCTACAGTGATTTTAACAACTGTTGGTTATCTAAGTACCTACAGGGTCTGAATTAAATGCTATCTCGGAAATTTTCTTCACAACATCTGGAATCTTTCTCTACTTTATTTCTAACTACTGGTTCAGTCATCTAAGAGTTTACAGGCTTTCATTTTCCTGGGTCTTTTACTGATGCTGTGATCAAATTCTGAAGTGCAAGCAATACAAGGAAAGATACAATCAAGCCAAGAAATCAGCCTCCATTGTACCAGTCTTCATTCATCTCCCTGAAAAATACTGAGTAGGAGAGTTTGGAGATGTACTTCTTTTAAGGTGACATATTAGTGAAGATCTTAAGTTCTCTGCTGATCACTGAACTGAATTATCACACTGACATTTTTCCACAGCATTTGAAAAAACACTCCTTTTCCATGAAACAGAAGTGCAAAGCCCTGCATGTGCAGCAATATCTCACCTAAATGCAAGAGATGCCATGTGTTTGTGCCTGTATATTTGTTCAATTTGTTAACGGAAGACCAGGGATGTAGCTCTGGCAGGATGACCGATTATCAACATCTGTACTTCCTAGACTCTGAAGAGCTGTTGGGTGGTCTGTAGAGCGATGTCTGATACATCTAAAGTGATCTGTAGAGCGACGTCTGATACATCTAAACCTCCCACTGAATGCTATGTGAGCGCTATTTCTGAAGAACCCCAGTCCCTCAAGTTCCCCTTGGTAGTTCTTCCTCAGCATGCCTGGCAGGTCACTCTAATCCACTGCAGACTGACTTCTGGAGGTTTGCACTGCCAGCACGGTGGCAGCTGAGGGAACCCAAAGCACACACAGACCCCAAACCTCACTCCAACCTGAGGAGTCGACTCCCAACTTGCTGTGCAAGTAAAACACCCCCTTTCAATATGGTGTATGTGCTTCAGTTTCCTTTAGTGCGGAGATGCAGAGGGATGCTGTATTTTGCAGTCATATAAGAATCTTAAAGGGCTCTTGGTGTAGTCATGCTGCCTTTCTCTAAAATCAATTGCTTTTATAATGGTACTTGTATCGGCATAAGAAGCCAAGCTCTATCCCAAGAGTTCTCAATTTGCCAGGCAAATATCAGAGTTTTAATGGAAAGTAGAATTTGCCTTGAGCTATTTACTGGCTACGTTAGTAATCAGAATTCAATATTTATGAAGATATATCAATACCCTTGAAATATCATGCTGACATTTTCTCTGGAAACACACTCTTTGCCACTCCAGGCAGCTATTTGAAAATCGATATGCCCCTGGAAGGCAAGTGGCTTTCTTAGTGCTCCACAGTTATCAAATTTTGCATAACATTGTACATTCACAGAACTAGACTATTTTCTTGGAAAAAAACTTTTAACTGAGACTGTTTCCTTTGCTTCTGACCCCGGACTCCTTCCAGCAGCAATGATATCATCTAGCAAAGTAAATTCTGGCAGAAGGCTCCAGCAGAGAAAAACTTGCCACATTTTCAGCACCAAATGTCCATGTGTTATCAGAGAAGGAGCACCAGTACTCAGGGGCAACTAGGCAGTTAGGGATTACAGGCTTAGGGATATCAGCCCAGGGCTGGTAGGGGAGAGGGGAGCAGCAGAGGCTCCGCACACAATGCTGCCCTCTCAGCTGTTGCCCCTGGAGCCCCTTGTCTTACAAGGCTTCTGTGCCAATTATTGCTACCTAAATACAAGGACTAACACTAACCAGAGCAATCCCAGGTGTTTCTCTTACAGGATCCAAAAGGCCTCCTGGCCAAACACTCCGGAACTTCTCCACAGAGCCCAGCTTCAAATTTAACTTGCTTTTCAGTAGTGCAAAGCTCACTGTCCCCTGCTTCCTCCTTACAGCACAGCCAAGGAAGGAAGGTGTGATACACAGCTGCTGTTTCGTATAAGGTTAATCTTTTCCCCAAATCTCTAATTATTTCATTTAATTTTGTATTGAGGAAAAAGGCAAATTGTGTCCTAAAATGATATATCAGAGCACTAGCTTGTGGAGTAGTTTGCCGAGATTTATTGGCATGGGGTTACAAGAGCCTGCTGGTAGCAACTCCTCTCTCTCTCTGTGTCCAGCTCAGCTCCAAATTCTAAATCAGCAGTCCAAGGAAACGTCACTGACTGGCACGTCACTGCAAACGGACTGGGCATATCTATGATCAGCTGCTGCAACGTCCTGTTTTCAGACTATTTTACAGCACAGAAGCCTGAATTAGCCTGAGCTCTTTCACACAGTTTTAATGGTACCTCTTCAGAGCACATTCTATGAGTCCTCTCAGAAAAGAAATGTCACCAACTCAGTGAAACATTACAAAGATGACTCCAAAGTGCACACATTCTGGAAGACTGCAATCCTTGTCAGACCTCACAGGGACATTCACAGCAAAAAAGCCAAGTATCTAAAGTACCTAAACTAGAGAGCCGATTACACCAGCCTCAAAACAACAGTGACATGGGCTGCTAAAATAACCAGTGTAGCACAGGGACCACACCAGCACCCCAAAGATTCAGCAGGAGCCTCCCTGCAGATTACAGTGGAAGGAGAAGCAAACTCTTATCTGTATGAACTTGCTTAACATTTTAAAATCAAGGAGCATTAACCAGTAGCTCATAAGTCCATAGTGACAGCCACTGAGGCACCCAATGTAAAATAAATCATTAAGTGGCAATAAATGTTGTCACTCCTTATCATTTATAAGCTATGTGCCTGATTTAATTATTTAATGAGAGTCCAACATTCATTCATTATCAAATTCTGACATTCCTTCCCTTCTTACTGGGTGAGGTGACAGCAAAATTTAAAATCAGAAGAAATCCAAATGACTCCATGAGCTCAGTAGGAACAAGAACACCAGACAGGGTCAAGCAACCAGGCCTAATACATTTGGCTTCCTTTAATATTCATGTCTTAAGGTAGCAAGGGTGTTACACAAAAATCAGCCAAATGAATGCTTAACTTCAGACAGCTATGAGTTAGAGAAGAAAGACTTCTTCTTCTTTGAGTACTTTCGGGATGTAAAATAATCACAAATTCCTTTTTTTTTAAAGTATCACTTCATCTCTTGAAAACAATCACATTTTAAAGGCTAGATGTCTGAATCTCTACACATAAGTAACTAGAGCCTAGGTGACTGCTTAGCACCTGTAAAAATGTTTCTCTTTAACAGGATGTCTGGAAAATGCTTATTTATGCTTCCATAAATATTTCATTTAATTAATTATTTTGTTTGATTTCTTGCACACCAAAAAATACAAATAGAAAAATAGTAATCAGTTATGAAGATTTTAGATGTCAAGAACTGTATTCTACATTTATAAAAATTTTTTCTAATAAGCAAACACTATCCTCCCTACCAGAGTTAGGAAACTTTGTGCTCCCCCGGCGCTTTTTTTTGCCTTTTTTTTTTTGAGGGCAACATCTCCATGCATTTCTCCATTTCTTTATACAAATACACTTCCTGTATAATATATTCTACTGTGCTGTGAATCAGCGCTAAACAGGCAATGAGGAACAAGACAGAATACTCAGGCACTGCCCCAAAGTTTATCTTGTCTAAGGGGCAGAGAGCAGATCACTCACCATCACACAACACGAGTCACACAACAAATTAGTCATCAGACCCACCACTACAGCTTAGGCTTTTCTGGTTGTTCTTGAGGTCACTCTGCTTCCGCGCCACAGATAAGAAGGGCAGCCTGGGTGGTATCATACAGGCAGTCAATCATCCTTCTTCCCAGAGGAATTCCTCTCTCCAGTATTAGCACAAATAATCACCAGTGTCCACAAAAAAACCCGAAACACTACTGTGAGAAATGACGCAGTCATTCCTTTCAGTCTGAAACATCCTGAAAGGACAGGGCTGACTAGAAAGATCAGTCAGCAAAGCTTGAAAACAGTGGAGATCTATTGAAAAGGAGGATAGGGAAGGTTTTGCCAAGACACGTATTATTCATGGATCCTGACCACATTGTGCTAATGCTTCCACCCCTGTTCTCCCCTAACTTAGAGTGAGATGGGAGGGCTGCAACCAGAACCAAAGCCCCTTACGGGAACTGTGTCTGAGGAAGCTGGGGGGGTGGTAAGTACATTTGCTTCATTGCATTTCTAGACCATTAACTTATTTGCTTGTAGCTCTCACTTTCAGACTCGCTGCACATAGCAATTTTGGCTTCCATACTTTCTCTTATCCTTTACTGGCTCATCAGAGACAGTCACAGAGTGAGAAACCTAAGTGGAAAGCATGTCTTCATAACGGACTGTGACACTGGACTTGGAAAGTCACTGGCTAAATGGCTTGACAAAAGGGGATTTTGTGTCATTGCTGCATGTGCCACAGAAAAAGGAGGCCAAGAGCTACGGTCGTGCTCCTCACCCTCCCTGAAGACAGTGAACCTGAACTTAGCTGACTCCAACAGCATTGCCAGGGCTGTGGTGTTTGTGACTGAAGAGACGGCTGGCAAGGGTAAGTGGCAAGGTAATTTCCCAGAAAAATGACTCAACATAACCAAATGTGGTCTAGTTAAAAGTTTTGGTGCCTCTCCACTCTCTGCAGAGGCATTTTTTGTCATATTGATAAAACACACTCACTCTTCAGTTCTGTCATTTCTCGGTTCAAAGAGATTCTCTCCAAGCAGCACTTTTGGGCTTTCCCTCACTTTCACCAACAGTGTTCCTAAAAATCTAGTCGTTCAGTCAATTAAAACCAGATCATTCCCAGGTGTGTTTTTCCGACTTTTTGGTGCAGCTGGAGAATCTCAGTGGGGGGAAGGTGCTAACTGGTACCAGAAAGAACTTTCTTGACAACAAAAACATCCCACCCCATTAAAAACAGTTGGTGCAGGGCTTCTTCAGCCCTCCTCTAGTAAGCAGAAGAGTATTTTTTATGACTGAATAAGTCTGATTTTTGCAATGCACTCAACAACAATTGCACTGTAACAGTTATACACTTCCCATTCCTGCCAGTTTTCGTAAGAGTTGTTACATAGGTAGCTCTCACTCCTGCTGTCACACACCTCTGAGCACTTCTCTAAAAGAGGAAGAGTTGGTCCCTGGATACTACAAGTTGAGTTAAAAAAGAAGACTTAATTTTTTTAGACTTAAGATTTTATAAAGGGTGATAAAAAAAGACTTGTGTGGTAAATTTTAGATGTCAAGAACTGTATTCTACATTTATAAAAATTTTTTCTAATAAGCAAACACTATCCTCCCTACCAGAGTTAGGAAACTTTGTGCTCCCCCGGCGCTTTTTTTTGCCTTTTTTTTTTTGAGGGCAACATCTCCATGCATTTCCCCATTTCTTTATACAAATACACTTCCTGTATAATATATTCTACTGTGCTGTGAATCAGCGCTAAACAGGCAATGAGGAACAAGACAGAATACTCAGGCACTGCCCCAAAGTTTATCTTGTCTAAGGGGCAGAGAGCAGATCACTCACCATCACACAACACGAGTCACACAACAAATTAGTCATCAGACCCACCACTACAGCTTAGGCTTTTCTGGTTGTTCTTGAGGTCACTCTGCTTCCGCGCCACAGATAAGAAGGGCAGCCTGGGTGGTATCATACAGGCAGTCAATCATCCTTCTTCCCAGAGGAATTCCTCTCTCCAGTATTAGCACAAATAATCACCAGTGTCCACAAAAAAACCCGAAACACTACTGTGAGAAATGACGCAGTCATTCCTTTCAGTCTGAAACATCCTGAAAGGACAGGGCTGACTAGAAAGATCAGTCAGCAAAGCTTGAAAACAGTGGAGATCTATTGAAAAGGAGGATAGGGAAGGTTTTGCCAAGACACGTATTATTCATGGATCCTGACCACATTGTGCTAATGCTTCCACCCCTGTTCTCCCCTAACTTAGAGTGAGATGGGAGGGCTGCAACCAGAACCAAAGCCCCTTACGGGAACTGTGTCTGAGGAAGCTGGGGGGGTGGTAAGTACATTTGCTTCATTGCATTTCTAGACCATTAACTTATTTGCTTGTAGCTCTCACTTTCAGACTCGCTGCACATAGCAATTTTGGCTTCCATACTTTCTCTTATCCTTTACTGGCTCATCAGAGACAGTCACAGAGTGAGAAACCTAAGTGGAAAGCATGTCTTCATAACGGACTGTGACACTGGACTTGGAAAGTCACTGGCTAAATGGCTTGACAAAAGGGGATTTTGTGTCATTGCTGCATGTGCCACAGAAAAAGGAGGCCAAGAGCTACGGTCGTGCTCCTCACCCTCCCTGAAGACAGTGAACCTGAACTTAGCTGACTCCAACAGCATTGCCAGGGCTGTGGTGTTTGTGACTGAAGAGACGGCTGGCAAGGGTAAGTGGCAAGGTAATTTCCCAGAAAAATGACTCAACATAACCAAATGTGGTCTAGTTAAAAGTTTTGGTGCCTCTCCACTCTCTGCAGAGGCATTTTTTGTCATATTGATAAAACACACTCACTCTTCAGTTCTGTCATTTCTCGGTTCAAAGAGATTCTCTCCAAGCAGCACTTTTGGGCTTTCCCTCACTTTCACCAACAGTGTTCCTAAAAATCTAGTCGTTCAGTCAATTAAAACCAGATCATTCCCAGGTGTGTTTTTCCGACTTTTTGGTGCAGCTGGAGAATCTCAGTGGGGGGAAGGTGCTAACTGGTACCAGAAAGAACTTTCTTGACAACAAAAACATCCCACCCCATTAAAAACAGTTGGTGCAGGGCTTCTTCAGCCCTCCTCTAGTAAGCAGAAGAGTATTTTTTATGACTGAATAAGTCTGATTTTTGCAATGCACTCAACAACAATTGCACTGTAACAGTTATACACTTCCCATTCCTGCCAGTTTTCGTAAGAGTTGTTACATAGGTAGCTCTCACTCCTGCTGTCACACACCTCTGAGCACTTCTCTAAAAGAGGAAGAGTTGGTCCCTGGATACTACAAGTTGAGTTAAAAAAGAAGACTTAATTTTTTTAGACTTAAGATTTTATAAAGGGTGATAAAAAAAGACTTGTGTGGTAAATATATTTAATCATGGCAATACGTGTGTTGTTCTCAGTACCAATAGCTCAGCCTAGATGTTGTTAAGGGCTGCCAAAGAGGATCTCAGCACCTCAACTATCAGCTGCAACACACAGTTATACCACATATTCAGTAGGCTTGTTAACTAATTAACTAGCTAAAACAGCAAAACACGTATCTTCTACCAGTAGGACTTTCTCCTCAAAGCTTGTAACTCCTCAAAGCTTGTAAAACACTATTGGCGTCATCATGAGGGTTCCAGACCATTCAATACAGTAAATGAGGACAAAGACAACATAATTATTAGCACTTACCTCCTCTGGCAGGCGCTGACTTCCAGCTTGTGGAAAGCCACAGGTTCTCGGTTGGGGTAACCACTGCTAATGCTGTCACCTCAGTCTGAGAAATTCTTTATGAAGTGCTGGACTTTCAGCCTCTCCCTCCAGGCGCAGGCTGTCCTTGGCAAACTCTTGGAAGTGTCACTATTTATCTAAAGTTCCTCAAGTAATTTATAAGGTAGTAAAGCAGTATTATCAATACACAGGGTTAAGCTAATATTTTCAGAAGCATTGACTAATTCTACATGTCTGGTTCAGACCTTTAGACCCCAACCTAGAAAAATCAGTCTCTCCACTTTTATGTAGACTATTTGATTTTCACAAGAATGTGAGTGCATATTAGTAACCCACATACTTGAGCAGATCTGGAAAATAAATACTAATATGGTGGCCTGTATCTCCAACCAAAATAGTTTTCTTTACCCATGCTCTTTTAGGGTCATTGCCTAAGGTCTTCAGCACATTTTGCCAGGTGTATAGAGTAGATCTTATAAGCCAACCCCAGACAACTGTATTCATCTCACTGAAGTTCTTGCAGACTCTGTGCTTGCTTCCCAATGCTACATATGAAACTCTAGGGTAAGATACTGCCGCATGCTGAAATAAATGGTTTTGTAATCCTCTTAGGGCTTTTTGGCTTGGTGAGCAATGCTGAAGGAACAGCACCTGTAGCACCCACAGACTGGCTGAGGATTGAAGACTTCCACTCAGTGCTGGATGTTAGTCTGCTGGGATTGATTGAAATCACACTCAAGCTTCTGCCACTTCTGAAAAAAGCTGAGGGAAGAGTAGTCAATCTAATTAATGCCAAAGGTCTCATGGCTTTTGTAGGGGGTGGCTACAGCCTGTCCAAATGGGGCATGGAAGCTTTCTCTGACACCTTACGGTGAGTAGGTAGAAATACACGCGTGAATCCAAGAACAGATTCCAGATGTGCTGAGGAAGGGTGGCTGAATGTTTGCCCCTCTCATTTTCTCTCTGGAAATCTTGCCTAAAGGGGGAAAGGAAAATAAAAAGATGTTGGTCACTTGTCTGGAATTTCAATCTTGAGTATTATGAACAGACCCACCAGGCAACTGCACTGGGAAGAATTTTCATACCCTGGACAAATGGCTAGCATGCAGCTTTTGGGCATGTGAATCCACCGCATACATGAAATTAAATCAACAGCACAGCCTGGTCAGACAGCCAGAGTTTCCCAGGCAAGCTGTACTTAGTTGTACTTGCCCATTTACAACCCATTTTATTCTGCTCTAATGCTCTACAACAATCTAAGCTGACTGATTCCAGGCAGGAACCACCTTACAAAAGGTACTCATAACTTCAGAAAATTATTAAGCTGAGCACCCTTCACTGAAGCCAGTTGTGTTGTACTGCCTTGAGAAAGCTAAGGCCTAGCCCAGCCAGTCAAGTTTTCACAAGGACTAAGAAATTGGTTACAAACCATTATGAATACTTATTTTAAGAGGACATATGCCCCAAGGAAATATAGTACGAACCAATGGCTAACGTAGTCATGGTCTGTTCCTTTCACACTTTGAAACATAGCTGCCTGGGTCTCTTGAGCTGCCCAGCAAGACAAAGAGGCCATTTTCATCCCAAAGGAATTGCATTGCAACTCAAAATTACATAGAGGGAACCACGCTACCAGGAAACACACTAACCTTTCTTGCGCTAACGTCTAATCGCTTAACCATAGCCATTTAATTGTACAATGGAGAATAAAGTTCTAATCCAACTGAAAATTTTTGCTTGCTTTTACTTCTTCCCAGGCCCTTCAATAATCTGTTCCTGCCGGAAACTGAAATGATGCAACAGTATTGGAAATAGTCAAAAGTTTTAGTTTGACATTATGTGGCTAAGAAGTAGCTGGCTGCTGCATCCTTTGTGTCAGTCCAACATAAACCTCACGGAAAGCTGTGAATCCACATGACACTGTTTTTTTTTCCTGAGAGTTAATTTCCTGCTACTCGTTTACAGGAGAGGTACACTGCTATGAAGCTAACTTCAACATCTCAAAATTATTCTGACATTTTAAGATAAGAATCAAAGTCTCAAATATTATTTTTTGTGACAGACTTTCAACTTACTTGTTTAATGGTTATGCCATTATTGGGTGGTCAGGGATGGTTATTGGTTTTTTTTCTTCTAGGATGGAGATGCAGCATTTTGGAGTTAAAGTAAGCATTGTTGAGCATGGTTTCCTTAAGGCAGGAGTCGTTAATTCAGATGTCCTCGAGAGAGACCTCTTAAGACTTTGGAACAGACTGACTCCTGAGATCAGGGACTCTTATGGAGAAAAATACTTTGTTGAATGTAAGTAGAAAAAGAACTGTATGAAAGCTAGAGGGTGGGGGTGAGGGTGTATTATCAATGTATATAAATACCTGAAGTGAGTCTGTAAAGACAACAGAGCCAAGCTCTCTTCAGTGGTGCCCTGGGACAGGACCCGAGGCAATGGGTACACGCTGAAACACGGATGTGCCTGCTGAACGTGTAAAAAACCACATTTTTACAGCAACAGCAACTGAGGACAGGCACAGGTTGCCCAGGGAGGCTGTGGAGTCTCTATCCTTGGATATATCAAAAAACTGTCTGGACAAGGTCCTGGGCAACCTGGTCTAGGTGACCCAAATTGAGCAGGGGAGGTTGGACCACAGGACAGTTCCAATCTCAACCAGTCTATGATTCTGTGAATGTTTGCTGGACTTCTTTAACATTCATTACAAACCCATTGCTGACTGTTCTGGACTATGTGCTCCCACAGCTCCCACAGAGACTGTTGCATATAAATGCTTTCAGGTTTCTTTTCTCTTTTTGCAGATATAAAAGCTCAAAGATCATCAGTGAAAAGACTGTGTGACTCTGATATTTCTAAGGTCATAAAATGCATGGAACATGCCCTGATAGCAATGTACCCCAGGACACGATACAGAGCTGGGTGGGATGCAAAGTTCTTTTGGCTGTTTCTCTCCTATGCCCCAAGCTGTTTATCTGACATGCTGCTGTGTATGATGTTTCCAGCTCCAGCAGCTAGTGGGGGATCAGTTCCTGGAGCTCTAATTAACATTTAGTATTAAACTAGCTCTGAAAAAATAAATACTAATCCTGTCAAAACCACATGTCATCTTCTTTACTAGTTACTAGACTGAATAAATTCCTTTCAGAAGACACCTCTGCAACCCCCAACCCCTCCTTACCTGGAATTTCTGAGTTTGCAGTTAGGCTTGTAAATCCAGCATGTTTTTGAAGATAATTTTTTATGCTCAGAAATGATACCTCTATAGGATATGTATTCATAAAATATGCGGATACAAAGGTGGTTAATACTACTCACCCAATTAAAAAAATTAAATAAGAAAAATAAAATCAACAAAAGAATAAGTTTTTCAAGTAGACTTCATCAACATATAAGCTGTTACTGAACTTGAAATAAAACAATTATAGCTCCCTACAACTACCTGAAAGAAGGTTGTAGCAAGGTGGGCGCCAGTCCCTTCTCCCAAGTAACAAGCGATAGGACAAGAGGAAATGGCCTTAAGTTGTACCCGGGGAGGTTTAGATTGAACACTAGGAAAAATTTCGCCACTGAAAGGGTTGTCAAGCACTGGAACAGGCTGCCCAGGGAAGTGGTGGAATCACCACCCCTGGAAGTATTTAGAAAACAAGTAGACATGGTGCTTCGGGACATGGTTTGGTGGTGGCTTTGGCAGTGTTAGGTTGATGGTTGAACCCGGTGATCTTAAAGGTCCCTTCCAACCTAGACAATTCTATGATTCTGGATCTTATACATGTACCTTACAGAATGTATTTAGTCAAATTTAGTCATCTTTTTCATGAGGGGTCTCTTATGGTCATATTGAGGAGTTGCCAAACTTCACAAGCTTCTGAACACAAGACATGAAATCAAATAATAACAAAGCCCAGATGTTGCAACATATTCCAAAAATTACAATTCCAGTAATTGACCACATCTAATCACCTGACTATTCAACTGTATAACAATAAAACACAAGATATTTTACAGATATGCAATTACAGGAAAAATCAAAACTACATTGTCCTCTGTTACTATGCAAACAGAGTATCCAAACTTAGATTTTAACTGTCTTCCTAATATTAGTATGGTTTATGAGGAAATTATTAAAAATAATATGCATTCACATTTCTTTCATCCTCAGTATGCTTTGCAAGTTAAAAGGATTATTATTTCACTCGTTAGATGAAACAGATTGTTAGTGTATGCTATGGCAAATTATTGTAAATTATTTCAACTTGAACACACAACACCACACAACAGAAAGAGTGTGTTCAGAACGGCAAAATGTTAGTTGAGGTTATTGTGTCTCTTCTATGCTAATTCTTTCTGTTAAGCTGCTGGCCAGAGGCTCACAAACTGGTGTTCCTAGCGATATTAAAATTGAAGGGGTAAAGGTTTTATTTGCTAAAGAGCTGTGCTGGTGATTAATCATTAATGGGCAATTCAATTAAGCTTACAAAAATACCATGTGCAGGTCAGAACTCCAAATGTAAGAAAAGGAGTTTCATCACTCTGTGTGTGTGAGAGGGGGCGTGTGTGTGTGTTTGTACATATGCAAGAAAGGGACAGAACGTAAAAGGGTTTAGTAAGCTCGAAGTATTTCATTGAGCTTCTATTCTCTGGCAAACGCCTTCAAGAATAAATTTATTTTACTTCATTTCATGATAAATACCTGCAGAGAGATAGTTCTCTCTATCTGGCCTGACTGCTGTAAAGAGAACGTACATAAAAAAACTTAATTGTATAATATATCAGCCCTATAGAGGCAGATTACAGAGAGGTGCTCAAATCTCTAAAAATCAGCCTTCTTTGAAATAGAATGAGTCCAGAATTCAAGAATTCAAGCAGGGACTGTCCTCATAGGAGAAAAAGAACACAAGTGAAAACCAAAGTTAGGGGTAGAATCTAAAGTTTCTGCCGAAAAAAAGTATCAAAAATTAAATTTTACATAATCAGAAGGGTACATTGTGGTACGTGACTGAGAGGAAGAGTTCCAGTTGAAGCTTAGGAATCACCACCAGGTATGCTGAACAATCAAATCTACATACTACCTATCTATACAGAATCCCAGGGATGTTTTTCTTCTCCCTTTGGAGAACAGAAGGCTCCAGCCCAGGGAGACCTTATAGCAGCATTCCAGTACCTAAAATGGGCCTACAGGAAAGATGGAGGAGGACTCTTTTAACAGGGAGAGTAGCAATAGGACAAGGGGTAACAGTTTTAAACTGAAAGAGGGGAGATTTTAATTAGGTATTAGGAAGAAATTTTTTACTATGAGGGTGGTGAGACACTGGAACAGATTGCCCAGGGAAGTTGTGGATGCTCCATCCCTAGAGGTGTTCAAGGCCAGGCTGGATGAGGCTTTGAGGAACCTGGTCTAGTGGGAGGTGTCCCTGCCCATGGCAGGGAGGTGGTTGGAACTCAATGATCTTTAAGGTCCCTTCCAACCCAAACCATTCTATGATTCTTCCACATCTGAAAAGTTAGAATTCCCATGGCGGAGGGGAAGAAATCTCTGATACATGGCTGACATTGGCAGAAATTGGTTCCAAATCTTTCTGTTGACAAAGACTATTCACAAAACTGTTGCTTCTTTTTCCTGTGGTATACAACTGGAGGCAAGTCTCATGGAAGCGTTAGCCTTGCTTTCACTCTTTAAAAAACATTGTGAACTCTTTCCTCAAGAACAGCAACCTGCCTTTCAAAGAAGTCCTCTCTGATAGCCTTACAGATGTGTATGCTGTGCCCCAGACTCTAAGGAGTTTTCTACATTAAAGCACTCAGATACGAAAGTTAATCGAGCTAAGGTTTTAATCTCTCATGTCTATACTATTTGAGAGTCAGTCTCTTACAATCAGTAATAATTGTTTTCTCTTTCAGGGGCCAGTTTATTTGATGTGTGTAATGAGGCAGTTTTCACACTTAGAGTGATATGATGTCAGTGATGTTATATCAAGAACTTTAGACAGTTGTGTGAAGCAGTAAGCACTACTCTTTGACTTTATCTAAAGCACTGTTCTTTCCATCTTAGAGTGCACTGAAGTCTCCACAACTGAAAAAAGTACTGACACAAATTATGGAATAAGGATGTGATAAAATAATACATTTATTAGATTTATCCAGCAGCATCATTTTCCAGTTGTTTTTTCTAATCAAAGTACATTACAAAGTAATTATAAGAATTCTAATCAGAAATAGCATATATTTTGAGAACTCAGATATAAAACAATCAAAAAGCAGAAGTCTCAATGATTAAAACTTTAGGATTCTTTAAATTATATGAGCAGCTAACCAGGAATGCTGAATAACATTTTCCTGCAGTGGTACTCAGAGTTTCCTCAAATGGTTCATGTTGTGGAAACTACCCTTGCTAACCAGAAAAGCTAGTAAGATCTACAGTATATTCTGATAGAAGATTATAGAAATAACCAGATAACTACACAGACTGCATTAGTAGAAATTGTTTCCCTTTCTATTAATGTCCACCTCAGGAAATAAATAGTCAATAAAATTAAATTTTCACATTAAAAAACCTGAATAATTTCTTAAATGAACCAATATCTTGTATTTTGCTGTTTGGAAAGAAGCTGTTATAGAAACCTAGCTACTTCATTTAATAGTACAAATTACTTCCAGAGACTCCAGCCAACATGGATATTCCAGTGATGAACAGGAGAAAATCTCATTAAATTAAGTACTCATGGCACTAAAATCTAAATATATCACATCTTTTTAAGAACACTATTAATGGGCTGGTGTTAACCTAGAGGAAAAGTGTGTGTCTTACGGATTGAGAGGCTATTATTTTATATTAGGCAGTTAAAATATTGTAAGAGCAACATTTTGCACAGCATAATGATGCTGCATTGACTCTTCCATCTTTTGTTTAACACAAGGTAAACAGAGACACCCATTTTTACATACAGTAGTATGTAAAATAGATAGTAAAGATGCCTAAAAGCACCAGTAGAAGTTTTTAAAGGTGCTGTTATATAGTCTAAGATCCTATAAATCAGCAATGTTCCTATATTTGCCTTGTTTGGTTCTTTTTTAGTTTAAGCATTTATATAATGAATTTATCCCTAAAGATACGACCAATTCCATACAGATTTCTACTAGCAATAACACCGAACAAGATAATCTTTCAGAAATTTACAAATGTACAATATATTTATAACATTACTTTCAGACAGCTTCAGTGCAAAGATATACATATAGTACATCATGATAATTGTTCATAAAAATAGCAATTGGCATTTGTCAAAAAACAAGGCATAGTTTCAACATACATCTCCAGCCATTGGCTAAGAGACGTATATATTTTTATAAAGCATTTGAATGTGAACCTTATTCTTCTGTTTATAAAAAATATATGTGCAAATGGATGTGTCTAATTCTCCCTAAATCAGTTACCTAGTTATACCACAGAGTCTTCTTTAACAAGATTGGCGGTATCTTTAAACGTATCCTCTGTTGCTGTATAAGCTAGTGGTTGGTCTCTCTTCAGAGTAATCTTGGGAGGCAGTGAAGGAGAAGGGGTAGGGACATTTTCTGTGCCCTCCTGCTGTTCCTTTTCCATCTGAAACAATAATCATAAGTTAATCATAATCCAAGTTCACAATACATCCAACCTTAGCTTTCAGAAATGTTAAATAAATATCCAAGTACTTTGCTAAAGTCAAGTGTCATCGTATAAGTTATTTCTGCAAATCGCCACCTGTAACAAAAATTAAATGCTAATTTCACCTGAAATGGTACAGCTGAGTACACTACTACAAACTTGCTCCACACATTGAACTTAAGTATCAGGAGTAGCTTGGTATGTCTGTATGTACATACATGAATGTAGATAACATTGGCACTACTACTGTTTGCAAATAGTTAAAATCATTAGTGTTGGGGAAATGAATCCCTGGCTTCCTGAACTCACTCTCTCACCTTGTTCAAGGATTAAAAATCTAAGTTCTTCACAAAAAGCAGCTAGTTTTTGTCATGTGATTGCGGGACTGAAGTTCTTAAGTCACTTAGGCCAACTCAAAATTTTAAACTGTAAGGTGAAAAGGGCTGGAATTACTGGCTCAAGTCAGTAGAACTCTAAACTTTCATGCCTAAGCCAGGGGAGAAGTCCTCCAGGACACATACCACCCACTGGCACACCATCTTAAAGAACTGTCTCATCCAACTGTATGGATGAAAAAAATAGGGCTGGTACAGAAAGAGGGCTGCAGTACACAGAGCTATTGAATTTTTGTACAGTGCTGAAGCCAGAACTGAGAGAGCAGAAATAGAGGCTGCGCTCCTAATGCAGTACAATAGCCTCCCACTTGCGCTGGGTCCCTGAACTGTACCAGAATGCACCAGCAACCTGAAACCAGCACCTGAGATCCCAGAGTGGGAGCAGGCCACAGTGCTTGGGCTGGAAAGCAGAGGTGTGGGCAATGCTCTGCTGCCTGAGTTGGATGCCTCCTGAACACACCTGATGCTGTTTGAAACTTTATAACTTTTCTCAAAACCACTTCAGTCCTACCTTGACCTGGGCTGGAATTTCTGGGCTGCTTCACTTAGCAGCAGAATCTACACATAATCTTTACCCTATGAAAGCAAGAACAAAGTCTAGCAGTACATTAGCTGAAAAACAGAATTATACAGTATTAAGGAATACCTCTGCATATATTGGGTTTTCAAAATTAGTGTTTTGTTTCACTTTTCTCTTGAAGAAATTCCACTTGGATTCCTGGAACATAAAAATTATGAGAACTTTACACATTTTTCTCAGAACTTCTCTGGAAGCTGACATCACCGTTGGTGTATTTCACTTGACTGCTAACTTAGTGATTTCAGCTGGATGTTCTTACATTGTCGTGTTGTAATTCTAAGCATGAGACACAACTTTCTTTTCTGCTAGATAACCAGTTATGGTTACTTTACCTAAAGCAGTATTCACAAGGCTAGGACAGAAGGCAATAAAAGTGACTGCATTAATTCGTGGAAACCTATCATTCCAGACAAATAGGTCAAAGAGAAAAAAAAAAACCGTCTTGAAAACACCACCAGAGAAATTACTGGGGGACATGAAAGTACAACAGGTTAACAGAGCTGTCATTTCAAAGCTCATCAGAGGTGCTTTTTAGTGCACAATGTGTGAAAATAGTCATGTAAACAAGCCATCATCAGCTCATTCAGATGGATTTTAAGACATAAAAAAATTATCTCCCATGAATCATGAATAAATTAGATGAGGCAATACTTTGATCTTGATGGTTAAAATGTCCTGTAAGAGCACATAAAACAAGTGTCTTAAATGTCCTAGCTAGCATTTTTAAATATGGATAAAATTACAAATATATGTGAAAAAAAACCCAATTAGGACAGTACACTTACTAAATGTCTTATTTCAATTTGCTGTTTTAAACAGTGAAATTACATTTTAAATTACATTTAAATTACAATTTAAAACTACATTTTAAAATGTAATTTTTCTTGGGTTTGTTTTCATATTCTACAGGGGGGAAAGAAAGAGAAAAACCCTCCACATTCTGCTGCTTCTGTTAAGGTATAACCCATTAGGTGTTATAAATAATTGTTAAAAGTCCGAAGTAAAGACTTAGTTATAACCATTTCTGCTGGGGAGCAGTTACATTACAATTTTCAGACTAGTATCTCCCCTCTAAATGAAGCACAAGAACAAACAGTGAAAGAAAACTCTCTGTTCCAGTATGTTCACTTCAAAATAAGTGGGTGGGCCAGGAAGAAGGGGGTTGATCCAAACTAGATCCTTACCGAGTGCCCTGGGCAACTCCGTGCTTGTGCTACTTTTCTCTTATGGAACTGTTCAGTTCTAGCTCCTGACCAGCTCTTGTAAGTCTTGTAAATATAGCCCAGTTAGTTGGACTTGATGCAGATTATGTGCCAACTCCCTGGCATTACTTAAACAGAACTGAAACTATATTGCAGCTTTCCTAACAATTCAATTTCCCTGATTTGGAGCAAAAACCAAACAAGGCAGCCTTACAAAATTTCTTTGTCCTACCTGAGGTGCACCTGTACTCTGAGGGGGTTCCTTCGGACTAGCAGATATCACAGAAGCATATACCGGATTTTCAAAATTTTCATTTTCCTCACTACCAGCTGCTGCTACCTGTACAAGAAGGAAAATCAACGTTCTTCAAAGAAGAAAAGAAGACCATAAAGGAAAAGGAAAGATGAAAGTCAATCTTAAGTTTTTCTTACTTGTGTTGGCCGAACAACTGTAACTGCACTGGCTGTGCTGGCTCCACCATCTCTGGTTGCATACATTGGATTTTCAAATGTGATCGGTTGTTTCCCTGACTCCACTGCAAAGTTTTCATTCTATGAAGGAACAAAACCCAAAACAACAGCTGCAGTGCAATAAACACATCCATATTCCTATGAATTAATTTATAGTCCAATTCTTAATCTCAGGGAACAATGCATGTTTACTTTCACATGGGCTTAGATAAAATCTAGCATTTGTTAAAATCAAAACGTTACTTTATTATCCATTATTTTACTCCCTGACTTAGTGGCCCAGACCTTTGATGGTTCCAACATTACTCCATTCCCTAGCTGGACAAAAAATACCCCACATTTCAATAATTGACTGAAACTATTCTGTGATGAGGAAAATGACTCTCACAAATCACACCCTCAGCAGGGAAGAGATATCAAAGGAAGCATGATCCCAAAATAAAGATTTCATTTTAGAGACTTCAATTTGACATACAAATTAAAAAGCACTATCTGAAATATAGAAGAATAGGATTAATTAATTTTGTCCCAGCAGGGAGATTACTATACTTTTTGAGACAAAGCAGTAAGTGCATCCCCTTAGTTACAACATATGAGTTATGTTGGAAATAAAATGTTTCACAGTTTTTAGTACATCTCTTACTATAAATCAATACTTTGCCCATGCATGAAGGCCACTATGTGGATAGCAGCTGCTTCTCAGACATACTGCCAATCCCAGAGCTGCAGCTACGGTGCTCACAGCAATAAGCCAAAGGTGCTGAGTTAAGTATTTCTTAAGAAAATATTTAGTGGCAGATAAGGATAGCTACCCAGAGCTAGCCAGCTAAGCATCAACAGGGTAATGAAAGCAAAACCCCACCCAGTCTCACTTGCCCTGCTCCCTGCCATAGCCCCATCACAGGAACAGGAAGGAATAACACAGGAATAGTACATGAGCTGGTTCTTTAAACCTGCCTCACTTCTACAAACCACGCCTTCGTGCCATAAGGATCCACGCGTCATGCTATGAGAGCATAGCTCTTTACCACACAGTGAATTATTGTCAGGTCCCTCAAATTAGCCTAGCTTGTGTAAGAACAGCCACACTGAAAAATACCCCCCTAACATCTACTCATGCATATGTAATGTTACAATTTTAGGAAGCACATCCCACAGTTCTTCGCTGCCATAAACCAAAGCCTTTGAATTCTGTCCCAGTGAACTATACTGTTTTTTGTTTATACTCTGAATACATAGAGAGAATTAACACCACTGAAGTAGAAATAGCCCATATCCAGATCTGTTATTAGCAATGTAAAAACTGCATCAGTGGGGAGATTTAGATTAGATATTAGGAAGAAATTCTTTCCTGTGAGGATGGTGAGACAGTGGAACAGGTTGCCCAGAGAAGCTGTGGGTGCCCCATCCCTGGAGGTGTTCAAGGCCAGGCTGGATGGGGCTTTGAGCAACCTGTTCTAGTGGGAGGTGTCCCTGCCCATGGCAGGGAGGTTGGAACTAGGTGATCTTTATGGTCCCTTCCAACGCAAACCATTCTATGATTCCATGTCAATATTAGGCCAGAAAATGGAGAGTAGCATGAAGTTTTTCATGCATTAAAAAGATTTGAGGTGATATTCAAGCCTAAAGCTATTTTTCCAGTATTTACTGAAATGTTCATATGGTTATTTCATTACACAAGCTGCCTAAACAAAGAGTGTTTTTCTTCATCTAGAATAGGTCATATACATATATTATGAGCTTATCTTCACAGGCAGTTTCATTTCATATTAATTTACTGTCACCCAAGTCTGTAATTCATCTTTAACTTTAAAGGTTTAGGGATTTTCTAGTGTAGACTTTGCAGCAAGTGTTTATTATTTAAACATACCTGTGATCTGTCTGCTATAAGTAAAAATCTTTTGTACATTGTACTTCTTGTGGTAAACAGGGGAATATTTTTTCCATAGAAAAACTATATAGAAAAACCAAGGATGTGCTATTTCTCAGGTGTGCGTAACAAAGCATGGATTAAGTAGAGTTACACTTTATGATGTCCCCAAAACTATTAAACACGATTTTTTTAAGCTTGCCAAAATAAGAAACTGTCCAATTTATAATTTATTGTGCAAAGTTACTGTATCCTGTGGTTAGACCTGAGTTTTACCTCTGAAGTTTCTAACACAGAGTCTGAATTTTAAAACCACACATTTTAACCTGTTCTATGGAACACAAAGGGCCTCAAAAATTCATTATTAAAATATTTTCATTTGCCTACTCATTCCCCATATGAGGAATGAGCTGAATAGGATGAATTCAGCATGAATAAGCTGAAATAGGAAAGGGGATAATTGACTTAATTTCTACCACATAAATCTTGAGAAAAGTCACATTATTTTGAAGAACAGCCTGCATTTGTCGTTGCCTTCAATTTACAAAAATCAGTTTCAGGAAATTATCAATCTATGTTCACTTCTTTTTCTAGAATACATTTATCACCTCACTATCTTTTTAACATGAAAGACTATAAGCTAAAAATGACATTAAAAGAACACAATTTTAAAAAAATCATTTCAGAAATAAACCTTACCATTTGCATTGCTCTGTCTATAGCAGAGTCCCCTCCAAAGCCAGAGACTCCTATGTCCATACTCACATCTGCTCCAGATCGGAAAGTTACCCCATTGCCGTTTTCAGTAGATTTTACAAGACTGCTTAAACTACACACACACACAAAAAGAAGAAATTACACAGAAAGAGAGCTTTTATAAAACAGATTCTCCTGGTTGTTCTTCTAAGCATAATTATCACTTGGAATTTTTGCCAGCTATAAACAAGGGCAGTATTCTTGCATGAGTTCAACAGTTTTTTTTAACCTGTTAGCCCACTCAGAATTATCTCAACTCTACATGTGCTCACGTAGACACCAAATTAACTATGATTAACAATGAATTACAATTCCCCCAAATTTACCTACATTTTGACTATTCATTTAAACTGATTTTTTTTAAAAATGCACCTGAAATGGCATACAAATTTGTGGATATAATTCCAACAACACCTACACTAAAGATGTTTCTGCATGCAAATCATGAAGATAGCTACAGGATACTATTTTCTTATAAACAAACGTTCAATCTGTGTATTGATTTGCGGTAATTGCAAGTGCACATTAGATTTGCATGAGAAATATTGGAAGTGGGCTGAAGAAACACTGTTGGGCTCAATAATTGGAGCAGTGAAAGATAGTAGTGAGTAGCCAAACAAATGACCTTCCATGCACAACTCCGAGTGCGCAACTCCCCCAAAAGAGGCAACTACAAATCCACTGCAGAGTTGGCTTTGAGTCAATTTTGTCAAATTTGCCTAACTTGAAGGAAGACAAAAGTGACAGAAGTATTGAAATGATCTTTGCATTTGTGTGTCCTCATTGGAGGCAGCTAGTGCATTATGCAGCTTTACCAGTTGGCCCCATAGGCATCAGCTGGTTCAGTTTAAAAACATTTAAATCTTAGCTATGATTCCCGTATGTGGACAGTCCCATGTTAAGGATAACAGCTAAGCTATAGCTTGAGTTAACTCTGCAGTAAAGATATGAGTTAACAGTTTAAAGAGGGATTGAGCAATGGCAGCACTAAGGTGTATTCATGGCAGAAATTAAAACAGTTAATCAAGCCCCACAGACAAAAACCTGACATCTCAATTTCACACAGCATCATAACTCATATAAGAAGTATTGTTGAACAGTAAAGTTCAAGTCATTGCAATAATAATTCTACTTGTTCACTGTCTGACAATGTAGAAAATTTCCATTCAACAAAGCAAACAGTGAGGAGCTCGGAGATCTCTTATAAACTCTTTGTCCTGCAAGATTGATCTGGACAAAAATTTTGTCCCAATGTAACTATGTAAAGCCATAAATAAATTTAATTAGTCAGGTGTAATCCTCCAGTGAGGAAGCAGTTATAGCTACATCCACATTGCTGATCACAATGATTTAATTATGCTGATTTAACAGCTATTACTGTGAAACTGGTGCAAAGACTACGAAGATGCAGCTTTAGGCCTTTAAAAACACATAATTTGCTTAAAGCTAAAAAAATTTCAAAGCATCATATTAAATCATTACAAATATTTTGTCTTCATCTTCCTTTGATTTAAAATATAAATTATTTTTGAATGATATTTCACAAAGCTGGTTTTCACTGGACAGTATGACTGTCAGGAGAGCAGAAACCTACAAAAAGACCAGGTTTCTCAGGCACTGGAAGCAGATAGACGTCCCCTACACATAGCCCATATTATTTTTAAACAGGTGACTACAGTGTTTCAGACAAGCTATGCCTTCAATGTTATAAAGATCATTTTGCCAGAATCATCTTCTGACTGAGTTTTACAAAAAAAGTAAAACATATGTAATTCTGATCTTTTGTATCTTTTTGAACTGAATATCCAGTTCCAGATCTGGTAAACAGTCTTCTATGTTGCTCACTATTTAAAAGCTAATTTAGAATGGAGAAGAGTTTTATGATAGTCTTTTGTTACAAAATAATGATCAGCTATATTGCTTAGAATCAAAAATCCACTGGAATTGCTACAACACTGCACTTCCGATGTTCCAACAGAATGGGCACACAGCAAACAAACTGGATTTTTCAGAAACATTTAGGAAGAAACATACATTTTCAGTGCACAGACATTACAGCTATGAAAGCCTTCAAAACATACCTTGGTAGTTTGGGGAGCGCTGGTAAAAGGGAGCCTGTTCGTCTGTAGTTAAAAAAGCCTCCGACCGCTAACACTCCAATTATTATGATTAGTATGATTGTCAGCAACACTGCTACTGCTGCTGTCAAAGACAGAAGAAAAAACAAACATTCAAGCAAGCACAGTTCAGTGTAAAAAGGAGCCCAGAGCTTGACCCTGAACAGGTACCATAGTGAGGTATTATACATTCTTTAGCTCAAAATATCAAGTGCAACATATACTTGAAGCTTACTTGTTCCAGGAGGCACTCCCTTTGACAATCCTATTTCACAATAATTCCCAGTGTAGCCATAAGAACACCTGTAAACATAAGAACAGCTGACTGAATGGCTTTTATTAAGTCTAGGCTCTCAGCTTTATTATTATATTCTGTATTGTTTATCTACATGCCATCAATTTTAACTCCATGCTCAGTAATTATATATTTCACTGACTTTAAATATAGTATGTCTGCTATCTTCATAGAGTTAACAATGGAAATATAAAGTGCTGAGTCAGAAAACTAGTCTCCGAAAGATTTTGTTTCAGCAGAGCATCGGTGGCACCTACTGGCTGTTCCAAGGTACATTTGCTGAGCATTACTTCATTCTTACATTTTCTTGGTATAGCCTTGGACTAGAATATTCAGAGGTTTGCCTCTTTGGGTTTTTTGTTGAGGGTTTTTTTTCCCCCAAAGTGATGCATTTACATTGCTTATTGATGATATTTTTATGCAGATACATGTTTTACTGTGATTATTACAAACATGCTACTGCAGATATATGACATCTTCTCAAGCATTTCCAACACATTTCAGAGTTTAATTGTTTTGTGAGACTAAATCAGTACAATATGACCCAGGACTACCCTAACAACATACTGACTTACTTGCATTTTGGAAGACCACTTTCATCTATATAGCATGTTCCTCCATACATGCACCTGCATGCTGGTGGCATTGTGGGAGGGGGTTCAATAGCTGCAAAATTCCAAAGCCATATATGTGTTACCAAGGCATCTTCAACCAAAGAAATACTACCATAAAGCATTTTATTTATCTCTACATAACTTGTATATGCAAACTCACAGGTTACCTTTCAGAAGCTTTGCTTTTAATAGCACATATATTTGTTGCTCTTATATTTATTTTTCTGCCATATTAGCCTATTTTAATTGAAGTAAAACCTGTTCTCAGAAAATAATGACTTATTCAGTAAAAGTAGGCATAGACAACTCAAAAGCTGCATGTTCCATGGCTTTCTTTTGCCCATGCAATGCAGCCCACCACCACCCTTCAAACCTCTCCATTCAGAAAGTAGCAATACTTAATCATCTCCTTTGCCCAGACTCTTCCATCCAACTGGCTGGAAGTGGCACAGAGAGGGCCAAACTGTGATGCATCCACTGATGAAGAGCAGCAGTGGATGGAAGTGTGCATACAAGAAGAGCCCTCCAAAGTCTCATACATCCTGACAGTGAGAATGAGAGAGAAACCCAAAGTCCTCGGAGTTTTCTGCCAGTACAGAGCACTGACTGATGGCTTGGCACCAGGTGGCACAGAAGCCTGTTCTTCATCATGCCAGCGTCTCAGCTGCACTCCAGAAGCCCTGAGGTGCCCAAGTGGCAGTGCTGCCTGAGGTGGCCCAAACACAGAGCTACAAAGATCCTGACATTACTCTAATTGTGACTCAAGTGGAAAAAAAAAAAAAAAAAAAAAAAAAAAGAAAGTTAAATTTCTTTAAGTTGTATTAGGCTTCAGCAAGAGCTCAGGAGATGCTCTAAGGATAGTATAGTTCACATAGGAAAAGCTCTGCATCTTAGACATCATTATAGGCTATAAATTAAGGATGGACTGTCACAGTCTGTCTTATACTGATAAGTTAGATCATAATACTTTTGTCGTAAAATTTTTAACAGCAAGAGGTAGAGGAAGTCTATTGCTGCAATGTTCCTTGCAGTAAATGGGATAGAAAAAGGGAAAATGCAGAAGTCTTACAGGCTGTGTTTCTCAGTAGATGCAATATGGGGAAAGGACCAAATAAGCCAAAATATATAAAAAAAGCTATGTTTGGTCAGTACATCATTTATGGCAGTCACAGTTCACTGGCTAATAAATTTGCTTAAGTCAAGATAAAAACTGAAGTTCAAAAATGGAGACAGTACTGTATATCCTATTTACTGTTTCATCCTCTTCCTGAAAATAAGGTCAAGCACAGTTTTCTTAATTCCTAGATGTTTTATGTAAATCAGTTTCAGCAAAGAATTACGAATGCAGTATCCTCAGAGCAATATACAGCAAATACCAAATGCAATCAACAGTGTCATCGATGCCTAACTGAAACATGTATTGCACACTTCCATTCATTATTACATCATATTATTTGCTCCTCCTTCTGCAGCTCATACCATGTGGCAAGAGAAAAGAGCATTAACAATTACTAAGAAAATGTAATTTAGAGGTAAGGCAGTGTAAAAAAAATTCTGACATTTTCTCATTTCATGCAAGATGAAGAGAATTCAGAGGAGATTAACTATAAAAAAGATGCCAGACATAATGTTATAAAGCATAATTTATCAGAAATATTTTGCAAGGACAAGTACAAGGACATCTGGCTACCACCCACATGACTGTAAGCTAAGAATGCAGACTCTCAGCCAGAGAGATAGAAATCCTGCAGTGGTATGTTCTTTCTTCTCAGGAAAGGCTGAGCAATTCTATTTTATTAGTGCTCCTGGAAGCACTGTGGGGGCTCTGCTGCAACAACAACCAAGCACTAAATTCTAGTGCTTAAAAGGCTTTCCAGTGCATGATAATTATCTAGAAGTTATCTTTGCTCACACTGTGAGTTCTGTAAGCTTTGTTTCAAGTTGCCATTATATTCTATTATACTGATCAAACTATACAGAATCATAAACGTAATTATAAGCCATAATTTGTCAGAAATTCTCTAGTCCTGAAATCAGTGCATTTGAAAAAATGAAAATTAAATATTTTTGAATTTCAAAACAAAAATCAGAAACTGTGACCAATTTTGCAGCTCAGTCTGGTCTGGTTGGAGTGAAATATCCATATCCATTTTACAAATCACATGCAAAAAGATTAAAGGAAATGCACAAGGTGACCACAAATCAGTGATGGCTGTGAATAAAAGCCAGGTGTCCTGACTTACCAACATCTATTATATCAGCTAGCTCATCCCTCCATATTTCTAATTCAGTAATGCATTTACATTCCTAAAGAAAAGCTTCCTTTGCTTTCATCTCCAGTTTGACAAATTATTCTACCTGCATCACACTCGGTGCTGCTGCCCTCTATGAATCGAGTCCCTTGAGGACAAGTGCAGGTGTACCCTCCTGGTCTCAGCAAGCAGAGGTGGCTGCAGACATCTTTACAAGGATTAGGCACTGAAAAAAGTAATAAAGACAGTTGAAGCAGCAGTGTAGCATACTCCTGAGGTAAGATAGGGCAATTCCCTAGTCAGTAGCGTAGCTCATCATTATCACACACCAAAAATGTAAACAACTCTAGATCTATTATTTTAAAACAACTGATGCCCAAATACCACATTTATATCAAAACCTTCTCTCTGGCCTTTCTGACATTCTTAAGGGAGAGCCTATGGCTGTTGGGAGCCAGTGTAGCACCAAGAAGAAACCGAACATCTCCAAGCAACATGGAGCTTTCCTATTCTGAAAGCTAAAACACCTTTAAGGAGAGGTATGGTGGATGTTTTTCTGGACACCCTCCCCTCTGACTACTGTGGACATGTCATAGCTGAAATACGCCCCTCAGAGGCAGTATTAAATGGCCAGCACTTATTAGGATAAATTCATATTGTGACTGCCACCTCTATAACAGCTCCATGATGGAGGTAAAGAAGAGCAAGGACAGAGTCATAACTTAGAACTAAGAGACTCTAAAGAGCAGTGTGTGTTATTCCACTGTTGATTTCACTGAGGGTATGCAGAAAACACTTGTCAGCCTCTGTTCCATTTTTAGGTTTTCAGAAGTGAATACTATCACATACTGATAGACGCATTATCAGGACATTACTAAGCTCTTTGAAGACATCAATACCAACTTTGATCCCATAGCAAGGAGTGGCTCACCAGTTTGCTGATTACCTACCTGACTGATTGTATCTGTGCTGGTGATAGACGCGCACTTGAGTCAGCCACGGATTTACGGTCAGCACTTTCACCTTTTCTCCACTTCCAAATTTATCTTTCTTCCACACTTCTCCTCGTTCTTTAGCTATCCAATATAAATGGCCTTCAAAGACATCAAGGCTGTATGGACTGCCTACTTCTCAAAGGAACCAAACAAAATACTGTCAGCAAGCAAATCTCTAGCAGAAGCAATAAAACTGCTGTTCTTCTTCAGCTTAAATATATCATCTAATCCTTTCATTTTACATCATTTGCAGATATATATATATATATATGTATACATCCTCGTGTGCCTAATCACTTCATGCCACTGTGCCTGCAGACTGCTTAATAATATATATAAAAAAGGAAGAATCCAATTTTCCACCTTGTCCCCTGTTTTGGTCATGTAAACTACCCTAAGGGAATCTAATTATCGGGCATCATAAGCTCTGAACATTTATCCCTGTATAAAGGAGTACAAAACACTACCGAGACTTACTCTTTGAAAAGCTCCCAATTCTAGCCCGCTTGTGAAACCCAAGTGCTTGTTAGCATACGTCTTGGTTACTGTTATATCAATTGCATAATAAGTTCTTACCTCCATGTAATACTACAGTTCTGTCTGTCCCATCAGGTCTCATGGATTCAATAATATTTTCTTTAGAATCACTCCAATAGATCCTATCATTGTTCAAATAGTCAATAGAAAGACCTGTTGGCCAGCCAAGGTCTTCAGAGACCAGAGTTTGTCTTTGTTGTCCATCCATCCAGGCACATTCTATCTTTGGCTGCCTCCCCCAGTCAGTCCAATACATGAGCCTGAAAGGACAGAACCAGAATTTAATATAGTGCAGAATTTGGTCACCATGATTATCCTTTGGAGTTTCATGGAAAAGGTCAGTTGTGGAACATAAAGCTGTTCAGCAACACATGTTTTGCAGATGTGATCAGGAAAGCCACAGAGAGTTTACTGAACAAGCTTGTTTCAAATACAGAAGATAAATACTGAAAAGAGAATGTTTGCATCTTGTGTCCTAATTTGGAGACAGAGTGGTTTTAATGACAGTTTCTCATTCTTAGCGAAAGAAAACTGACTGTGAACACTGAACATCCAACAGTCACAATAAAGCTGGAAAGCCCAGGTGACTTCAGGCAGCTGTGCTACTTCACTCCAGCTGAGAGAAGCACATATCGTGATATCTGGTGATATCATACAATCCAAGATGTAGCAAGCACAGCTGTTGAATGTACCAGTGCATTTATACTGCTTTTCACTGTGAAGGAGGCTATGTCTGTATTATTGGAGCTGGTAAAGAGAAATTCTCTTCAACTTCCCTGTTTTGGTCATAACAGAAATTCAGTGTGCACACAATACTGTAGAAAGGAGTTATAATACGACCTACGTGGTGTTACCACCAACACAAGCACCCATACAAATTCTCATCCTAAAATACTTTCCCATGTACACAAATTTCCTAACATTAGTACAAGGAAACTCCAAAAGGTATTCCCTTATTCTTTGCTGTAAAGTTTACCATTGCAGGGGGGTTTTATGGTATTGAATAGCATTGAAAATCCTTCTGGTAAGTCCTGTAGTACTCACCCACGTTTTGGATTGACAGCAATAGCTGCTGGTTGATCCAGTAAAGAAAAGATAAGCCATTTTCTGTACCGCCCATCTAATTTTGCCACCTCTATGCGATTAGTCCCCGCATCAGTCCAGTAAAGATGTCTGAATTACATAAAACAGAAAACATTCCATAATTAAATAATTTACACTTGGGAAAGGAATTAAAAAAGAAAAATCTCATTAAGAAGAAAAGCTATATCAAACCCAAACAAAATTAATGTATTGAAGCTGCACTGATTACATCTGGACTTTTTCAGTCTGAAACATACAGACCCTAAATATAGGTGAGTTTAGCAAACTTATCAATTGACTCACTAGTTTTCCCCTCTGACCAAGTTTCTGCAACTGCCTCTGTTCCCTGTCAGATAATTTTCATTAAAGGGCTACTGAGAACTTTAATTGTTACTTTTAAGCATCTTTAAAGATTCAGTTTTCCAGGAGACGATGAGCTTCATTGCAAATAAAAATTTATCTACCATGTAATTTATACAGCAGCTCTGAAGGTATCCAGCTTATTAGCCCATTATTATTCTCTCTAGACTTTTGTCTTCTGACACAGACGTTACTGAATAAATTGTTACCACATCAGAGGCAGACGCTTTTAGTGCTTACAAACAGGGCACTGAGTCAGCTCTTCCTTGAATTTTGTTTACTTTTATCAACATGGCTTTATTTTTTTTTTCACCTTAGATAATAAACATAGTCATTATTATGCATTCACTAATCACACAGTGCCTTCTGATGGAAGAAATGATCTCACAATTGGCTCGGGAATGTAAGAAAATACTGTAATTCCTATTTTGCAGATGGGAAGAAGGACTAAGTGTCTCAAATCACGTGTATCAGCTTTTATATAATGTGCAGACACTTAAATATTGAGTTTCTTAATACATTTCAAGATTGTTCTGAAATCAGTGTAACACTGGTGATATCCTTTGTCCTTGCTCTCATGACCATCTAGATTTGTCAATAGAAATTCAGATACTCCCTTCTGCCCTCAAAGACATTTGGTTTTCCAGCTGGCCTGCAGTTCACAAAGCAAACAGCACAATAGCCTTAACACTAGTCCAGACCTTAGTACATCTATCTCGTTTTTAAAAACAGCTGGAAGGAAAGATAAAATTTCCCACTTCTTTTTCATCATGACTGGCAAAATTTTTCAGGCAAGTGAATCACTTCAGCCAGCCAGCTTGGCTTTATCCTGCTCTAGAAATCAGGGCAACATACTGCATGAGCAACTCCATAAATATTTCATAGGACACAACACCTAACACAGCATCCATCACCTAACACAAAGAGCCTAGGTAATGAAAGCTACATATGAGGCCCCAAACTGGAATAAGCCTTTTCCCAATCTCTTCCTACTCATACAATAGTGTTTTGAATCATTAGGAAAAAAATCTCTGTTGCCACAAACACAATTCAGAGTTTAAAGTGCTACCTTGCCACAATCCAATGTTTTACCACTTTACTGATGCACAACTGACCTGCCACTTGTGGAGTAATGTGAGTTTCCTCAGAGGACACGTGATGCAGTCAGCAACATGCATTTGACCTATTAACCTGCTGTCTAGGCAAACAGAGCTTACTCTATTCTTCTTAACTACCTTGAGACTAGATATCTTCAGAGATAGTTCATAAGGAAGAAAAGGGTGGATTTTGCATTGCCTGATCAGACCCTTGACACATTCAATGTACAGCATTTTTCTAGCTTTTCAGTGCACTTACCTTCCAACCCAGTCAACAGCTAACCCATCAGGATTAACTATGTATTTGAGATTCAAGTCAACTTCCTTTGTAGGATTGTTCCTACTGCTGTCAAATGTGGGCAGATAAGCACGTTTTATGGCTCCAAACTCAGACCCCTGGCCCAGAATGCTGAAGTACACAATACCTTCAAAGAAGATGACAAAGTTAATTTTTAATGTCTAGTTATTCCATATTTTTTGAAAATTAGAATCTTTCTGAGGGTCTCATGTGAAGATACACGATCCATTTAGTTACGAATAACACAGAGTTAGTTGTCTGTTCAACTGAATTACACTGTGTTAATGTGTAAATTTTTAAGCCATTCATCATAGCTAAGATGTACATCTTGATCTAGATTATCAAGAAACACGTATCGCATTTTTCAAGAGTAGATGGACTTAGCTTTGAAGCCTTTGCACATGATTTTGAGAGTAATTTAGACTCTCAAGACCCTAAGGAGCAAGTATGGCCCTGTGAAAAAGGCAAAAGCAAGGAAGGCGATAGACAAAGATATAAGCTAATAGAGGGATCTGTTGGCCAATTCTTCTTAGTATTAGGATTAGTTCTTGCAAGACCTGAACCAGGTTTGGGGACTGGTAGAGGCAGAAGAGGAAGGGGTTCATTTATAGCAATCCTCTACTAATGCATAATACCAAAGAGCCACAGTTCCACAGCTGAATTCACACCAAAACAAAAGGAAAAACAGAACAAAACCTAGCCAAACTAAATTAAAGCCTTAAAAATAAACACACTGATGCTGAAGAATGAGTAAAAGGGAGGGATGCATTCATTCAAGACATGGCTAGTTAATCTATTTTGATTTTGGTTTCTAATATAAATTAAGCATCTTTTTAAACCAACCATTGCACAGTTGAGTATTAATTTTCTACACATACTCACTCAGGCCTATTCCTTCAGGGTCCCAATCATAATCCAGAGCTTGGATGCGCTCCTGGTTATCAATATAGTCAGAGTACTGTTCTGAGGAGATATTGTATCTTCGAATCCGCACATTATCCGGCAGCAGTAACAATGGAGGATTACCTGGGAAGTTATAATGAATTTTATTTAATATATTTCTCATTTTAGAAGAAACAGATGAAAGTCACTTCTAGTTAAAACTAAACTGGGGTTTTCACAAGTTCTGTCTGAATAAGAAGCAAATGGAACACAGAACCACTTCTAAAGTTTCTGAGCTAATCAAATTTCTTGGCTTAGCAAAATTCATTAAAAACTCTGGAAATGCTTACTGCTGAGGACAGTATTATACTTTTCACTATAAATTTTCTGCAGTAGTAATCATTAAGGGATAATTCCTTAAAAATTCTTAAACATTACAATGTTGGCATATCACCACCTCACCTCTCAAAAATGGAACACCACTATACACTATGCAGTTCAGCTCCCTGCCTCAAAGTATGGGAAACAATTTGAAAAGTATGACTCCATTGCTGGTACCTTCAGCCACATTCTGTCTGAGTTCTTCTACCTGAAAGTCTTTAAACCCTAATGTCTCCATATTCAGATGAATGTTCACCTACCTACAGGTTAATTTGGGGTTAGCCTCAATACCCTAATGACTTGACTATCAGTCCCACCTGGACGATTTTGATGGTGAGAAAATTTAATTGTTCGTTCATTTTGCTAAGGACAAAGTTCAGTTGGGAGTCATGGACTTAAATCTTAGGCCTTCTTCCAGAGAAAAAGTTCTCCTACATTAATCACATCTTCACAGAGCCGATGAGAAAGGACAAGCCATTCAACTGGGAAAGGAAAATCTCATTTACCACTGCCTTTTCCAACTAATAATGCTCAATTTCCTATGAAGTGTGCATGTGAACCCCCTAAGTCATGTCCAACTATGGGGGAATGAGATAAGTGATTCTGTTCTCTAATGAACATACAATTCAGTGTAGATATTGACAGAATTTCTAATATATATGCTATTACAGGAAAAAGGGGACTAATACTTTGTGTGTGTTCTGAAAATGCCTACTAATCAGGCCTGCAGCAGACACAGGAAGAGTTCTGGACAAATATAGAAGTAGAACTTTACACACAACAAATTTCATTACGTTATCAGCTACAGTCATGTTATCTTCTATCTGTTAGCCTTGAAAACTTCCGATGTATAGATGTGCCCTGAAAATAGCCTATGAAGAAGAGTTTCAAAGAACTAGATTTTTGACACAGGCACATAGCAGGTGCAAACGTCCTTATGTATTTTCAGTCTCATGCTCAACAGTAAATATCTGGTGAATTAGATCCCTGGACTGAAAGCCTGGAGACCTGGTTTTCTTGTATCATTTACAAATAATTTTCAGATTTCAAAACCTCCAGCAGCACACACTTTGGTCACCACGATTCTGTTCTGAAGATTTCACTATTTGACTAGGCACACCATATTTCTATCATGTATCTCCTAAATCTGTTAAAGTGTAAGTACTTTTCTAAATACAATATTGTTTCTGTCTTTTATATAGTACTGCTGCATTGTGACTTTTTTCTGTTTTCTTCAGCTCTTTACTATTACTATTCTATTACTAATATTTTCTGAATCAACTTCTCTACCTATTCAATGACTGTCACACACTGTAGCCATTGCACTGAGGTATGATAAAAAGCTAATCATGGAATCATGGAATTGTCAGAGTTGGAAGGGACCTCTAGAGATCATCTGGTCCAACTCCCCTGCTAAAGCAGGATTGCCTAGAGCACATTACTCAGGACTGCATCCAGGCAGGTCTTGAAGATCTCCAGAGAAGGGGACTACACTAATGATTGATTTTAAACATTGGCCAAGGTCCTCCTGTTTGTGTGCATCAGTCCATGAACACTGAATAGCAATCTGTCATCAAACTGCCTTTGATTTGTACCCGTTTAATGCAACTTTTTTCTGATGTATTATTTTGTTGTGAAAACCTAAACTTCAGGAATAGGCAACATAAATTTCCTTCTGATGACAACCACGGGATAAGCTGGTTTTTGTTTGCAGGAAATTTCAGGAGAAAGGAAGGCAGGCATCCAAATCAAGGTATCATTTTAATGTTTATAATTGGGAGCAGAGATAAGCTTTTCTATTCCTGATTATTGAATGGGTGTAATACATAGATAATGTTATGTTACAGAATAAAGTTTGGTTTCATTATGCTCTTTCTAAAAAAGAGAGGATTATATTCATTAAGTTGTTACACTCCACTTGCTCTTTACAGGTAGCAATCAATCTTGCTGTTGGTTAACATACCATCAGCTGCACACTGTTTCCCTTGTTGATCACCCACAGACCTGAAGCCATCTGCACAGAAACATTCATAGCTTCCTTTGGAATTCTTGCAGTCTTGGGTGCATGTTCCAAAGATCTCACACTCATTGATATCTAGACATAGTAGAGAAAAGATACCTAGAGCTTAATCTCTTTCTTTCACATGCTGGTCACCTTTACTGCATGAAATGGCAGGTTTATCCCTTCCCCACATACTCTAAAAGGTCAGTGACCTAAAAAGGGATCTTTAACATCAGCATCTGTTATCTAACAGAACCCCTCATTACCCATCTACTGTTTAACTTAACAACAGATTGTTATTAACTGCATGCTCCTGCTTATCAGATTGCTTTTCAAGAGACATTTTTGATCATGCATTTTTGTGTTTAATCACTAAGGAAAGAAAAAAGATGAGGCATGACTACAATGAAATGCAAGAACAAAGCCTTCTTGAAATGCTGAAGCAAAGATACCCAGTCCTTGGGAACAATATTAGCAGGAAGGAAAGGGAGAGGTGGCCTTGGATCACGTTTAATAAAACTACACAATCTGTACACAAAACTCAGGAGCAACTAACAGAAGTATTCTCATCAAACCATACTGAAATGGTAACTGTGAAGGTACTACATTGCATGAGCACAAAGAATGGCCTTTGGGTAGACTCCTCACTGTATTTTATCTGCATATAATCAGGGAAAAAGTACGGAAAATAGACCTTTGCTCTTGTGGAACAGAACAGAAGGAGAGTATAGCCTTCAGTAAGTTTTCTCTCAATAAGGGAAAAAAGAAAAAAACAGCAAACTTCTGATCCTAAGATATGACAAAACCTACATACAGTAAAGCAAAAACACATAACTACAGCCACCAAAAGCTTCAAGCAAGTCTGAACTGCGGAGCCAGTTCTTTACTGAATGAGGTCTGCACGTTAGAAAACATGATTCTGCAGCAAAAGGAAGCATCTGCTAACTGTATAAAAATCCTGTTAGAATGCAAAAAGGGCTAGTCACATTGAATGATGGAGTGACAGGTCACTGAACACTTATCAGTGAGAAGATGTTTAGAAGATTCAAAATACCATCACAGGAGTTCCGGTTAGTTTCACTGGCCTTGTACCCTGGCCTACAGGAACAGATAAAGCCTCCTTCATTCAGGTTGGTACAGTTATGTTCACAGATATTTTCTGCACAAGTTCGCTCTGTTCCAGGATCTGGAGGGAAAAAAAAAAATTATACAATTATAACAAAAAAAAAAGTTATAAGGGGGAGGGGATGTAATAATTTTGATAATTATTGTTATTGAAAATGGTTTTCAAGTAGACAGTTAGGGTTTTTTCCTTTTTTTCCTAACTGAAACTGAATTAATGTGAAAGTCTATTCTCTAAGTCACAATTTACTGGAAGAGAGTGGTAAACTAAGTTTAACCTCTAGGAGTAAGTGAACAGTGTCAGGATAAGAGCCATAACCATCCTAGCTCACCTTCCTTAAGAGAAGTGGCATTCTACATTACCCCACTGCAGTAAGTGCAGAAACTATTTAAGAGACTTGACTTTAACTCCTGCCTTTGCCAAACTACCTCTTTTATACCCAGTCCTTTCTTGTCAGCTAAACAAAAAGTGTTCTCAATTACAATTATACATAACACAGGCCCTACATTCTTTATATCCGGAAATTAGAGAGAAGATCTAGAGAGAAGCTTGTTCATGCTGTACTTAATCTAAAGCCTACTGAAGTCAATACAAATTGTGCTGCCCTTTAAAACATGCCTATAACGGAAAAGGCAAGTCAGGGATAAGAGATGCTCTCTAACAGATAATGAAAATTACACTCTTCTCAAAGTACATATAGAATTCTATTGATTTCGACATACTCTACACATACAAAAAGTATTTTCAAACTCAGATCTCTTATATAAGTAAAAAAGTTAAAATCTGTTTATTGTCAGAGCATGAGAAAAAGATAGAGATATATGGCAAAGACAGTACGTTAAACTGATTATCTCATTTACACACACACATCCATCCCAGTGCTGACTAAATTAAGTTTAAACAGCTTAATTTCATATACACGTAGAAGGATAAATTCATTGCACACACACACACAAATATTCTATTTTCTTTATTACACAGGTATTTGATGTTGGGAAGGCTACAAATGTTACCATCTGATCTGCATTCACATCTATTTCTAAACAGTAGAAGACTGACTGCCAGAAGGTGTCTGGTTTGCACTGTTTCGTAACCTTTTTATATTTCAATATTTTCATCAAGTCATTGCATTAGGTTATATTGCCTAAGGGCCATTGGGATGGTATGTGGAACAGAAAAAACTGCTACTTCAAAATGGACTGCACTTCAGGCTCTGCATTATTTGTGTTTTGCAAGCATGCTGGATCATAATTCACCAGTGCATCATTTGGCAAACTTTCACTTGAATCCATCAAAGCCTGACTAACTCAAATTGCAAGAACACGCTCATATTATCAGTGTGCAGCTGTCTATATATTGATATAACAAGTTAGGAATTTATTTTTCCAGATTCTATGAGAATACTCTCTCTTGCCTCAAAGTTCAAGCCAAAGCTTTTGCATCTAAATGGATGCTGGTAAATTTATAATGCATAATCAATAAAAGTGGTGCTGAGGATTTGAGAGGGCCCTCAGCCCAAGGACTGGTTGTCCTTATAGAATTCTGTGGTCTCATGTCTATAAACAGGAAAATAAAAGCATCTCAATATACTTTTGGTTTTAACAGGGCTAGAGCAACCTACACCAGATCCTGCCCAGGAGTAATTCTGTAGGTTGGTTTATTGCAATTATGATTGAAATATCCAGATGTTCTTGCCTCCATAATGCAATCCATTTCAAAACAAGATCTAACCATCTGTTTTTTTTGATAAATAAATACTCTAAGCCTAAAATGGACTGTTCAGAATGCTGAATTTCATAGGGTTTTCCCCAAAAAAAAAGGAAAATAGAAGATACTATCATGGCTAATTGGGTAATCCTAGCACAGGCCAATTAAAAATCAATACTTCCTAGTATGCTACTCAAGAAGAAACATGTATTGTTATCAGCTTCAGAAATTCTTATTTCAATAGCATTGTAATTTTTTATTCTATTGATATTATTACTTACTGCAGCCCATTTCATCAAAATGATCTCCACAATCATCGTAATTGTCACAGACATAATGTAGAGGAATGCAATTTCCGTTACTGCACTTGAATTCTTCACTTGTACAAGGTCTTGGGGTTGGTTCTCTACCTATAGTTGAGAAGAGAAACACTCCCAGTTTTAGCTACACAGTACCGACAGCACTACCCCACGTTACTAATGAGGGAGTTGATTCAATCAGGTAAAACAACAGCTTGAGACTTTGAAAGTCGGTAGTAAAATTAAGACTATAACCGGGGCCTCCTGACTCCTAGTCACATCCCCATGAACTGAAAGAAGCTCCTCTATTTTATAAAGACAGAAGGTAAATTCTTCTTGTTAATAGTTGATTGAACTTTCTTTTTAATAGTGCAAATCTATTAATATCCTTTAATGATATATTTCATACACCTACTTCAAGGGACTATGGAGATATTAGTAAACTATTAACTCTAAGAATATTGTAAAATAAAGCTAGCAAATAATATCGTTAAGCAACCAAAATATAATTAAACTTTATAATATAAAAATCAACATAGTCAATGAGAACTACATAAGACTCTTGAGGGCAAAAACCTATTGAATATTAACAGAGCTTCTGCAGGATTTGGGCCTAAATATTAGCACAACAGTGCCACAAATTCAGAAGTACCCATTTCTCTATTTTAAAGTCCCATGTATCCATTCCATCCTGATTTTATGATACAGCCAAACTCTTTCTTCTTTCTTATTTGAAGTGGAGTTCATATTAATTTGACACAATTTAGTGGCTTCTCATAACAAAATACAGTATGATTTTGAAAATCATGCTCTGTACTTTTCAGACAAATGTTTACTATTTTTTGCTACTAATATGGAGAGCTGCAAATACTTAGTACTAATAATCATAGTTCAAAATATTTCATACTGAGCGCTAGTTTTCATAATTTATATTTCATTTTGGCACTTCTATATTCCTTTGGTATTATTAAACATTAAGCACATCACAATTACTGAATTTGTGTAAACATACAGTGTTCCTCTTTCTCATCACTTCCATCTCCACAGTCATCCTCCTGGTTGCACAGCTCATGACTATATATGCAGCGATTGTTTTCACATCGGAAACGGAACGGAGAGTCACAAACAATATCCACTGAAACCACAGAGATCAGGTCAGTCACGTTTTGATACTTCATGCCATTGAGTCACAAATTGTCCCAATCACTTGTCTGGTAACATTTATGTTTCCTATATTTTCTCCACATTTTGGTGATAATATGTTAGGCCATTACGCATTTTTTGTCAGAAGACAGTACATCATCTTTGGCCAAAGGCAAATCCTATGACTACATATAACACCAAAGTTCCTAGATTCATTTATGAAGTAAACTGATTGAAAATCCAACATGTTATTTAAGTGGCTACATAGTGCTACTAGAGCTAAAGTCAGGACTCCTCAAAAGATGTCCCAACTACACTGATAGCTTTAAAAGCTCAGCACACTTGAGAATATACATTATCTGAATGAATCTTTAATTGCAAACTGATGCTTTTATTTTAGATCACTAACTTGAAAATGTGAAATAGTGTCCTTATCTCCTTGATATGTTTCTTCCTATTTTTATAACCACATTTACAAACATCTGCAAAGCAGTGAGAAACATACTGTAGGAAGATGAAGTAAACTTGCATATGAAGCAAAATTCTCAGCACTTATCTTGAGTTAAGTCTGTGAGAATCTCCAGTGAAAATAAAATATATAACATTTGTTTTCTAATTGTTCTCTCTATTGTAATTAGAGATTTTATTATGCATATTGTTCATTTTAATATAATTTTTCTCTCTTACAGCAAAGGTGAAGTTCTTCATCAGAGTTATCTCCACAGTCATTATCACCATCACATTTCCAGTATGGCTGGATACAGACATGGTTTTTACACTCAAACAGCATGGGTGGACAGTATGTACCATTAGGATACCGTGTTGCTGAAGAAAAGAAAATTATTATGACATTTTCCATTTACAATTGAAATTTTAGGTTTTCCTGAAAAATATTCAGCCCAACCCTATATTATTTTTTCAATACTGTTCTCTCCATAGTAGGAGATATAATATGAGGCACTGCAAAGATCTACAGCAACAACAGACTGCAAGGACTGGACTGAGGACTTCATAGTAGCTATACTGTAATTAATTTAAGTTTGAATGAGTAGTGGAACAACACGGAATTACTCCCAGAAGCTTTTGAAAATTAGCTGTCATTAATTTAACAAATGCTACTTGAATTTGTTACTGACAAATCTAGTTCAGCAATAAAGGTAAATAATGTCACTGGCAGCAAACATGAATGACTCAAGAAGTACTTAAGACACCTAATTCCAAAAGGACTTATGTTGGTATAGTAAAAAAAATAGCCAGATTCTGTAAAAGCTGTGAAAAAAACCGTACTAGAGCAAAGAGAAACCAAAAATATGATTCTGCCAACCAACATAAATAAACCATACCCTTGTCTTTTCAATGGCTTCTCATATGCTTTTTCCTCCCTTTAAGAACAGCCAAATGTTGTGTAACTCGGGTTCTGAAAGATTAACTGTTGTGATGTACAGTCCAGGATGTGATTACTGTCAGAAAAATGAAGATCCCACTGTGCAAAGGCCCTTTCTTACTTTAAGCATGTGTGTTAAAATCAAGTACATGGGAAGATGTAGGGAACTTCCCTGGTACCAACATGAAGAGAAGGGAATTCTCTGAAGTACTGAAGCCTAAAATCATTTGAACATATAAGTCAGAACCAACACTTCAATATCACGAAAAAAGCCAATGTCAGTCAGCACAGACAGAGCACAGAGGTGATGTTTCCATTCCTACTGGGTACAATACTTCCTGGGTAAACAGCTGGAGCTCCATATAAGCTACACTGTACATACACTTTTTTGCAGTAGATCAATATACAGAAGGAAGATAGAAAAGTATTTTATTTCCTTGACTTCACTGGTACTTTAGGAAACTATACACACCTTTGAGCACTATAAAACCCAATCCCATTACAGAACCTTGTCAGAATATGGTACAACTGAAACAGTGGATCTTGCAGTGTCCATCAGATAGCCAAAAATGTTAACTCTGTCATGTGTATCTTCTGCTGGACCTTGTAAACGCATTAATTTCCTAGCATTAGGAATGTGTTTACAATCAGTGTAAAAGACTGGCAACCCATTATTATATTAAAAAGCTGATTTAAAATATTATACTTATCCTATTTTTACTGACATCACTGAGTGTTGCAGAATTCTGTACCTCTAAGGAGTGATCTCACTTAAAGAGAGAAAAAAGTGCAAATCTTTCTGGAAGAGAGCTTAATCAGCACAAACTGAAAAGCTTGAAACTCACGACAGGTTGCTTCATCAGAGAAATCAAGGCAGTCTGCATTTCCATCACATCTGAAGCGCTCTGCAACACAGTGTCCGCTATCACACTGGAAATAACCTGGGTGGCAGGTCCTCAGCTCTGAGAAGATTCAGAAGTAACCGTTAAAATGTCTTGTTCAAAACCTGATGAAGTGTTTAATTTTTGAGAACAATATCTTTAAAAACCCAGACCATTAAAACTGTGCTATCCTCTACTTTTGGTGGAATGACTAAGGCAATCTGGTCAACATGACTTCATTAAGGATGCTTCCCATAAAAGATTATTTTCCAAAATAATTATCAAATTAGAAGCAAAAGTGTGAACATGTAAGAAGCAGCATGCAGACAATACGCACCACAGTCACGTTCATCTGAATTGTCTTCACAGTCATCATCGTGATCACAGATCCAGCGGGAAGGAATGCAGCGCAAATTGTCACAACGGTATTCACTTTCTGTGCACTCACGAGGACCTGCAATCAAAATGAATGTACATACATGAAAAGTTCCCCAGATGTAGATTTAAATATCCACAGCTGTCTTGTTAAAATCAGACAAAAGTAATATGGGCAAATAACGTGGTGTAATCCTTAAAACTAAATTATGTTAAAACAGTATTTCACCCAATACTCCTCAATTATGTTACACATTCTATGTCCCTCTTGACACAGAAAAAAGGAAATTCATTGTGGATTTTGTTTCATCACAGAATCGTACAGGAATTTTTACTCCAAATCATTAAAAAAAAAAGGACCCACTGTCATTATTTAAGGAACTATTTAATACTACATTTGCACATAGGGCAGAATTCAAATGTCACTTCTTAGTGGAAAACAGGAGTTTGTGTTATTGTGATGACTATATTTATCAGTGGTTTATGTATCCAAAATGCTTCCCTGTGACATCACTATGGTATGTCAGCAGGGACAGGCTATAGAGAAAAACAACGGTGTGGTCGCAGTTGAGAGCTGTCTGCCCCATTTTCATAAGAAATAGAAGGACAATTAAGTCAAAAGCTGGACTGTATGACGACAGCCAAAAAAGAACTCACTGCAGTTGTGTTCATCAGAGTTATCTCCACAGTCATTGTCTCCATCACACTTCCAGCGCAGTGGGATACATCGATGATTGTCACAACGGAAATCTCCAAGAGGACTGCAAGTCATCTCCTCTGCAGTGTACACAGTTTGCCAACGAAACAGCACACATTAGCATAGTCTTTGGATCAGATGGAATGCACAGAAGATAATGAAAGTAGATAGAGATGTTCATGCCACAGACTGGGATGAGTAATAGAGAAGTGATTAAGAAACAGATAAAACAGCTATATAGAAATTGAGATGGAAACACAAAAAGATAAATTTAGTATTGTCAAAGGAAAGCATCTTGACCTCATGGTGAGTTGCATTTTCAAGTCTTTTCTGATTCTGATACAGTGACCCGATGAACTCATATAAGTTTTGTGTATAAGAGATTTCAACACAAATGTGAAGTTCTGGGAAAGCATGATCATATTTCCCATACGGATGGTTTCACCAGCATAGGAGGTAAGTTAAGTAAATGTAGAAAACACTGACAGTTTTAATTGTCTAAAATAGTTCAGCTCAAGCAGAAGTATTTCCTATTTCATTTGATGACATATTGAGCAAAATAATAAAATCCTGATCTACAGAGCTCATAAAAATGTGAGCTGCACAATGAATTGCTGCACATAGAATTTTTTCTGAAGACACATACCTACCAGGGTAATTAATTGATATCAAACAAAATACGCCAAAGTACATTATTACTTAAGACTTTCAGAAAATCAAGGTGACTGTAAATTGGAGAAATATTTTAGGTATAAAGATACTTTGAAAAGACCTTCTTCTCCAAACATACCACAGCCTTGTTCGTCACTGTTGTCTCTGCAGTCATCATTCCCATTGCACACTGCCCACAATGGTATGCAACGGTAGTTGGTTCTACAGCTGAATTGTGTGTGATTGTCACACCGATAGGCAGGGCCCACTGAAAGAGGCAGTGCTCGAAGTTAGTCGTGTTACTTAATCATTAAAATGTCCTCCTTGCTATTCTGTCTTTCAAAAATCTATGATTAATTTTTTCTACTAACATTTTTTTCTACTATCTGCTAAATGGAGTGTTAGAAAGCTTTAAAGGTCTCCGATTTTACTGTCTTTTCGAACCTACGCTGCTTGTATTCTGCATATGCTACAAACCCACGACAGGTTCAAATGACATTCAGTGTATTTTTCCATGAAGTATTTAGAGCTGGTAACGGCGGTAACAGAAGCCCCAAATCTGCAAGCCAGAGGAGGCAGCTTGTTCTCAGATGGCAAAACTTGGTCACAAGTTCCTCCAGACACTCAGAGATGTGCTGGAGCACATCGGAAAATCCTGCTGCTAAACATCAGCTAGACTGTGCTCTGCATTTTTTTCTCCTTGAAAGCTTTTCTTTTTTCCAAATCATGAGAAACTTTAGCTTCAAGAAATGAAACTTCACTTTGTTTTTGTAAAAAGTATTACATATGTCATACTCCAAACTGGAATAAGGTAAAAATTGGTGAACTGGCATTCACTGCTTCCACATAGGCCATGGATCAGCATATATCCTTTTTACAACATGTTGTTAGGGGCCAAGCAAAGGATGCTGCTAGCATCAAGCAAGTCAAAGTGAGATGCTGCCAATTCTTGTTAATCTGGCCAGTATAAATAAATTTTCTCCCCTTCAAGAAATAGAAAGTAGTAAATTATCACATATCCTCTATGTTTTCTCACACTCTTTACTACATGATTGCAATTAGCTTGCAGAAAATATTCCTTTCCAATAAATTTTCAACCTCAGGAAAATTAAATAATGCAGCTTGCTCTGCTTTTGGTGCAATATAATATAGGCAGCTTACTACAGCTGTGTGCTTACTGCATTCATGGAATGGCTCATCAGAGTTATCACCACAATCGTCATCCACATCACACTTCCAGGACTGTGGGATGCAGCGGCCGTTGTCACATTTAAATTGGCCTGGGGGACAGGTTCTACTGGCACAGTGAGTACTATCTTCATCTGAGTTGTCACCACAGTCATCCTCTCTATCACACTGCCAGGCTTCTGGGATACATCGCTTATTGGCACACTGCCACTGATGAGTTTCACACTGGTGATTAGCTGAAAGAATACAAATTGGCTGTTAGGATACTGGAACTTACAGGAGTGGTCTGCTGCTGTTATGTCAATTGAGCATTTACCATGTCTACACCAAAAGTTAAGAGAAAGTCAGTAAAAATTTAAAACATCGTATTTACTTGCCTAGTTAAGGTACAGATTTCTAATGTCACATGGCACATTTCCTACACGCATTTTCAGACAAGCTCACTAAGATCCAACATTTTTCTAGGAGTCACACAGATGCTATCTTCTCCTAAAGCAGAGGTGAGTAAACTCAGCATTCAAACACGATTGAGGCAGGGGCTCCCAGTCACTTTGCAGAGGAGCTAGGTGACGTTGTAGCATGCTAATAATGGCTCCACAACCTATAAATGTACAGCCTCTATTTCTAAAAGGCAAAGCACTGGAAGCTGATGTCAGCAGTGCTGGCAAACTGGGGGAGCTCTGAATGTCTATGAAAATAGGAGTGAACAGCGATCTCTGCTTCCAAAACCTTGTATGTCTCACTGGACACCACTCTACTACTTTTTCACATATACTGCCAAACTGTTCAAGAGGAAACAGCGTATTACAATTTCCATACATTCTCTAGAGTAAAGGATTCTATTCTCATGCACGAGATGATGAGCAGAAGGAATTATGTAGACCTAAAAAGACTTCTGATTGTAGTCGGTATGTTAAAACCGATGACACATTATGCAGCTGCCACATTTCTACTTATTTAATATTCCCCTGTGCCACACTTAAGAGCTTAGCTATTTGACACTCAGGTAAAATTGGCATTTCATTTAATTCTGTCATTGTTAGAAACACTTTGCTAATGGAAGGCAATGAAACTATCAATTATACAACCACGCTGCTTTCCCACACACACCTCCACTAAGCTTGCAACTGCCAGAACTACATTATTTACAGAAAAATACCTCAGGATGTGCTTTTTTAAATTAGACATAACTATGAAGAATAAGACGTTTTAAGGAAAGAACATTATTCCACAAGCATAATTAGGCTATATTTCTAAAACACAGCTGTCATAAACATCTCTCCAAAGCAAATCTTCCCACATGCACTGAATTTTGTGCAATGCAGAGGGTGAAATAATTTTGTCCTATCACGCAAAGCTCTAGAATACAGGGAAAATTGGCATACCTGGTAGACTGCTCTGGGCAGGAAGCCTTAGGGCAGGAAGCCTCTGGGCAGGAAGCCTAGGAAGCCTTACATTCCTCACACTGACCATGGCTTTACCCAGAAGATAACAAAGTGGGTCCTGCTTCTAGTATTTTATACCTCAGATTGTAATTTACACCAGTACAAATCTGTCTCAAAGGTATAGAAAATTTTTATACTTTGATTTAGTAAATTTTTGCTTGTTTACCCTGCTTTTGCACTGAGGTGAATTGCTCTAGCAGGTGCAAGACTAGAAAAGACTGCATCTGTCTATCTCACCTTTTTATTTGTAAAAAAAGGATAATGATTCTGAAATTTACGTATGTTTTACATGTTTTGTACTGGCAAAACATTTAAATTTATTAGTTGTAACATACCACAAAGCACAGGATCTTCATCTGATTTGTCATGACAATCTGGCTGGGTATTGCACAAGAAATGTGGACTTGTGCAGTTGCCATCATTACACTGGAACTGACCAACAGGACAGTATCGGTGTGGACAGGTAGGGGGCTCATCAGAGCCATCTCGACAGTCCCTCTGTCCATCACATTTCCACCAGATAGGAATACACCTAAAAAGAGAAAACAGTGTTTTCTTTGTTGAGGATATGTATCAACAGATATAAAACCGTGCTTTTACAGCACAAAAGACAGTTTTGTCTCAGTGTTATTTCTTAAAACTTCCAAGACATCTTGAATTTCATGTCTTCTGTTGCATACGTCAAATGCTAACAAAATATGCCAGAATACTGTCACCAGAAACAGATTATATTGGTGGGCCTCTTGAAGGAAGTTCACAGCAAATTAATAAAGTCTTAATTTATATGTATATTTGTGGTAACCACCACTCATGCTTTTTAAAACAATCAACTGGATTTTTTAATGAGGTAACATTTTAATAATTCGTCTAGAATTTAGTACAGGAATTTCACTAGGGATTATCACAGTAACACTATTCAAAAGGCTGCCCAATAAGCACACCTGCCTCACTGGCACTGGAATGATATAATATCAGCACAGTAGCTCTTATATCACCATTCCTCTCCCTTCACTGCTGTTGTCTCAGAAAAAGGGTCAGAAATGTGCCCCCATATCAGCTAAATGGTTTTTATAGGCCACTGGCAGACAGCATATATTTGGCAGAAACAGATACATCGTAAAAAATTTACAAAAATTAAGAGAAAGTTCCAGGTTCAGGAATTCTACTGGAAATGGTTTCTGGAGGACAGTTCTATGATTATATGTTTCTAACAACTCAAATGTTGCAACATTAGCAATACCATATAACAGGAAGAAAAGGAAAAAATACTATTTAAACAATTAGTCTAGAAGTGTTTTTCCAAAGTGGAAGCCTGCCTGGTCCTGGCTATGTTTTTGCAAGCACACCACAAGTTTGGTGAGAAGAGAAGGAATCCCTAATTTCATGCCCTTTTGAGGAGACTAAACTGTAAAATATATCCTTAAAAAGACATTGAGAAAAAGACGGTGAACAGTGGACTTACCTCTCAGTGTCTGCACAGAGAAACTGGGTGCTAGAGCACATTGGGAGGCAGTGGGCTGTATTGCCAAACTGTACTATCATGAAGTTATCGGGACATTCACAGGAATAACCCTGGCCACCAGCTTTTATTAGACAAAGATGGGAACAACCACCATTGTTGGTGCCACAAGGATTGTTAACTGGTAAAAGAGAAGAATGAACGTTACCATACTTTGCAACTCTCAGGACACAAAGGTCTCAATCTACAACAGAATCCTCTAACACTGTATTGAAAGCTTAAATGTAATAAATTGAAAATAGGCAGTTAGCGAGAGAAATGTGTATGATTTCATAAATAGGAAATGTATACAATTAAGCCATGATGTTTTAGAAACTTACTTAAACTTATTAATTTCCAGTCATTGCTATTCAAAGAAAAGGCAATTTATAAGTGTAAAGTAGAGGCCTACATTTACTCTGTGCATCTTATTCCCCCCAGCAAAGGCAAAAGCTGAGTGCACTTTTATAATTAATCTCCAGATAACAGCTGACCCTCTAAATACAAATCTAATTCTCTTTTCTCACCAAATGGCTGTCTGTATGGATGGTAAACATGGATGTCAAATGGCCTGTGTGTGGTGTTCACAAGAACAGTCCTGCCTGATCCATCATATTTATTTCCTTTTTCAACAGTTCTTGTGTTCCAGTCAGTCCAATATATCGTGTCTTCAAAAATTGTTATTGCAAAAGGATGAGGTAAAGTCCCATCATATACTGTGTGACGATGATGTCCATCCAGGTCAGAGTACCTACAGAAAGAAAAGCATGTACAAAATGTTCAGATAAATGTTAAAACCTCTTCACATGTTTATTATGTATGGTTATGGTACTTCACTATTGGTGACCAGGACCATGCAATATGGAATTGAAGCTTCTTTAGTCCCTAATGATAGAGCACTGTCTTCTGTGAATTCACTTGAAGATATGCAGGAAAGTAAAGCAGGTTATTTTAGGCAAATAAATGGAATAGAGGAACATCCACTGACACATAAAGCCTTTCCACAGAAGCATATCAGTGAGTCCAATGAAATTTTGCACAGTTACTGCCTTACAGCAAGTTATTTTTGTCACATGAGACACTAGCTTGCCTGGATCATTCAGACTGCTAATAAATGGAGCACTTCAGACAATAATAGGACTCCTATATTCTTAGATTTTACATGTCTTTCTGATTTAGACCCCCCCCCTCTAATGAGATACCTTTAATAAGAGTTTATATTTTTAGTATCACCTTGCTATAGGGGGAAATTATGAAGTACAATAGAGAAAAAGAGACAGAGAAACTTACATATAACTAATATACATATTTGTAAAGACATTTCTAACACTTTGGTATAGAAAAGGCTGCCAGAAGAATCAATGTAGAGCAGAATAGAAGTAAATATAAATCTAAATGTACATATAAATATGAACAGAAATATAAATGCAAATACAAAGGATTGGTTTTAAAATATTTCAATGCCTTGACAAGAACCAGAATGCTAGTTATTAATTTTTGCTCATATTTAAGTGGAAATTTTCTAACACTAGAAGCAATTAATAGATTTTTATTGATTAACAAAAAAACTCCATATGCTAACAGGAAATTCCATGTCATACCTATGAACAAATCTAAAGATTTGCATACTATTTTATAGCACATAACTAGTTACAGCTCAACTCTTATCTCTAGGCAGAAACAAGAGAATCAGAAGAAATAGTGATTTTATACTGTTTTGCTTGTACGGTTCAGGTTGTACAACTAGAGAAGCTGCATATTCAGGTACAAACTGTGAATCTTGTCAGTGTAATTTTTGGACCACTTCCAGTGGGACCTAGGACACAAATATAGGAACTAGGCTACTGCTTCATCTAGTGATTCGTAACGCCTACCGCTCCAGAGTTTCTGACTGGTTTCCAGTAAAGTCAGTGGGTAGAAATACGTAGAATGCTTACAGCATCTGTAAACACTACCACTGCAATTTGACACGAGCTATTATTCAGCTGTTTTATTCTTTTCTGCATACGTACTCAATGTAATTTAGATGGGCATCTGCCCAGTAGAGCTTGTCGTTGGTGTAATCTATGGTGAGTCCATTGGGCCACTCTAACTTTGTAGAGATAATCACCGTCTTCTCCTTGCCATCCATGCCTGCTCGTCCAATATATGCTCTATCTGCCCAGTCTGTCCAGTAAACCTGTCTGTTCAAATAAATACTTACAGTTAGGATTGTGGTAAAAATATGCTGAAGTAAATATTAGAAGCCACACCTCAAACATAGCATTTCCTGCAAGAGAGCTAAAGCAGAGATTAAGGAAGAAAAACATTAATACATTTGTTAATTTAACTGCTATAGCAGACAATTGTGTGATCACAACTGTCTTTAAACAGTGTAACTGGGAGCCCCACTGCCTATCAAACCACACAAACCTCTATCTACCTTTCTAGCCTTGCAGTCAAAACCTCCTTGTCTACATGGAAACAAATTCCACTTTCAATGATATCTGACAGGCCTGCATATATACCTGAGAAAGGCAAACTACTATTTTCCCTGAGCTGCAACTAAGATCTAATGCCATGCAAATCTCAGTGCGGGCAGCCAAAATTTATTTCAGATTTTCAGAGACAGCGCAAGACTATTTGCAAAAGAAAGGAAAAGCACTCTTGAAATGTCATACCCATATTTCGGATGAACAACAATTGCTCTGGGGTACTGAAAGCAGAAAGTGTTGTTGGCATCCACACACCGATCCACCAGTTTCTTCCGGAATCTTCCATCAAGTTCAGAGACGTAGAGGCAGTCTTTGTAGGCATCCACCCAGTACAATTTTCTGAAATGTTTTAGAGTTAATTTACTCTTATATACTTTTTTTGGTTTATTTTGCTTCACAGCATCTTAAATTTCACCGTTCTTTTTTTCTCCCAGAAGCAATATATCCACTTTAAAGGAAGAATACCCACACTGTACTGACATCTCTTCTACACCATGCTCCAGACGTCCCTTTTCACTCCTGCTGTTCCTACATTCACAGTCATTGAAGCCAAATTCAAACTTGTAGTTGCTCAGTTGAGTAATAATATTCCTAAACCTTCTCTTCCTTTCCTCTCCTATCGACAACGGTCAGCAAAGAGGAGCAGGAAAAGAGGCATGCAGTGCAATGGATTGTGACCAGGGCTGTAAAGTACCGGGGAGAATCATCGTTTGTTCCATACTGCCACCTCTGCTCTCATCAAACAGATAGAACAGTTGCCAGGTTCTCCTTTGAAAATTTCTAAGCAGCTCAATGGCCTAATTTAACTTTACCTAGAATTTTCTAACACTTCAATAACTTTGTCTAGGAATTATACACAGCTGTAATCAAAGAAATCATGCAAGCTGAAGTGAGGATTTTAAAAAGCCTGCAACAAAACAGAATGTTTAATTTAATTAAAACTACAGCAGGCTACTTTGAAATTGTCTACAGAGCTGGTTAGCTCCAGTGCCCACAGAGTCGTTCCAGAAACAGTCTGACAGATGCAGTATCTGACTACACCACCCTGGGTAGTACCATTCCCACCAGGGAGAAGAACGTAGTCTTCCCCAACCTGCACCTCATGGCATCCTCCAGTCCTCTCCCTGTACTGAAAGTGAGCAGAAAACCTCATCTACCATTGCATTGTCCTTCAGCCTTTCTGAAACACCTGAACGAAAACTGACTGAAGACATAACTAATGGTAGCTGTAATAATCCAGCAACTGTATTAGTAATGGAGCATTAGGGCCACTTCAGCTAAAATTAGGCTTTTCCTGCCTCACCTTTCCATGAATCATAAAGCATTTGGACTGCTGGCAACATTAATTATCATTAGGTTTAGAGGCAAAGTGGTTTAAAAATAAAAACTATTATATTGACATATTCATATAAACACTCTCATGGAAGTTCCAAATGTGACTTTTTGAACCACTCATCTCATTATTTTGCAGTCTGATCCATGATATTTAAAATTTTCCTACTGATAGTGCTGCACTCAGAAAGCAAAATCTGATGAAACACAGCTGAGAGCACTGTCAGAGGGCACCGCATAAGGACAAAGTTTCTGTGGGAGTAAATCAGACTACTTTTTGACACACAGCAGGCAATTAAAAAATGTCCATAATGCAACATGCTTTCCAATTACCCTCATACTGCCCTTCTTACAGCAAATAATGTGGATCGTGTTTTTGACTGTCAGTTAAAGATGCATTTTTTAAGAGCAAAAGAAACACGCTCTTCGCGCTGGTACAGGAGTTAAATTTCATTAACGTTCATTATTACTTACGTCATTGGAACCTAGTTACCTGTTATATTGTTTATGCATAGAGTTAAGTCCGCAGCCCAACTCCAACAACTGCTAGCAAATGAGTAAACAGCCTAAGCTCAGAATCCCTTCCCTATAGCCACATGTAACATCCCACCTGCCTGCTTGCCTAGTCTGTTCATTAATGAGTTCCTAACAAGTTTTCCCCAAGGGTCATATGCACTACTTTATTATTGATGAGAGAGCAACTCCGATATAACCTCAGTACACTAGATACAAGAGCAATTAAAGAAAAGTGTTATGTAATGTATTAGATGCTGATAAACAATTCCAGAGCAGTTGTACAAGACTGCATCCACAATCCAAAACTATTTCAGCACACATCAGGAATTTCCTATGAAGTGGGAGAAACACCCCTCACACATCATTTCCTTAGTAGCCCAGAAAGACAGAAAACATATTTTCTTACCTGCCAACCCAGTCAACAGCGATACCTTCCCCGTTGGGCACGTCATCACTTATCACTGCCTCCTTATTTGTTCCATTTAGGAACATTCGTTCAATGACCTTCCTCCCCACATCAATCCAGTATAACCTCTTTTCCACCCTGTCAAAGTCCAGTGCCACCACATTTCTCAGTCCTTGCAAAATGAGAGAGTAAGACTGGCCATCTGCTGTGAGATTTCTCAGATAGTAACGGTTGCTAAAAATAAGGTATGGGGAGATATTACTATTTTGCCGGCAACTTTTTCCGTCAGGCTCCCGGATATAGCCTGGGGCACACTTACAGATGTAGGAGCCAGCTGTGTTCTCACAAATCTGGCTACATACTGATGGAGTTTCATTGCACTCATCAATATCATCACAAGTCCGTTTATCAGACATGAGTTTATATCCGGGATGACAAGAACAGTAGAAACTTGTCTGTGTGTCTGTACAGTCATGATCGCATCCGCTGATTGAAGGGTCACTGCATTCATTTACACCTGAGGAAGGAAAGAAGTTCTATTGAAGGAATTGGCCAGCACAGAAAATAGTACAGTCACTTTCCAATGTACTCTCTCTGTGCCTCTCCGCCTGCTACTCCCTGAAAACACACCAAATGTGAATCTGGGCTGCTACAAGAAAGGAGTGAGGAAAAGAATCTAATCTAATATGAAATTATTCCAGCACCTTTGAAGTCTGTCACCAAACACACTGAATGTAAAATATACACTTACAAATGGCATATTTTGGAAATGTAAGGGCAATCCATAACAATGTATTAACTATATTTAGTTCATTTTATATAGCTAATATTCACAGTTTCTTAAAACAGTATATAATAAGTATGATTTCATTAAAACAAAAAAAATCAGACATATAGATTTCTTATAATCTTTCTGAGACACAACCATGGAATAGATATGATTGCAATTAAGCAATTGTCTTAAGAGTTCTTTTTTTAGAGCTGCCTAAGCATTTTAAACTAAATTAGACTGTGCAAATAAATCTATACATACCACATCCTTTTTCATCACTATTATCTAAGCAATCATCCAACCGATTGCAGACTTTAACCATTTCAATGCAGTTTCCATTGTCACATTTAAAATGATGGGGAGGGCAGGTCGCTTCTGGTGTACTACAGAGATGTTCCAGCTCATCAGATTCATCACCACAGTCGTTATCCCCATCACAGATGTAGGCCTTGGAAATGCAGCGCCCATTCTGACAAGTAAACTGGTGCTGTTGACATGGTTCATAGATGCATCCCCTTTCATCACTGCTGTCACCACAGTCATTCCGCCTGTCACACCTGAAGAAGAACGAACACTTCTTTCATATATAAGAAGGCAATCGCTGTCCCTAGGGCAGATGGTTAGAACACTCTTCTGATTTCCAAAGAAGGTCAGCTATTACTGGCTTCAATGGAAGAGACTTTCAGAAATCAGGATCATATAACACAGAGCCTGATCCTGTGAGTCTTGCTTGTATTCCCTGTATGCATCACAAGCTGAACAGAATCACCCCAGGAGAGGTTACTAGGCACAATAAAAAGGATTAAATGTTAACGGTGAGGACTGGGGATATTGAAATAGAAAATTCCAGAGCATTTTCAAGTTAAAACTAATGTATGAATGCAGAGCACATGAATAGTTTCATTACAAGATGCAGATCTACTTAACTAAAGAGTGAGAGAAAAAGAGTTGAATTAGTTTCTTCAGCTTAAGCAAATTTTGAGTTTCTGCAGCAGCTCAGATAGTTACAAACCTGTATGTGTTTCGGATGCACAATCCATTATTACAAGTAAACTCATTTTCTGTACAAGATCTCCGTGTGCAGTTCTGGTGTTCATCAAATGCATCGCTGCAGTCAGCGTCACCGTCACAGACCCATGCCCGAGGAATGCACCTCCTGAGGGGGGGTCGGTTGTTGGCGCACGTGAACTCTGCTGCCGTGCAGTTGCGGTTTGCTGCAAGAAAAGCACTTTCACTGACACACCAGGTTACACTCTGGGTATGTAACACCCTCCGCCGCCACACACACACACAGCCTGGATATCCAGCTGTAATCCACAACAGAGCCATGCTCTGCTGCACACGCAGAGATAGCGACCACCGCACCCTCTCGTACACAAAACTCATATGCGTTCCCTCTAATTTTCACTGAGCGTGGCTCGTCATAGAGGCTGCCTGGGAGCCAAAGTACTTTAGGATTCCTTGGGCAGTGCTGGAATGTGCGGAACTCTGGATCTTTTTGGATTCTTGTTATAAAGTTTTCACGTTTGGCCAGATTTTCTGGGAGCTGAACAGGTATTAGGCATAGGCTCTCTATCCACTGCCTTCTTCAAGGTATTCTGTGCTCCAGGGAGCAAACAGAAAAAGCACCATTGCAGTTTAAAAGGGCAAAGACTGCAGCGTATCCAGCTGCTGTTAATAGAATCAAGGAGCAGGACCAGGCTTGGTACATTGTTCACCCTCTAAACAGCCACACTTATTTTGCTCAGTAATTTTTAAAGAAATTATGCCAAAACCATGTGGTTATTAATATGCACAAGATGTAGCACGTGACGATCAGGGAGTATCTCCACAGAAGCCGCTACTGCTGCCCAGATTATACAAACAGCCCAAGTTAAATTATATCTCCATTTGAACTCACAATTCAAAGAAGAGTAAATTAGAACAATTAAAATATTTTTTTTTCCAGTAAAATATTCAATTTTAATTCAATGTAGTGAAAATGAAAGTACAGAAAGAGTATACCTCATTTTTATGTGCACCTTTATGGGTAGAAAAGTTGGCAGAGGGTGGGAGTTTGGGGGTTGGTTGGTTGTTTTCTGAAAAATGCTGCAGGACAAATAAAGAAAGCGCAGTATCTACTTGCGTTAAACACCTACCACAATTATGTCTTTGATCCTCATCACTCATATCCCCACAGTCATTGTCACCATCACAGATCCATGTTGCTGGGATACATCTGCCGTCATCACATCTGAACTGGTCACTTGAACAAGTCCGCACTTGGGGCACTTAAAAATGAACACAGTCACTTTGCTTGTTAAGCTCACCTGCACTGCCATTAAAATCTACTGAGAAAGGTATTTTAGGGAGAATCTCAAAATAGTGCAATGTAAAATAGAAGCTTAAGTCAGTTAAGGTATAAACTGCAAGATATTTTCTTAAGCTAAAGGTGCAACGCTGGCAATGTGCAAAGTGAGCTGTCAGCCCTGCTTAAATCATAGAAGAATCTGTTCTGCCTTGTGTTATGCAACTTTTACAGTGAGAATAATGACTGTGCTGTAATATCAGTTCTCAGGGACTTCAGTTAGCACCTTCTCTTCCTCCCTGGAGATTGCTTAACTTCTTTCACCTTCTTCCCCACTCCACTGCTTATTACCATCAGTTTCTATTGTACATACAGGATCTGCTTAATGTAATAATATGATGCTCTACCTCACACTGAGTCAACAATGTTCCTTTGCATCCCACATTCCTTTTTTCCCCAAATGCAATATTGCAGGCACACTTCCTGTACAGCATGACATCTGCTTTTACATCCAAAACAATATCAAAATACCTGCTACGTTTTTTCACTTGATTCACCACCATCACAGTCTTATAAAGAGACAGGACATTATACATTAAAATTAATCACGTTAAGAGCAATCAATTGTGGCAATTAAAAGCCTTTATATTCCATATACAGTTTTAAAACTTCAACTACACTGACTAGAGTCAGTGAATAAACCTCAGAAGATATTTGTTTTCCACCTCATCTGGACTCAAGCTGCTGTCTACAAGAGAAACTTCTGTGCTCAGCTTATTTAGAGTCAGTGAATAAACCTCAGAAGATATTTGTTTTCCACCTCATCTGGACTCAAGCTGCTGTCTACAAGAGAAACTACTGACTCCCTGTAACCCATAGTGTTGTATCTTCTGAGTGTAAACTTACCACAAGAGGCAGGTTCATCAGAGCCATCAGCACAGTCTATTCCTTGATCACAGTACCAATGAGCAGGAATACAACGTCCCGATGTACAACGAAACTCACTATTTGTGCAAGTCAGTGAGACTGGAAGAAAAAACCTATGTATGACTTCTTTCTTTCTGTTACCTTTCCAACTTGTTTTAAGTTGCTTTTGAGTCCATGTTATGCAAAAATATTACAGATCCCAAAAAAAGAAAGAGAAAAAGTTATGCTAGGAAGGATGTCTTTTCACAGCCTACCTGCAAAGACTTCATCATACAAACTAGCTTGATCTTTTTATGCAAAAAATGGGCTTAATTCTCTCCTTGGATATACACATCAGCTAGTAAGTAGACAAAATTTGCCCTGGAAATAGGACTGCATGCAGCAGATGTAGATATGTTCTATGTTTATACTTGAGATTTGTGCACAAGAAAATGCACAGTCCAATATACTCATTTCTCCAGTGCCCAAACCAGGCAGTAGCACACTCCATGCTTTACAAGGAAGCAAAATGTGCAGTAAGGAAGTAATATCTCATGGTAAATAATGCTTCCCTTTTTCTTCCACCAATTTTTCTTCACTTGCAGGTTGGAATCTTTTCTTAAAGGTAGTGAAGAACAAACTGTAACACTGAGCAGTTTCAGCTAAGCACGCTGCAAATATTGCTTCTGCACTTTGGCTGAGCCCCCTTGATGGGGGTTTATAGTGGGTTTGATAGTTTCTTCAGTAGTTACCGCTAATTTCCTGTACCATCTAATGGTTTCAAGCTAGCAAGAAGGGACACAGTCTGGCCTTTTAACTTGCTCTTCTGTGTGTCTTTAATGATGGAAATCAAAGGCCATTAACACATTGCTCATTAATGTCTTGGGGATTCTTTCATCTCCCCTTCTCCCTTTCTCTCCCTCTTTCTTGCCCTTCACCACTTCTCAATTTAAGTAAATCAGCAGTGCTGCTGGGACACAAACAGTAGAAGGGACAAAGCACACCTTTCACGAGCAGCACAAGACTCACTATGTCATATATATAGCCACATATTTTTGATACATCCATAGATGAAAGTGGCCATGTTCTGGCTAGAAAAACTGAACCATATTTTAGAAAAAATATGGCATAGTTAGTTCAAGGCAGGTACCTTTAGGAAAACTAGAAAAAGCAAAAATAATCCACTCAGGCAATACTAAAAATAAATCATTATCTGAAAATCTCCATTATGTTTTACAAACTGATCCAAACCATTTTATATGGGAAAAGTACTACCTAAGTACTACCTAACTATTACCTAATACAAATGTCTGTTCTATCAAAGATAAACTGGTTTGTAATCAAGGCTGAATGAAAACTAAATACTTTTATGCACTAACTGGAAGCTACAATGAATGACTCATATGCTAAGCCATACATAACTACACGAAACAGCTAAAAGAAATCACAATTGAGATTGCATACAACTTCACTTGATTAGAAGGAAAAATATTCTTAATATAATAATAATAATAGTTAAGTGCCAATTACACTGTAAAACCATAAAGGATAGAGAGCAGAATAAGCAAAAGGAATGATCTCTCAAATGCTGTGTAAAAATGATGCAAAAAAATTGACCTTTTTTATTAGGTAAAAGCATGGTTTAGATAACTGAGAGCTAATAATACAATGTATTTGTCTAAAAATTATTTTATGTTACATGAGTAGATGTTTTGAGAACAGTTGGAGTTATGTTAAAGGTAAAGAGTGGTGGAATAAATTACTGAAGTACAAGAAAAGTAGCTGAGGCCCTAATAACTTACCACAGTGAGTAGGGCTCTCATCACTCATATCTCCACAGTCATTATCACCATCACACAAATATGTTCGAGGAATGCAAATATTTGTGCTTTGACATTTTGTAAAACCAGACTGGCAAGTGCGCTCCGCTTTAAGGAGGGAGGAAAAAAAAGCAAAAGTTCTTTAGAGCTTTTTTTTAACACCATTATGCTGTATCACATTGAAAGATACATAACATTGTTAACAAGAATCCCATGTAACTCACTTGCTAAAGTGAACTCATACTTTTTGTGTTGTATGGAAACAACTAGACAACTGCTTTTATTGACAAAAACCTCGCAAAAACACAACCGAAGAAGCACACGCCAATACCTAGGGGTAAGAGAATGTAAACTGACTTATTCACACTGTAACGCCTGCATTTGCAGTCAGCTGGTACTTTATGAATCGTCAGGCCAAACACAAATGACTAATAGACCAGGAATGTCAAATATTCAGATTTCACTGAGAATAAAAATGTCACAAATATTATGTTTTAAAAAATAGTAATTTGTGAGCACACAAAAATGTAAAAAAAAAAAATCCATAAATACACTTTCATCAATTTCTCTAACTCCAAATATAAATTTCCACTGAAAAATGCAAACAGTGCAAAGACATGATTAGTTTGACTACTGCAATAGTAGTCAATATTGAACTAATCACATTTTACATCTTAAGGAAAACAAACATAACTGATAACTTTCGGAGAGCAATAAGGCATATAATTTTAAACAGAATAAATATAAACTGTGTCTGTAGATGAGTCGCAATATACTAGATTTAGTCATCAGGAGTGTATATTTAACATAGCGTGACACAAAGTAAAAACTCGCTGTCAAACTCCAGGCTAATCCTGCAAAAATATAAACACTGCATCCAATTCATCTGAAATAATCTTTTTTAAATCCATGGCATTATTCACAAGACCTAACATTAAGCACTACATGAGCATTCGTTGCGTCAAGGCAGCCCATTTAAAGCAATAGTTATTACGTAACATATTAGGGTACTCCGGAATATCTTTTAACAATTTTGCTTGCTTCAAATTACACAAAACAGAACCTGTAATGTAAATAAAGAAATCTTTTATCCTCTTTGCTGATTTTGTCATAATTCTTCTTACACAAACACATTTTGCCTCCTCTTTGGTGTAAAGAGTCAGACTCAAATAGGCAGTAGGTAATTAGGCTAAACTTACGGCAATTCCTCTCATCTGATGTGCCGTTATCGTAACAGTTGTTTACTCCGTTGCAGACGTACTGGAGAGATATACACCGGCCGTTATTGCAGGTGAATTCTGTGTGGGAGTCACAGGTCCGGAACAGGCAGCCAGCCTCGTCACTGTTATCTCCACAGTCATTGTAGTGATCGCAGCGGTAGTGATAGGGCACGCACCGCCCGTTACCACAGGTAAAAGCTGTTGGCTGACAAGTATGGAATGCTGAAGCAAATAAATAAAATAAATAAATAACAATTTTAAAAAAGAATATACACGGGTAACGTAATCTAAGTGCTCTGACAAAATAACAAGTAAAAATCACAGTATTTTTACCTGCCAGGGCAAACACAGCTGCAAAACGGACTGCATGAAAAGTAAAATACATATTTGAATTAAACAAAGAAGAAATTGGCTATACAGGATAAAAATCCAAGTGCTTTTGGATTCTAGAGCAAATCAGTAGCCATTCAGAGCTCAAGTCTGTGAGCAAGCAAGGGATCCTTTTCCAACTACAGCCATAAGATCCATGATCGTAAAGCCGTAAAAGTGATAGAGAACACAGTGCAGGCAAGACAGAGTATGCATCACTTTCTCATAGTTATTTTAAACGCTTACCACACACACTTTCCAGCTCATCACTGCCATCCCCACAGTCATTGTCATTGTCGCATTTCCATCTCTCAGAGATGCACTGCCCATTAAGGCATGTGAAGAAACCAGTGTCACACCTGGTACCGTTATCCACAATACAGTGCTTGTTATTATTGGCTAAATACCAGCGACCTTCAGAGGGGCACTGACATTCTGCACCAGCTGGACCTAAATTTAAGTTTGACAGTATAAAAAATAAAACAAAATGAAAAAAGGAGACAAAAAAAAGAAACAAATTTAACATCGATGCTTTACATAGAGTTCTATGAAACTGTTCACAGCTGTAACACTGGAAAAGGTAATAAAATTCTCATTTCTGTAAGGTCTATCTGCTTAGATAGAAGAGTGGTGACTTAGCCAGATTTTTATCTCAGTTAAGGAAACCTAAAGCCATTAAAACCCAAAAGAGTTGTTTCAGAGTTCCCTAAAGGAACTGAGGCCAGAATTTGGAGCATCTTAATATTTGCTTGTTGTCCAAATAGTTTTCAGGTGGCAGCAAGATGGCATCTGATACTTTTAAATATCAGTTACACCAGCTGAGTCTATGTCCCTTAAAATCAAAACAGAGTTTTTAAAACCACTTGCAGTAGACTAACTGCTTTTCTCAAAATCAATGAGAAGTTTGAGTTGTTTTCAAGCAGGACAGATTTTCAAAGGTCTTTAAGATGCTACAAGTGAAAGCAGGCACTGAATGAATTTTTCAAAGTCAAGAATCATAACTTTTAAAAATCCACAACACACGAAACAGCTCTGTAATAGGCATGTTTTTTGGGGTATACTGACGTTCTTGTTTCCTGGCCGTCTGGACTGGTGACATGTTACAGCACTTTGACTCTCTCCTTACACATGCACAAGGAGAGATATGAGATGGGATACATATGTCACTCAGGTCTCAACACAATATGCAGCTGATGATACAGAGTATGTTTCTGGAGTCTGTGACTCAAAAGGACACCTGCTCCACAGTGTAGATAGAAATCAATTTGTGCTATATTCTTAGTAATTGTACAACATTTAAAATGAGGCAGTAGAAACATTTATTTTGGAAATTAATCATTAGGGAAAGACTTCATAATATAATGTGATGTGATAAATAAATAGTGACCATAAAAAATTTTTAAAGATGTCATATGAAAGATCTGTTCAGTACACAGAGCATCAGTATGTATTCCTAAGGTAACCATATGCTGCAGAGCTCACTTTCTGTCTCATCCCAGAGGAAAAAAAGTCAAAACCCCAGAAAACAATGTTTAGGGAAACCCATAATTTTTGTTTTTGAGGACACAACCCTCAGGTGACTGGCAAAATATCATGACCTTGAATGTGAATCATTTTGATTGCATTTATAAATAAAACAAATATTAAATATTTAGGAAGACTAAGAAATATTTCAGCTGTCCCCATGTGATTGTTATACTATGAATTCTAATACAGGCAACACTAATAACTTACAGTCATCAAGCATGACAGCTTACCTGGTGCACAGATGTGACTGCAGCCACCATTGAACTGGTTGCAGGGGTTGGTACACTGCTGCTGCTTACTTTTTGCCCAGACATGAATATCCATTGGTCTTTGTGGAAGACTCGTGATCATTACAATCTGATCTGAACCATCATACTTATTAGCTCGGTAAATGCTTCGTGTGTTCCAGTCTGTCCAATAAATGTGCTGATCAAACAATGTCATTGCAAATGGATGCAGAGCAGTGCTAACAATTACCTCACGGTTTGTACCAGTGAGAGTGCATCGCTCAATCTTCTGCCTAAAATTACAAAGAAATGATTACATCTTAAAAGAAGGAACCTCCGCATAAAGCAATGTCTTAATTAGTCCGGCAACTAGTATCCCCCATTTCAGTAATGTGCACCAATATGTAGGGTGCGGTTAATGAGTTAAAAATCTCAAATATTTCAGTCTGTGGCTTCAATAGTGATGCAGAGTAGCAGCTCTGTAATATTGACACAATAATGTACTGGAAGTAATCAGGCTGAAGATTAAAATGTCTAAACAACTACAGTACTGAGAGCTAAAATGAATGCAAAACTTCATGACAGAATACACTTTTGGAATGGGTATGATGCTAATGACTTCTTTTACTAGGAAAAAACCAACAGTCCCATAAAATGGGACGTGTTTTCATTTCAGTTTTATCTTCTGCAGTTGCAAATTTACCCAATCAGGCAATACTAGCAAATTCATGAGACTATAAACATGCATTTTCTACTACTTCTCACACAAGAGAAGGGAAAACCAGTTCTAATATATAACACATAAAACATCCAATAGCCACAAATACATAGTGCATGATAAACTTTTCTTCTTTCAATGTTGATTCTACCTTAGGAACAGCGTTTACAATGATAAACAAAATTCCGACAAACAAGACTTAAAGGAGCCCCAGAAAATCAGGGTTCAACTCCAAATTCTGTGATAGACATGTTCTGCTGTACGTGAACTATTTTTTACTCACACAGACAGTAGTACTGACCCACAACCACCTCGTCACTGCTTCTCCCCTTCAGCCATTCCCACCCTTAATGACTACTTCAGCAAAGGTCAGTGGGGGAGCAAGAGAAGACAAGTTGATGCCAGGAGACTCAATATGCACTATTCATGCAAGGACATTATTTCTAAGCATTGTTTATAAAACAATGATAAATGTTAAAGGTTCCTTTTACCACACAGATTCCTGTCTGAGAGAGGCAGACCATACTAGAATAAAGCATGAGAGAAGAAAAAATGGGGATGTTCAAAAGTTATTTGCAATGAGGATAATGAGAAAAATTAACAAGTAATAGATGGGGTTATTCAAAGGAAGAGAAAGAGCTTGACAGAAAGACATCAAGATACAAGTAAATGCTAAAATGAGACGAGATACTGTCAGCAAGTTGAAGATAGTAGAACAAGAGCAAGCACAGGAAAAGGCTGTTCCTTGCTTCTATCTTCCAGCATCTTGCTGTTCAGTCACACTGTAATGTTCACATGGCAAGGCTGCAACCACTTACTGACAGAAATAACACACTTCATGTTGTCTGTGCTCCATCAAGTATGGCATCATTCAACTGCACAGCTCCTAATACCCTCCCTCTAAAGAGCAGACAGAGGTAGCACAGTGTGTATGCTTACCTATAAAGGCATGATGCCTAACAAGTGGAGTGGTGTTTATTCAATGTCAATGGAACAGAACAATTTTCTAAGAGGCTGTGGTATCTTTCACACACAATCATCTGAGAAGGACCTAATAAGAATCCCAGAATGGCTCTATGGAGGGTAAGGGTAAGGAAGCTGTGGGACTAAAGACATCATACATGCCGATTTATTTCCTGCTAGTAGATGTGTACACACAAGTGTGTTATCAATACATACAGATTTGCATCAGCCCAGTATAGCTGCTGTTCTTCATAGTCCAGGGTAAGTCCATTTGGCCATACCAAATTGGTGCTCACAATAGGTGTTCTGAAGTTTCCTCCAAGTGTAGCTCGTTCTATCTTTGCATTTGAACTCCAGTCAGTCCAGTACATATATCTGTCAATAATATGATTATAAGGTTTTATTTTCAGCAAATAAAATTCATTAAGTTCTTATCTGCTCCAGGGTATTTCCACCCTGGTGTCCTCCACTGAAGCATGTAGCGCAAAACTAGTGGAAAGGAACTTCTTCCCCTATTTTGGCCCACATTGACAAAGAAATTTGCTAGCAGGGATCCACTGGAGAGAACTTGAGAAAAGCTTTTCCAGCTCCTATGACAATCCAGTAAAGTCAATTAATCTCTTTCTTATCTTTCTTAATTTGAAATACAGTATAATTAGTAATGAAATTAGAAATACAGTAAAACACTGCAATGCCCCCGAACTCTCAGGGAATGTTTTGATAATGAAACAGTAATTCTTCTGAGGCACTCAGGAAATACACAGAAAAAGCGAAAGATTATAAAAGACTCTAAATAGAGAGATCTCTTGGCAGTGCCACCTGATTATTATATGATATTCTTGAAGAAATCTTGGTTTCAACAAATACCCTTTTTCTGCATTGCACAGCAAATGGAGGATGGTTAGTTGCTTGACAAAAACACCTGCTTTCAACATTGCCCTCATTTACCCCCAATACCTGGCTCCCACCCTCACTAAGTGGAGGCTCATTCACAAATGTTCTAAAAATCTCAGAAGAAAAATCAAATCTGTGATCCTGAGACCAGCTTACAAAACAAAACTAAAGAGTTAGATCTGGGATGGTTATACACAGCTGGAACTTAGGGCTCAAAACAGGAATTATCTGGCAGTCTGTTAACATCTAAATTGTAGTTTCACCTTCAGTCAATATAAAGTATACAAAGTGCAACACATACCCTCTGCAGGGGTCTAATACAACAGCTCTTGGTCGTGGAACCCGGGCAATCACTGTGCGGTTAGATCCATCCACAGCCATTGAGCTGATAGTCTGATTGAGGTAGTCACTGTAGTAAACTCTGTTGTTGATCCAGTCAAAGGCTATGCCATCTGGAGTCCCCAGGTCTTAGACACATGCAAGCAAATACACACAAGTTCATTACAGTTTCCTGAGATAATGCCATACTCTTCACCTATTCTAATGTGGCAGCACCAAACATCTCTTTGAAATGTCATCGGTATCAATGCAAATTGGTCCATTTAAAATACTGTAGACCTAATACTTAGGACTCAGTCTTGTGCGTGCAGGAGAGTTACAAAGATCTTTTCCTCACATAGCCCTAAGTTCTGGTTGCTGTCCTCACTCCATAACATTAAATTTTAATTTCTTACATATAATTTTATATATCTAGTAATATTTAACCAGTTTTATATTTCCATTTCATTGTGATCAAGGTGACATAACAGCCTCAGAAGAGGAAAAAAATGAGAAAAAGAGTCAAAAGGAGCATTTCATCAGACATTTTAACCAAATAGTCTACCTTGACCATTAGCATAAAAATACCTGCTGAGATAGTGCTAGGCACTGCAATCCATTTTTTTGAATATCCAATTACTTTGTATCACATTTCAGTGCACTTACCAGATGCAACTACTGTTGGAGAGCCAAGTCCTGAATAAATACTAACATAACTGATTCTCCCTGTCCCTGAAGGAAAACTTTGTGTAAAATATATTCGGTTGTTTATGCTGTCAAAATCCAGGGCCACTGCAGTTCTTAACACATTGACTGTGCGGAAGGGAGGACTATGATTTTCAGGATCAAGGTGGATACTTCTGAGGGCATTCTCAAGAGCAAAAATCAGGTAATCGTCAGTTGAAATGGAACACCTCTTGCCATCACTGCCCAGTGTTCCAAAGGCACAACCACATTTGGGTGTCTGTGTGTCAGGCAGGGCAAAACACAGATGAGAACAGCCTCCGTTGTTGTCCAGACAAGGATTGTTGTTGACATCAAGGGGTGAAAGTGACTGGAAATGGCTGTTGTAAATGGTAACATCCCTTAGCCAATTAATGTTGTCTCGTATTACTGTTGGCTGCTCAGTATTGCCTGGCTCCTTGCTGGCTTGGAAGACTTTTTTCAGGTTCCGATCCACCCAGATCATAGAATTTCCAAAGACAGTGATGCCATAGGGAGTTGGGTAGCGACTGCCATAACGCACAATTTCAACATCACCACCATCAGGCTGAATTCTCGCAATCATATCTAAGGAATCATCCACCCAGTAAATGTAGCCGTTGCTGTGATCTATGGCCAATCCACGAGGTGTGACGATGCCCTCAGACACAAGAACCGTTCTGTTGGTGCAGTCAAGAAATGCACGTTCAATTTTCGGATTTTGCCCGTAATCTGCCCAGAACAGATATCTGTTTTTTGGGTCGACTACTATGTGCCTTGGCATATCTATGGTAGTTTTAAGCAGAACACGGCGATAAGTTGTGTTTAAACGCAAAACTTCTATGAAAGTCTCTGTCAGGAATGCATTTGTAAAATAAAGATTTCCTGTATTTAAAGAAGAAAAAAAAAACAAAGCAGAACAACAAAAAGGAAAGTTAACATATAGCATGCACACCTGAGAAACAGGAGCTGATAAAATACTAAACCATTAAAATGAAAATCCATAAATATCTTAGTAGTTGGAAGCATAAATCGAGAAATTAGAAAGACGCCATCCAAACAGACAATGGTGAATTAATTTCTAATTCCTCATTGATTGCCATGGGAAAAGCAGTGGTATAAGATCAAAAGTTCATTAACTACAGTTGTTCATTAGGTGTACTTTTTTTTTTTTTTTTAATCTAAGCTTTTGGCTTGCCCTTCCATACTCTTATCCCTTCACCTTTTACAACACATGACTGAAACCCATGTCATGGCACAGCACTATATAGAGTACCTAAATTAACTGTATACAGCAGATGATTATTCTAAAACTCATCCCAACAAGCCTATCAATCAACAGAAGAACTTTTGCTAAACATATGTACAGTACATTTACATATAAAATAAAGGTATTAATAGTAACGGTCAGCTACTTCGAGTTGATGAACAATTTCTGAAGAGTTAATATTTGAATTAATCTCTAATATGTTTAAATAGGAACAGGAAGTGCAAATGGAGAAATTAAAGTTCAATGACAAAGTATTTCTCCTTTCTTTACTTTTCATTGTAATTTACAGGATTTGTACACAGCAATCTGATGGTAAACGAAAGGTGCTTCTTTCTTATTGTCTTATTTGTCATCAGACAACTTCTGTGCACTCTTCTCTGGTAAGCTTTTCAGTATGGTAATAAAGTACAGGAGTATACTGGATAACAGCTGCTTGTGAATGCACATAGACCTAAAACAAATATTAAAGCACCACAAGAGAACAGGTTCTATACATCTACTCTGATAAACTTTTGTTTTTACAGATATATGTAAACATAAGAGCCATTCATTGCTTTCTCTTGTTTTAAAATCAGTCCATAGATACAAAAGCTAGAATCATAGGACTTCCATTCAAAATAGTTCCATTAGGATCCATTTATATAAGTCTGAAAATTTTACGATCTGTAAAGAATAACATTCTCCTCCATTGAGCTAGGCGTACCTGCTACCCAGTCAATTGCAATGCCACGGATGCCATTTCGTCCGATTCCATTTGTGACAACATTTCTAAAATAAGAACCATCAGGTTTAATTTTACGGATTGCATTCTGAGAAGAAACTGTGCTACTGAAGTCACACCAGTAAATGAAACCAGAAGGCATGTGAACATCCACATGAAGCGCGTTTCGTCCTGAAATATTTTGAAAAGCAATAATTAATTCTCTTTGATACAAACTAACTTATTTAAAACATGTGCTATGCCAACAAGAAATGTCAAAATATTAGGCATGACAAGATTTTTTCCTCCTATAATATCTACATACCTCTTCCTGCCAGTGGTACCATGGCTTCAGAGTGATCAGATGTCTCTAAACTAAATCCTTTAATTGCAGAAAGCATAGAAACAATTACAAATGAATTGTACGGTGAACAGGTTCTGTTATCAGGATTTAGCTGAAAGCCAGTAGCACAGGCACAGGAGAATAATCCACCAGGTACAGGCAGGCAAAGCTGCTGGCAAACTCCAATATTGTTACTGCAGCCATTTGAAGAACCAGCAGAATCTGTGAAAGACACACATAGCAAGACATAAAAATCTGAACTGTATCATCACAAACTCCCACAGATATATAACCAAATTCATATACTTGCATAGTATTAACAACCAGCTGATAAAAAATAAAGATCTTCAACACTGTACATTTTAGCATGTGTTAGTGATGGATTTGCCAGTTTCTTGTTATGTAAGATCAATGGGTCCAAGAATTAGACAAAAACAATATATAAATTTGAAGCCAAAGTAAGAAAAATTGTTATTTAGTCAATATTACAATAATTACATTTTGGTAAAACTACATATGCTAATAGATGCCTTAACTGGATGGTGGAACATCTCTTTACCAAAACCAGGTATAATGCCTCTCACACTTTTCCTGAAAGTCTAATCAAACCATCTCCTTTGAAAGAGGGAAGTTTTCACAAGTTGGGTATCTTGAAATACCTCTTTTGCAAATACTCACTGTCTCTGTAATACACACGTAGGCACTTCAGTCGTGGGACATTATCTCTCAGTACTACTTTGTTTGCTCCAGTGGACTTGTCAACTCGTTCAATAACTTCATAATCTCGATCAGTATAGTACAGAAAGGTGTCATACACAGCAACTCCCCACGGATGAGAAAGATGAACCACCAGAGTCACACGATTTGTACCATCCACATTGCCTTTCTCAATCTAAGAAATAAGTTTTAAAGCTTAATATTACATTTCTTATAGTAGAAGTTCAATGTTACAACGCAAACTTAAAATGTAACATATGCTACTAAAATCTCTTCATGCATGAGATTTTAGGTACAAGGTAGGAAGGAAAGGGTCAGCATGATGCCAATAATGATTTTGTGTTTTTCATTCACATTCCTCATATATTTCTAATGGTATTTAGTAAGACAGTTATTCTATTTTGCTCGGTCCTGCAACTCCCAGTTATATGAGTAAACTAAAGTAACTGAATTACTCCTGTGAATCACAGGCAGAGACAGATGAACAGGTAAAAAAAAAAAAAAATCAATCATTTAAAAAGACTCTCCTACCACTCCTGTGCTTGTGACAGCCCAGTACAACTTTTGTTCCTTGATGTCAATGGTAATGAACTCTACATGGTCAAGGTTGCCAGTGAAGAGGGTTTGTATTCCTGATCCATCCATGTTTGCACTGGCAATCTTTGCTGGGACTCCACTGTCAGTTCCCTGATCTGTCCAGTACAGCTTCCTGTAACACACATTGTCCCATCTGTTAGCAAAGCTGATAACAGAGCTCAATGGACCAGAGTCACTTAAGCATGTGCTTAAATCCATCCCTTTTGTCAGCCAAATACTTCAGCACATGGTGATCAGATATTACTTTGAGCCAGGCCATGAGAAAAAGAGATGTTTTTTGCAAAAGAGAACAATGCCTGTTAAATCACTTTTAGAAATTCATAACCTCCCCTCTATCATCCCACAATACCGACAGCAGGTAAACTCAGTAGAGTATTAGGACTATAACAAGAAAGCAGGAGAATAATTCTGTTTCACAGATAGCTGGAAAGTTTCAGCAGCAAGTTTGGTTCCAATTCAGAATTCAAACTACAAGTTCAAAAATCGATACAAAACAGAATTCCATTATCTGGCTCTGGGGAATATGTGCACTGCTCTGGCCTCAGTTTTTGAAGAACACCTAGGGCACATGGCAGCCAGGCTCCCAGCTAGGGACAAAAAGTTAGGCATCAATTCATCTGAAAGCCTGACAAGTCACTTTTTTTTTTTTTTTTTAAAAAAAAAGCACCATATTGCAACTTTGAGTACTCTGTTGGGAAAAAAGAAAAAGCTCTTTTGGGGAGAAAGTAATATTTAGTGCTGTGATGTTTGACATATGACATTCTTACCATGTAGTGTGTCTTTCTACTATAGATAAGCCTCAAGACAGACATCACAAGATATTATAAAGAAAGACTTTAGAGTTTTCTTTACTCTGGGTTTTCATTTTTCAGAGATTTTTTTCACAGTCATAATATTCTGACACACTTTTTAATTAAAAATTTTTACCGTAAAAGTATATGGTAAATTTGGGAGAATGAATATCTATGCAACAATTTATGAAGCCATGCAATTATTTTCTAGGATTTAAAAACACTAAATAAATTTTGCACAAATATAAAAAAAAACATGTCAAATCCAGGAGGGAAGCTGAAACCCCTAAAAATTAAAAAAAAGGTTAGAGTATACTCATGTGCAAAGACCACAGCAATTTTGGAAATTTACCCTCTCGCTGGATCAACTGTCAAACCAATCGGCGTGCCAGCTCCCAGAGGGGTGCCATCGTTGGTAATCAGTGTTTTCCTGTACATTACATCACCATGTAGCTTCAGGACCTATACAAACATTGAACTCATCAGAGCATGTAATATAGAACTTATGATAGATTTTTCAAATTAAAGGAAGGAAGCTTAAATCCACAGGGAGTTGAAACTGCAGAAGACTCTCTCAAATACTATGAAGAAAAAGCACAGTGTATCTACTCTAACCATCCCCCTTCTCTAACATGCACCCCTTGAATGAGATGCTGCAGCTTAGAAACTGCCTATATTAACAAGTAAGCATCCTAGGTATAGAAACAGTTAATCTTTCAGCTTCTATAATATCTTGAAGGTATTACAGGCTGAACAGGTTGATGAAATGTTGATTTAGAAAGTATTCAATTTTATTTAAAATAAATATTTTAAGTTAATAGTATGTATTTATTTTTGGGACAAGGACATTAATGACTGGGCTTATTCACAGTCATTACTGTATGATATATTGTTTATCCTCTGTTTTCCTACACTAAATGGCAATTTTATGCTTCACATACCATCAGACTGCTAGTCTCCAGAAAGCCATGTAGTATGATATCAAAGCATTTGGGAGAGGATCCTACTCCATTTAATGGCAACATTCCTTTATTATCAGAGGTACTGCATTGGGATCACTGATTTGAAGTAAGAATAATAATGATAACACTAACTCTAGTGATCAGATAGGTGGTGTGTGAAACACCAGAAGCCTAATGATTTGAATAGGGAAAAAGAAAAAAGAGGAAAAAAGAAAAAAGGAAAGAAGATACCTATACACAAATAAAATTCCCAGAATATACTGTTTTCAGTCTTTTTTACTATGCCCAAATTCAGGTTTATCTCTCCAAGTTTGTATTTTCCTACAGACTGCTTGCATTTTAAGATAAATCTAATTTCAGTTGTCACTAAAAAAAAATATTACTAATTTCAACCTGTATACATAGCAGTGAAAAATCTAGGCTGTTACTTTCCAATTGTCCCTCTAAAATAAATACCTCAATTGACTGTGTCCCTGGGTTACTGTAATAGAGGTTTGCAGATATCCAGTCCAATGCCAGACCAATAGGAGCACCAATAACAGCTGCTGGAGCAAAAACTGTCCTGTTGGCTCCATCTGACCTCACTCTGTGAATTTCACCCTTGGAAAAAAAGATAAGAAAAGTGAAAAAATATCAAGAGCAGAAAACACTGTTCTATTCCAACTACATAAGCTCTTACTTTATGTTACAATCTCTGCTTAGCAAAATGAAAATCCAGCAGAGAAATGTATTTGTATATGCTCAATGCATAAACACAGTAAATATATTATTGTAATTCATAACTATCCAGTGTGAAGAGGCATTACCGGTCACCAACCACCACCTGATTGACAGAAATAAAATAACCATATATATATTTAAACTATATACAGTCACACTTCTGTAATTTGTATTTCATTATCAAAAGATTTTTACCAGGATACCTCAGTTAACCATCTTGAATATACCAGAAATCCACTAAAGGAAAACAGTGTTCTCTCCATGCATAAATAACTAAGAACCAAATTTATAAAAAGCTGTAATAGCAAGAATGAAGACTAAGATTATCCTTGCAGGTTTCTTCATAAAGGTAACCCTTGAAACGATAACTTATGACTTGCAGATTCCATGATATTCGCTGCAGCGTGTGATGGTACAGTATGATATAAACAAGCACTAAAAAGAGAGATAAGCCAGATAAAGGTCTGAAGTGGTTCCTACAGCTGCCTTCCTGAGCTTTCTTCAGGTTATGTCAGTTTTACAGGAGTTCTGCAGAAGTCTTGAGTATTACCACGTGAATCTTTCACAACTGGTATTAACACAGAATTGAAATACCAGCAGGTATCACACATTATTAAGCCTTTTGGAGAAGAGGTCAGTAGGGTTAGAGGAGCTGTGTGCAAGTGTTGAAATTTGTTTTTCTCTCCTCACTAATTACTTCCTCCTCCGCTGATGCATACATGCTGGGACTGTCCTGGGAAGATCTCACTCTGGGGTGCAGGATCCCACACAAGGGAGCACTGGGACTCACCACCCCAGTTCTTCACTGAGGCAACCAATACAGTAGGTCTGTCTGCTCTGGCACGTGGCTGGAAAGCCAGAGGGGCACTGCCAGCTCGAAGGAATAGAAGGTACAGTGCATCGTTAGAGCCTGAGCTTTGTAGACAGAAGCTGTGCAGCTAACACTAGCCCAGTCCTGGAATGGAGGAGGTAGAGGCAGAGACAGAGCAGGCCCAGGCAGTAATAAAAGGAGAACAGGTTGCAATTACCATCTGAGAGCAGAAACAAGGCAGAATCAGCTTTAGGAAAAGCACCCAATGATTATTTGGTCTGTGCATATTCTTAATTGCTTTGTTACAATGATACTGGTATACTGTCTAGATATCTCAGTGCAGAACTGAAAATGGTGCTTCAGAAAGGAATCAACATATCAGGTAGCAAAAATCTGAGCAAGAACTCCAGGCCAAATTCACTGCTGGCTTAAACTGGTAGAGTTTCTCAGACGCTGGTAGAGCACTACTTGCTGAATCTTAACAATGTAATGCTAGTTGCAAATTAACCTGTTCTTGAATCCCTAGGCATACAGAAAAAAGTAGGAAATAAGGATAAGTTTTCGTAGTGTATAAACTACTTTGAGAGCATGATGGACATTGAATATTTACAACAGTGTCTAGTATGACAGGCACTTTAAAGACAGCTAAGAATTCTCCTGCCTACTAGTGATATTTACAACTAATAACCTATGCAACATGGCAGCTGAAGATAAAAGTACTTTAGAAGTGTTTTTCAAGTAGAATAGTGAAGATTCAGATATTTACCTCTGTTTCCCAAGTTTGCTTCAGACATGGTGAACAAGTTGATGGATGCTCACTTGAGCTCTAACTACAGCTTCAACTGTTGCCAACAATGGCAGTGAAATTACAGACTATGCAAAGAAATCCCAGGAAAACCAAACATACAATGGTTGGAGGGAAAACAAGGTGTTAAGGAAGAGGGCCTTGTAGTAATGGACAAGCGCTAAAATTAAGAAAGTAGGCAAATATGCTTCTGTCACTAAAAACTAGAGAACTACCTTTTTTTCAGAGAGTGAGCCATGACTGACACAGGTGCCTCAGCTCTGTTTGGGAGCAACAGCAGCCCGAGCCCTGCAGGTCCTGGGCACAGACAGGGGGCACAGCATTTGTCAGGCTGGAGCTCAAGAGCGAACAGAAATCCATCGCTTACCCGTGCTCAGCCTGCAGAGGCACCTGGCAGTTCACTTGCCAGCTCTGTTAATGGATAGATCAGCTCACAACCTCCTACAGAACCTTTCGACCTCCTGTAAATGTCAGCTGTATCTGCTGGCTCAGGTCTGTCAAGAACGTTTTTTCAGACTGCACAAAGGGTCAAATAGATTCCTGTTTCTCTAGCTCCTTGAGTAAAAGTTTGCTTAAATAGGTCTACTTAAATACTTCATGGGAAATAAACATTCTAATTTTAAAAGGATAAATAATTAAACAAATCATAATTCCTTAATGATTGACACAGAAAAGGCTTTAATATGAGTGATTTTTAAACTTATTTTTACTTCAAACCTGCAAAAGGTAAGGGAAATGGGTTGGGGGAAAAAAAAGTAAATCTTGTGTGGATGAAAGGTAACAAGTTAGTGTGAACTGTTACTGTAAAAAATAAATACGGAAATCTCCTTATCTACCATTATGCTGTCCCAGGACCTAAGCACTGCTTTCCTTGAACAAATAACTGCTTTTAATTTTTGGAGAGTGAACACATATTGCTGAATCAGCAATTTCCTACCACATCCATCTCCCTGACTGCCACAGATTTTACTTTTTTTGAGTGTCCACCCTGCAAAAATTGGGAATATTTTGTGGCAAGTTAGCCTTAGGGAAACACATGTCATTTCTTAGTTCAGGGCAACCATTAAAAATGCTTAGTAAAACAATTATAATCAACTATTAAAAATTAGTTATTTTTTAGATCTGTAAGCCTCATATGTGCTACCTGGAAATTGCTGTGACTTTACAACCATTTTCTTCCATTTAAAGAAGAGATGCCTCTCTACTATGTTACTTCATTAAGTGCTCAGACTAGATGTATATATTTTCATTCTAATGATTAGTGTCCAACGTACTGCTCCCCTGGAGAAGTGTTCTGACTGTTTTCAGAATTAAGTCCTAAGACAAGAGAAAGAGTGGACTATAGCAGAGTGGGACTGAGAGTATGGTTCTGTCAACGCCTTCCTGTATTTCCTGTTCATGTCTTGGGCTGAACGAGAAATAGCATTAAGCTGACATTTCAGCTGACAAAGTTGAAAGCTAATTTACAAACAAACTAATTTACAAAGAAGATGAAGCTTCTTTATCTTTTCCTAGGGGGGAAAAACAGACAAACAAAAAAAACAACTCCAAAAAAACCAAACGTCCTTTCATTCATCAATTTTCTTACCTGCAATGCTAGTATATTTCAGTCAAAAACATTTTTTTAAAATAGTCTTATTTCAGTGCACATTTTGAATTCAAATACTAACTTACCGGATTTTCAACCCAATAAATCATCTGTTCAGAGTCATCAAAGTCAACATCAACACCATTTTGAACTCCAGCTATTGGAACCATAGCATCATTCGTCTTCTCCTCAGGGTTCAGAGAAATTCCATAAATTATATTATCTCTTACAGCAATAAGGAAAGGATGCTCAACTGTGAAAACATACAATATAATTCAGAGTTGTTTCTGATCAAGAAAATGGCATTATGATATGCTTCTCCTCTCCCACCCAAAAGTTCCCTGATGCTGAGAATAGTTGAATGTTAACAGTGATGTTTTGCAACCACTTACCTCTAAGATTGTTCCCTTGCTAGGCGTGAGGTTATTGTAATTGTTATTGTAATTGTTTTAACATTTAAAGTTTCAGCACTGTGCAATCACAATGCATGTGCAAGCAAATTCTGAGGAGGAGGTAAATAAGGCAGGATCACTCATTGCTGGCCAAGGGAAGTACATTCACACAGCTTCTCTGAGCAGCTTTTTCTAATCTCTGAGAATGGGAACCAGCAAGACAAAGCTCTGAGGGCTCTCCAGGATATGCCCGAGATGGGTTCTAATGCATATTCAAGCAGGACTCACAAGGAAGGTACAATGTCACAGCAGCAATTGCTCATCTCTACTATTAAATATAACTGCAGTACTGTGTTTTCTTGTTTTGTCTAAGGGAGTAGACATACTCCCTTACAGTATATGTACTTTTAGGTAAGCGTAGCCTTATGCTTAAATCTTAGTAAGAAAGGGCATCCAGTCAGGTGATCTGAGAAAAAGGGCTGGAGAGCTGTGGAGCTTGAGTCAGCAAATTCGTTTCTCATCTGCCGGGGAGCAGGTGAATAACCTCCTGAACACCAATTCCCCTCTTCTTTTTGCTTTTGCCTTTGGATAACAAATTCTAGTCTCTTCTCTCCATAGGCACAAGCTACCCCTTGACAGGGAACTGGGCTACTGCTGCTCTTCTATAACAGATCAAAGACACTTTTTTTGGTTTTTTTTTTTTTGGTTTGGTTTGTTTTGATTTTCTTTACTGGCTGCTTAATACATTTATATAAATTTTGCAGTGAAATTTTTGACGTGAAAAGCCACAAAGCAAAGCATAATTCCACATCTCAAAAATTATTCTCCATACTTCTCTCAGGCAGCTCAAACTATTTATCAAATTTGACATTAAGCTTAGATTTTGTTTGTCTCAGCACAAAAAAAAAAACATTTTGGCAAATAATAGCCTGAAGCTAGCTCTGCCTGTGAATTTCTTGGACTTCTTCCAAATTTTTTCCCCCTAAGAATGTGGCATGCCAGTGCTCTTCTATGAAACATTTGTAAAGATCAGCTAAATTCATGTGAAATTGTTCCAATGCATACAAGAGGTTGGAGTCATTATTCTCTTTCTAATTGTACACAGTACAACACTAATGAATCCTGCTGATATACAGATATGTGAATTATCTAGGTTAGACTGTTTGCACTTTAAAAGTTTGATAGTCTAATTTAAACAATTACATTCTACAGAAATTTTTTTGCTGATTGCTTCCTTTAATTTTAACACCTATGCAAATCTATACAGTCTGATTATTCCTCATTTTTGTAATGGAAAATAGAGCAAATATGCTGAGCTATTCAGATCTAAAAATCCATGTAGCTTCATTAGATAGACATTAATATAACTTCTGCAAATCTAAAAATTAATACAGATTTACATGGGAAATGATAATCCATATAAAATTTATGTAGTTATATTAAATATGCAGCTTTACCATATTAATTCAAGATTTTAACATACACAAATTCCTTGCTTTGTTTCCAAGCCAGCTTGCTACATTACCATCTTTAATATCAACCTGAAATGCAGCTTAAGGTAAAATAAGTGCAAAGGCAATCTTATAAAAATCTGCAAAATAATGCAATTCTAGAGTCAATGCCTTTTCATCAACATGAAATTGGCAGTATTTAATATGTAAACTAAGTAGGTGGAGAGCAGCAATATCATTGTTTTGTAGAGGCACTGGGCAACTAAATGCACACAGCTCAGTCTTTCTTCTGAAAGTTTGTGCTGGCCTATTAAAGTCAGCAATGACAACAAGGATAAGGATAATAGTAAATATTAGAAAATAGATAAATCTAAGTATCTATTCTCTTGTAATCACTGAAATAATTTAAGGCTTTTACCGTGAAAGGAATCAGCATATTTTTAGTAACTTCTTCTGATGTGCTGATACACAGCAAATACATTATTTTAAAAAAAAGAACAACAAAATCTGTAGATGTTTTTTGCATACTGTTTAAATTCATAAATTCCATCTAAAAGGAAAAAATAAGACCATATAGTTTAAAAGAATTAAAGAATTGTGGTTCATAGAAAGATACTTCTATTTCTCTCTTACACAATTCGTATTGTGCAATTATGTAATTTCCAAAAGGGCCACAACTGTACCTAAGTAGACAGAGGGAACTTTGCAACATGTGAGAAATAAAGATAAGAACTGCCAATAGCTCAATTCAGCAGCAAAATTGGGTCAACCAGTACACACGCATGTGCTTCATCATTGCCATGTTCCATTTCTTTCATCATGATCTCTCTATAAGCCTGCACACGCTATAACCAACACAGACTTCTAAAAGAAACTCTTTTTTAATAGATCATGTAAACTTGCACTTCATTTCAGGTTATATACATTGGTAATTCTTTTATTGCTGCTAAGAAAAACATGAATGCAATAATGCAATACAGCTCTTTAAAGAACACACTGCTAAGTATCAAGCAGGAAATCAGCATGATATGGCTTTTAAAATTTAGATAGTTTTAAACAAAAGGGATCTTTTGACTGACAGAGATTTCTAGTGTTAGCTCATCCCAAAGATAATTTCTACTTAAATTTTGGTGACCTGATGCTTCCTTATTAGGGAGGCACCAAAGCACAGCTTATATCTATACAACTGATGGACAAAATAATAATGAATGCTTCACGTGACAAAATTAATGTGGTCAAATTTCTGGTCACAAACTGCCTGCCAAAAATTCGAATTTTTGTGACTTTTTTTAAAATGAATTGGCTAAATTATTTTTACAAATCTTTGTGGCCTGTGGACTGCTCAAATGAAGTTCAGTAGTACTTTTTGATATGAAGTTTTGTTTGCAAAGGTTAGCTCTGTTACAGCTGCATCACCTGTAGCATCTGTAATTTTAGGCTGTGTTTCTAGACTTCCTGCATTTGGTGTGCTAATTTTTCACAGAGGAGGGAAAAAGCTCAAGCTGTGAAATTTTCATCTGAATTCCAAATTGCATTACTTCAGAGAGGCTGAAAAGAGTGGTGAGGAACAGAGAGAGGATCTCTCCTAATTAGAGGAGGATCTCTCCTAATTAGAGGAAACCAGATCAGGACTGACTTCTTAGCAAAATACAGGCTGCCAAAGAATGTAACAGTGAATTCAAATATATACAATGGAACACATACCAGGGATGAAGGAGAACTACTGACACTATTTATCACAAGGGACAAAAATGGCATAAGAAATGGGCATAAACTAGAGAAAAATCATATTTGAACAGAAAGTCAGAAGGTTCCTGAATATCAAAAATGTTTCCCAGCTGAATATTTATAATGAGAAGAATAATATTCTCCCAGAGTATGTTTTCATTTTGAACTGATACTAAGTTCCTTCCAGATGTATTCCAACAGCAAAACATTCCATGTGTTGAGAAATTTCAAAATGTGGCTTCTTTACAAAATGCTTAAAAGAAAATTAAGTTCATCCATTTCCCCAAAAGAAGCACCTGAATCTCTGTCCAAGTTCTTGCCAGAACCTGGCTCCAAACCTTTAGGCCAAGTACGTTCCGTGCATTGTAAGTGAAGTCTGCCTGCAATGGCCCCAAACTCATTCCATGAGCAGCAGCCCACAGATCTGATGTATGCTTTTTGCCCAACAGAGGGATGGATTTGAGTGTCAGGTCTTTTTTTTTTTTAATGTCTCATTATTTCTGCCCTACCTCTCATGCAGTTCCTGTTATCAGGAGAAAGCATCCATCCTGAAGGACAAGCACAGGAAAAAAAAAGTGGTCCAGATGAAGAAAGCAAGCAGAGGTGGCTACAGGGGGACGATGCACAAGAATTGATACCTGAAAAGAAAAAAGAAAATTTTAGCAACTGTAACGTTATGAGCGACTGGAAAGAATATTCAATCCTGTTGCTACTGATAGTACCAACCCAGCACTAAATCAGGTTTACTGTTTCCTTAAAATTACAAAATTCAGTTATTTCCAAGAACCACAAGCAATACAATACACTAATAACAGGATATAATTATTCACCTAAACCTAGTACCATTATCACAGTGGTCTTATCAAAGTTTTTGCATCATATAAAATCTTTCATGCTCCTTTTCAAACTTTTCTTAACTGCACCAGGAAGCCCACAGGGTTTTCAGTCTCTGAGCATTATAACCCTTCCAGATGGGAGATTTAAATTATTTACTGAAGCTTCTTGGAGAAAACTAAAGAGAGAAAATAGTTGCCTACATCTCTTTCAAAGGTAGTGGGAGTTAAATGCATAATTTCTTGGATCACTTTGAAACTGTCAGTCTAAGCTTGTAAAATGTAAAAAAGACAGTGAAGGTGGTCTCTACTGACTGCTATTATTACTATAGACAAAAATTCAACCATTTAGATCACTTCCACAAACTTGCTGCTAAAGAGGATTTTACAGGGTGTGCCATGTTCATAAGTAAATAAAAATCAGGTTTGGAGTATAGCCTTAGCAATTGCAGCAGGCCTTATATTAAGAAGCTTGGAAGGCCAGGAAATGACACAATTGTTCCTAATACAAAAACTAACAAGAACTGAAAACAAATTAACAAAATTATGATAAAACAATGGCATAAACTCAGAATTCAAACTGTAAGAAAACTATTCATCTTATCAGTATGAGAAATCTAAACTGTAAGTGGTGTAAGGTCTAATGATTTACAAAAAAGAAGAGTGGATGACAGTTTTAACACCACATCTGGAATGTCAATCAGCAAGTAATTATTTCTTCATTTGTAAACATTAGCATGTTTTGCTATTTTGCAAGTCTTTTATTCCCTTATTCTCTCTCTGGCCACGTAAAGTACAGCAAAATAGTTCTAAAAGAAAAATCATAAGATGTACTATTTTAATGCAATGAAGAAAAGTAAACAATTTTCTCCACCAGTAGAAAGTTTTTTAAACCTTGGATTGTACTATAAAACCTCTTAAACAATAACTATGATGTATAAAATAATGGTACCCCTTGGTAACTGAACAATTTGTAGTGAGAGTGCTAAGTGGCTTTAATTCTGAACATAATTAAGGAAGTTTTTGTACCAAAACAAATATAGCACTGAAATTACTGGCGCCTTCATCAGATGCAAGTCTCGTCCGTCCACGGTATGAAAGTTTTCAAGAAAAAAAATTAATGTAAGTAATAGTAATATTTATGAATCTGAAACACTCCATACACAAGATATAGAAGAGAAAATGAAAGACAATATTTGTGTCAATATATTTCCTGCTGTTCAAGTGATGTCATGAAACAACAAAATGTCAGATTTGGAAGGTAACTCTACCTAACAAAAAGAAAAAGAAAAAAATGTTGGTTGTTGGGGTTTTTTTTCCAGTCTTTCGGCTGTAAATATCACTGGCATATGATCACAGAGAGCATCTTGAATGCGATGAAGGGATTTATTTATTATTATTATTTCCTTAAGGAAAATAATGTAAAAGTGCTTTCAGAGAAGGTTGATGACAGTAATCTTGTCTAAAAGAATGATATTATCAACATACACAGAACTGAGTCTGGTATGCCACAGAGAAAAATTTTTAAAATTAAAATGCTTTCCAAAAACGCTCCAGTTTTCTTATAAAAACATTCAAAACAAAGTGCAAGAAAATGGCACATGCTACTCCCCTATTATTCTTTTTAGCTAATCTTTATGCTCACGTGCTGCTTTGTTTACTTTCCCTGAACACCGGGCTGGACAGGCTGAAACGTCCTTCCGTTGCAAGTCAATAGTATTAATTATTTGCTTGTTTTAAAAAAGCCCATTTGCTGACAAGACTGATTCCAGGAGTGCTTGTGCATGACATCACTGCACGGCTTATATTTGTAATTACCAAAGTTGTTTTGCTGAACTTACCATTAGGTTGCTTTACAGGATGGACTGCCACAAGCCCCAAAGGCTGGTGAATGTTATAAATCATAACTGTCTGGTTTCCTCCATGCCATTTGTTGGCCCGAATTACTCGATTAGTATAGCGGTCACTCCAGTACACAAAATCTTCAAAGACAGTTAGAGCATGTGGATGCTGCAATATCTAAAAGGCAAGGAATTTTAGCAATTTAGTTCTGGAGATTTGTATATGTAAAGCTTGCAATGAAGTAATAGCAGACCCAAAGTAATAGCAGACCTGAGCATTATTTAAGAAAATAAGAAAAAAGCACCTGTGCATGAAAAGAAAATTTTCAGCAAAAGAATGTGAAATATCATCTATTGCCTGAAAACAAGACATTAATTATGGGGGAAATATAAATTTTATCAAAACAAAAATTCTTGAAAATATACATGCGGTTATTTATACCAGCTTATGTGTACCATCTGAACTATTGTGCTGGTACAGGGACAGTGCAACAAGCTGCCAGAAGCACTTCATTGGGAGATGCAAGAGGAATGATCTGAAGCGCTAAGTCTACACTCAGCTACAGGATCTGTTGAAGATTTCCTGAGAGACTGTGAGTAGGAGATGCAACTCTTTTTTTTCCTGATGTAGCAAGCAACTAAAATACTTCATATCTGCTTCACCCAAGTATTTTGAAAAAAAAAATACATCCAAGTTTACACCAGTACAAATATGTTTTTAAATACTATCAGCAAGGACATGGGAAAATGATGGTTTCTTATTAATGTCTTACCAGATCACTTGCAACCACCTGTCGTCTGTTGTTTCCATTGTAGTCACAAAAATCAATATAATCAAGATAAGCATCAGCAAAGTAGAGAAGTTTATTTGGGTAATCAATGGAGAGTCCATTGGGCCAGTAGATTTTATCGCTAATAATCACTGTTCGCATTTTGCCATCCATGCTGGCTTTTTCAATTCGAGGGTTTTGGCCCCAGTCAGTCCAGAACATTACATGAGCACTGAAAAAAGTAACTTATCGTTACCAATCTGAAAAAAAACCTAGCTGCCTATTGAGAAACATTACATTTTTGACTCATCAGTCACAAAAAATGGAAACAACCTTTTTAAGAAAAGTCCCACATGATGATACTGAAATTATTCATTTCATTAGTATGCTTACTTAAGATATTACAGTAATTTCTGCTGTAAAAATTCTTTTAATACTTCTAGTGGTGTTCTCATTTGTCAATAATAGCAGCATATTACGTGTAAATTTGTGGTATATCACCAACTGATAATGATCAGTCAGAATTTTGAATTAACAACTAGAAAGCAAATATAGGAAAATCTGTTCTACAGGGGAAAAAACCCCATCCTGTAACAGTGAAACAGAGCAACAGATTATAAATAATTACCATATGACTTCAAATATTAAATCAACTCTGCAAACACGCTATGTTAAAAAATGGTCTTAATTTTTCTCTGCCACTTGTCACTGAAAATTACAATAAAATTTGGGCATCACAAATTTGAATATTGTTACATCATAAAATATGCATCTTTTCAAAAAAAACATTAAAAAAAAAAATCTTACTCAATTCTGGGATCTAACACTAGTCCCCTTGGGTTTGTTATATTTTCACTAATCAGCACAGTCCTGTGGCTCCCATCCATTTTAGAGACTTCAATTGTTTCCAGAACAAAGTCTGTCCAGTAAAGATTGCGACCTACCCAATCTACCGCTATACTTTCAGTCACGGTGACACCACTGTCAAACACCTGTTTAAGAATAAAAATTTAAAAAAAAAAGGAGAGAGAGAGAACAAAGTAGTTGATATTAATTTTTTATCCTTTCCATTTCTATAGATATGGAAACACAGGGAACCAAATCTCTAACATTTTCTAAGTCTCTTATGCAGAATGAGTCACAAAGTACACATTCAAAGCACTGATGAAGCATATACCCCAAAACTCCTGCTAACTTCAGTGGGTCTATTGAAGAAGTTAGCATCTATTAATAGGAAAAACAACTTATAAGTTGAGCTGAAATCAGTTTATAAGTCTGATGTTTTAAAAGGGCTTCTTGAAAGCATTCAGGTTTGGGGTTGACTTAGTGTCTCTGAAGTTGTTTCACTTTGTGTATATTATCTCTCTTTTTATTATGTTGGGATTTCCCTCTTCCCCTTTGTTAACTGGAGATACACAATGTCTTCATTTTCTCTCCGCAATGAAAAGACAAGAATAATTCAAAGAAACTTACTATTTTTCGGTCAGTCCCATTTTGATAAGCACTCCAAATTTTATCCTGTGTTGTATCAGACCAAAAGATACGGCCTGTGATTGAATCAAAATCAATAGCCACAATATTCCTTCCATCCCGAATCAGAGAATAAATACTGTGTGACTGAGAGGTGATGTTGTCCACAACAATTTGGTTACGACTTGCCACCAGCAAAAGAAGATTCCCAGACTCTGCCAAAGGAAAATAAAATAAAATAAACCAATAAGCTATTCAACAGTAATTCTATAAGAAAAAGAAACACTGAGAAATTTGACATGGCTTTATAGCATCAAAGCTATTGGATCTAGACATATATATTGAAAGGACAAATTCAAACCAATTCTCAGGCCAAGAAATTTTAACATACCCAGTTTGTCCATCCTGATTTTTGGATCTACCTTGGCTTTTCTCCACCCTTTCTCCATCATTTACTCTTTCTATTAGACTCCCCTTCCAGTCTCATAGCTGGACCTTGGGTCCTCTTCCCATTGTCTAATCATTTGCCAACATCCAACCCTAATTGCTGTGTTTAGATTGCTGCACAGCAGCTTACACTGATAAGCTGCTGAAAAACAACTGTGGAGTAGCAACCATGAAGACAGGAAACTATGAGAAACTCCCTATTAGTAAGAGCCAAACTTTTTTTGAAGGTAAATTGCAAGAATTTTCCACAACCTTAGTAGAACTCTTGAAGCAGGAAACCTGTAGTGACAAATTCCACTGGGTATACGGCTCCTCTGCACTGTCAGTGTACTACGTAAGAGAGAACAGCAGACAGCCAGGCTGCATCAGTGGTGTCTGCCCTTTAGAAATGAGCATAGTATGGCATGGGCACTAGGTAAATCCTGTGAAAGGCTGGGATTTAAACACTCTGTGAGCATTGAACTTTATAAGGAGCAAATTTTAACCTATGGCTTATAGGTACCTGGCATAGCTTTTCTCCAGAATATTATTTTGATCATTCTGGGGTTAAAAATTACAGTGTTATTTTAAATATATTATTTCAAGGAAATAACAGTTTCCAATTAACCCCTCAGCTAGAAGTTTTAATACTCAAGGTGATTTGCCATGAACAACTTTGCCTTTTTACATCAGTTCTTTTAAGGGAACGATATGAAAATAGTGAAGCTGGACACTTTCCAGACAATGTTGTCATCCATTTGGTTGACATCAATATTCCTCACCTGCTGCTTTACAAGTCTTCCCATTGGTTTCTAGAATGTATCCTTCATCACAGTAACACCTAAAAGACCCTCTCTCATTGTAACAATGCTGACTACAAAAGCCTGGAGGGTCACATTCATTAATATCTTCACAGGTCTTAGAGTCATTTGCAAGCTGGTATCCAACAGGACATGTACACTGAGCTCCAAAGGGTCCTTGAATACATTCATGAGTGCAGCCGGCGTTATTGTCAGAGCAGCTCTCCTGATCTGAAATGGGGTTGGGGAAGCAAATAAACAAATAGTTAACAAAAGCTACTTAAGCTAAATTTATTACTTTGCAACTGCATTACTAGTCTAGGATTGCTACTAAAACATTACTCCACAATCATCAGTTATGCAATGGGAGGCTGGACTGATGCCCTATGCAAAATGTAACACGCCCAATGCACACAAAGGCAGGTAACAACATGGTATGTACTACTGAATCCCATTAAATGAATGTGTAAACAGAAGGCTGTCTAAACATTTATAAGAATTTTTTCAAAACAAGCTAGAAATATATAAAAATTTACTATACCACTCCAAACCTAAAATTGTATTAATAAACAATAATTTTAAATCATTTATAATCATACCTGGCTGTGGTTCATCTGAGAATGTGTATTGATTAAAGAGAAGGAGGAGGAAAGAAGGAAAGAAAAAGGTTAAATCAATTCATAATCAACATAAATACAAATTCTGGCTACACGTGAGCTTTTAGATTCTTTTCATGATTTTTGAAGTTAGAAATTTAAAAGAAAATACTAAGGATTGAATCACATTTCATCTGAACTTAAAGCATAGCATGCTTTAGTGAATGTGTTCAGGAACACAAAGCTCGTTCCCATATTTCTATATAAAAACCTATACTGAATTCAGTGGAAGTCACATCTGAATTTAGAGCACAAGACTGCATATATCTAATGAATTCATCAATCATCATCATAGTCTCCTTTCACTGCAAGCAAGTTCGACTTAGTAATTTGAGCTCTAATTTCAACATGCTTACAGTTTCTGCTAGAAATGCTGCTGCACTAAATACAGCATGCTGAATAATCCATTTCTTTCTAAAGCTGTAGAACATAGCAGGCTATAGCAGATATTTGAGCAGTAACTTACTGCACAATGGGGATTCATCAGCTCCATTGGGACAATCAGCAGTATTATCACATACTCTGCTCAGATTCACACAGACACTGTGACCGGGGCACTGCCACTGCCAGCTGGGGCACCGGAAGGGTTGAGTAGGACAATCTCTCTCATCGCTCATATCCCTGCAGTCATTATCACCATCACAGATCCATGCTCGATAGACACAGTTGCCATTATCACAGCGGAAAAGAGACGGAGGACAGGTCCTGGCAGGACACCTATGATGTTCATCTGAGCCATCTGCACAGTCAAGATGGCCATCACACTCCCAGTTAGCAGGAATACAATTGCCGTCTGATTGACATTGGAATTCATTCTGGTGGCACATCCCTGGTGGTCTTGTAGCTAAAACAGTGACATTGAACAGTTCAGAAGCTGTTTCAATTTTAGACAGAGAGGCAAAATCATTCTGTTCAGTTCATCTCTTGCGTAAGTAGTTACAATACAATAAGAACTGTGTTGCTATTAGATCAGGCATAGAATCACACTCAATATACATGATGCTTCCAAATCCGGCCAATTTAACTCCTACTTCATAATATGGCAAACGAGGCAATTCAACTATTGTTAGATTTTGAGCAAGCACATGGTGATACTTAAGTATATTGACTTCTACGTACATGCACAAAGCAATACAAAATTACTTGCTGAAACTAGTCTTCACCACCCTGCATTGTAACATTTTAACTAACTTAAATGTACAAAATTGCTCAAGGAAAATTTCGGTCTAACTCTCACGGATACAAGGTTTTCAGTTTACTAGATGAACAGACTTCTTCATTTTACTTTTAAACCCTGAGACTGAGGTGCCAAGTAAAACAAAATGTTAGAGCCAAAAGGAATGCAAAGTCTACTCTTTGCCAGAAAAATCTACTCTTGAGATGGAACCTACTGTGTTTGAAATTTCTGCCCAGAACAAAAGATTTATAGACAAATTCCCTAAAAAGAATTTTGAGGTCTTGACAATAGTGCCAATTAGTTGATACAGCAGATAAAGGAAATTTTCAAAAGCATCATCTAATAACTGAAGTCTTTCTTTCAGCATCAATATACTTACGGCAATCAGACTCATCCGAGTGATCATTACAGTCAAATACACCATCACACTGGTAGTAACTGCTGATACACTGGTCTCCACTTAGACATTTAAATTCTGTGGCACTGCAGTTATAAACTACAAAATTAAAAAATATTGATATTATTTATTTATTTTACAGAGCTAGATGGCACCCAATTTTTCTACAGGTGCCCAAGTCAGATACGATATCAGGGGTTCAAGTTCCACTGAAGGCCATGATTTCCCTGGGACACAGAAAATGCAGTGACCTTGGAATGTAAAGAAAACAGAGGAAACAGATTTCAGCCCTCTGCAACCAGCCCAGAGATCAAAGGGCTTACAAAAATGCTAAAAGAAGCATCACAAACAGGGTTACTTTATGGATAGGTTTATTAGGCATTCTGCTATCTTGGAGCTGGTAATATGAGATCACCAAAGACCCCCCAGGGGGCAAGAGTGAGGAAAGAATAAAGAGGCATTGAAAGGAAGCTACACTTACTGCAGTCATGCTCATCAGCACCATCTATACAGTCTTTGTCTCCATCGCAGACATAGAACGGGTCAATACAGCGATGGTCTGGACACTGAAATTGCCTGGGTTCACAAGTACCTGTGAAAGCTATTGAGAATAACAATAAATGCAGATGTGTTTCTTGTCTCTCTTCTGAAATCAGCATAATACTGAGACAGCAGAAAGACACTATCACTAGCTTGCAGCATGTAATGCAGCAACTAGTAATCATATAAATTACAAGCACTAATAACATTTGTATCAGGTAATTGTTTATTCACATGTAGGCTTGGACTCATGCAAAATAAACAGAAGATTCCACTCAGCAATAAATAATGCTAAAGAAAGTACATGGAAAAACTACTGTCTTACAACCGGTAAAAACTTTCGGACTAGATTAGCTGACTATGCCATCAGCCATTACTGAGACCACTCATGAAATAAGTGCTTAGAAGATCTAAGTTTTAGCTGCTTTTTGCTGTAAGTTGCAGTGGATGACATTATGTAGCACCATGACAATAACTATCACAGTTGCCCCTTTTTAAAAAAAAATTTCTGCATTCTACTTGGCCCTGGTCGTTCAAATTAGATGAGTTTTCCATGTCTTACAGACTGCAAAATATTAATCTAACTTAGATACCTGTTCTTTCTTCCTAATTTATCATCCTTACACCAACAGACATATCTATGCAGACATGTTGCTTAAAAAACAACAGACAGTTGTGATACTCACTGCAGTTTTTTTCATCTGACCCATCACCACAGTCATTATCAGTATCACATAACCAGATCCTAGGAATACATCTTCTATTATCACAGGTGAACAGGGTTACAGGGCATGAAGTGGGTCCTTGTGTAGGACAATGCAATTCATCACTGCCATCCAAACAGTCATTATGTTTATCACAACGCCAGCGACCTGGGATACACTGTCCACTGGCACAGGTAAAAGCTGATGAAGCACAAGTATTGTCTAAATAAACAACAAAACAGGAGGACATTTTTATAAAGATCTGCAAAATTTGCCTTCCCTGCCAGAGTATTCAGTACATTTAGTAGACTTACACAATGTCTAAAATATGCATCAAATTCTAAAATGCACATTGCTTAAGATGAAAAATATCTGTCATGCCAACATGCTGCAGAACTGAACAGGATATTCACAAGCTATTTTAAACTGCATGAATCAATAAAAAACTAAATTGTTAAGCACTTCAAAACAATTGAAAGAACAAGAAAAATAACTTCTTCAAGTAGCCATTTGCTTTATGCTTTCCTTTTCCCCAACAGACATTCTAGTTATTCTAACATAGCTCACTGATAAGAAACAGAGTTTATACCTGAGTCATATTAGCTAGCCCTATACATTAATGAGCACATTTTATTAATATGTCCTTTTTTTCTTGTTTGTGTTTTAAAAGAAAGAATTAACTCTGAAGAAAGAAGCACCAAATAAATCATAAAAGCCAAGAACTCTTCAATATCTTATCAACTCTAATTATTCCACTATTCTCTCAATTTATTTGATCAACAAAATATTTTTTGTAGAACAGTCTACAGTAAAACCAGGAAATGAACCAATCTGCTTTTAATCCACTTCACCGTAAAAATCCAGGTGTAACTAACAGTTCAGAAGTGCCCAAATATAACAAAACCAGAAAAATTTCTATTCAGATGTTAAATAAAATAAAAGGTGCTGCTCTAACCTCAGGGGAGGGTTAGACAATGCATATGGTTCTGTTATTTTTTTCCTTATAGTGATACTTTTAAATGTCTTCATCTTTATTAAGATCGTTTGTCTGTCCCCATGCAACAAAATAAGACAAGCAATTTTCCAATATCTTTCAAAATTTACAAAAAAATAATTAAGGCAATTTTTTTTCTTTAAAAAATAAATTTTTGTTACTCTGTAAATCAAATTTTGAGAACTAGAGAGATGTGAATATTTTCATGCATTCTCTAGGTGCCCAATGTTGAATCCCATATTCCCAAGAGTTATCTGAATAATTTCCAAAGTAGCTCATCTCCCAGGTAGATTTCAGGATTTACCCACAGATGCAACACTAAAAAGTTGGGGTTTATTCCACCAAAATCAGACTGACCCATCAAACTTTCCAAATGGCAAACAACAAACAGTAAGTAACAGGGATTACTTACTTAAAGAACCACAGTTTTGTTCATCACTGTTATCATGGCAATCATCGACACCATCACACTGATAGTATTGAGGAACACATCTTCCATTACCACAGGAAAAAGAGTAGGAGCCACACTGCAAAGTGGGTGGCTCATTGGATGGATCTTCAACGCATGTCAGCTGATTTGCAGCCAGCTTCATGCCATAAGGACAACCACAAACTCTTTGAAAATTTGGTACCGGGAAGCAGAAATGGCTGCAGTCTCCATTGGGATTTGTTCCTCTGTTACAGTAGTTAGAGCCTTAAAAAGTGATAGAGAGATCAATGTATACATTACTGATAAAGGCTTGGGAACTATTAAAATAGCATAGCAACTGTAAAATAATGTTTAAAAACAATAATAATAAAATAGAATGCTGTAGCAAATCCTGGTTTTGCATACACTGCAAACCAAGGTCAAGTTCACTAGTAAGTTATAATAATAAGTCCCAATTGAATATACTCTTTATTGAGACAAATGTTTATGGAAGCCAAGAACAAACTACTAAATTTCATCTAATTTGCCACCCATTTTCAGCAACTGCCTGGAAACAAGTATATTATCACAAATGAGGACCTTTGCCTGAGCAAGGCTGGGAGACCTGATCCAATCTTTGGACACCAAATAGATGGTGAGCTTTAGCACACGGTTTGATCATACATTTGATAAGTGAATTGGATGTTTTACTAAATTAACTACAATACCAAATCCTTGTTTTAGATCATAGAATCACATAGAATTCAGCAGTGAAAAGAAGACAAAAGTAAAGACTTATGCACAGTGAATACTTTAGGAATAGTAGTTTGATTAATAAACGTTTACCCAATTCCTCCAAATAAACAGTTCAGTTTAACTAAAACTTCTACTGGAAAAAGAGAAATACAAGGATGTAAATGGTGATACAAATACACAAAATACAATGGAATCATAAATTTCCTTTTACACGGTTATTAAGTAAAGTAACAGGAGTGGTGGAGGAAAACTGCATACAGTCACAAAACAGTGAAATACATGTGTGATTGCTGGTGGCCGTGTTGCCTCCTTGCCTGTCAGGTATCATTCAGTAAAGCCATTCCTAAAATTGAGAGAGGAAACCTGCTGTCCTGATATTTTGATTCTTATTTCCTATTTCATGTCTTTCATTTGTACAACAAAAGAGCTCACCTATTTGGGAATGAGCATCATATGCTTTAACATGCATAATGTTACTAATGCCCCTCCTTATAATAGTCATTTCTCCTCCATCAGACTTCCTCACTCGAACTATTCCACCAAGTCTCCAGTCAGTGAAATAGGCATAACCTGTTTTAAAAGACATTTAACCCATAACAATTACAAAGCAATAGGATATAAAAGATCAAGCATCATTAGAAAAAAATGCAAGGCTTTTCACGTAAATTTAATAATTTTTCATAAGTGTTTCATAAAAAAGACAAAAGGACTTTTATCACTAATTCAGTCAAGGTAAGTCCTTCAATCACAGGCAGACACAACACAGAAAAACAAGCCCTCTCAGATTTCGCTTAGATTGAAAGATAACAGACTCAGCTGTCATTTCACGGTCCAAGGCAATTTTAGAAGTCATTCATTAAGACAACTTTCCAGAAAATTCTAGAATATTTTTTAATACATTTTTATACAAAATCAAAAGGGATCAGATGCTGGCATCTTTAGTCACACACAAAATAAATCCACTGATAAACTCTACATACAATAAATAAAATACTGAAATTGCTGATCATCTCTAACGAGATGATTTACCTTCTCTGTCCAGCATGAGTAGCCCACCTTGGAAGCTATAATTAGTATAGTATGTCTGCCTTGTTGCACTAAAAGAGTTACCTGATTTGCCTCAAATTATTTGAACACAAATATACATAAAAACAGCCCTAAAACTAAGCAAGAAGTACTAAATATATATATTTGTATAGAAACTTTCAACACTGCTATTTATAGGAAAAGCATTATTACAAAGGCCATGTTATTTTCACTCACATACTCACAGATCATCATATGAAAAAAAGTCTGTGGTAATAGTAGATAATATTTTTCAATGCCAGACTTACCTCCAAAAATAGTAAGGCCAAATGGGTGAGTCATCTGAGTAATACGTTCAAGAGTCCGTCTATCCAGCCCATCAAAGGTGCTGTGCTCAATTTTATCAAAAAAAGCATCCACCCAGTACAGCCTTAGAGAACTAGAAATAATGAAAATGTCATATCTCTTCAAATGACATTATGTCCTTCAAGAAGCACTAACATTTTCTCAAATAATAATCTTAAACCTGACAAGAGGATATTGGGGCATGCGGGGAGAGATTCTGATGAAATTTTACATTTTGCAGGCTTTTTAACGAATTGAACAATAAGGTCTTCAGCAGAAAAGTGCCAGCACATGCAATCTGACAGAATTCCTTAATTTTTAATCCCTAACAGTTTAAAGAAAGAAACACATTTGCTTAAAAAACTGCTCTGTCTTCTGTGCTGTCCTTACCTCCAGTCAATGGCCAGGCCATTAGGCCAGCCTAGCGTTGTGTTCACAATTGGCAAGGCATGGGATCCATCGCTCCAGGCCCTCATGATTTTCGCAGGACGGAACCAATCTGTCCAGAATATATAACTGAAAGGACACATGTCAGAAAACACATAAACTCAATGGTATAACGTAATTAAACAGAGTAAACATTTGAGCAGCATTAACATTCTCCTTTTACCAGCCCTTCACATACCTTAAAAAAAAAAAAAAAAACAATTTTATGTTGACCCTCTCCTCAATTGGTAGCAGTATCAACAATTAATATTTATCCTTTGTACAACTTCTACAATCTTCGGAAGTGGGTTTTCCCTTTAGACATAAAATATCTGTAACTTTGCTAAAATTGTTAAGGATTTCATTTAAGTACTGACAGGGAGGAAGAAGCAAGCAAAAATGCATCTTCCAGGTAATACAAGTAAGCATGAATCTTACAAAGAATTTTCTCTTAATCCTTTTGACTTATGCCTATAGTCAAAGAGCTGATGCTAGTGTTAAATAACTTTACAAAGCAGTGAACAGAGAAGATCAGGATACTCAAGGATCTAAATTCAACACTATTCTTATAAGATTACTTCCAAAATAGTATATTTGGTTACTAAACATGAAAATTCCATATCCAAGAATTAAGAAATTCAGTAGGTATGGTGGTAGAAACCTGAACTATGCTGTGAAAGAAACGCTGTTTTGGCATGGCCAAATAACCCAGAGTACTGAATTTGAAGTTAATCGTTTCCATTGAAAAAAAGCAGGGCTTCACTTTATGTACAAAGAATCACATATTGTAAGGTCGATATCAAATACAGCCAGTAGTATCTAATATGTTTCAAATAAATAAATTCAGATAGAAAAAATAAAGGCACCAAGGTCAGCGTTCTGGGAACAGAAAGTACATTAAAAATAATTACAAAACTTTATCTTTCAGCTACAAGAAATAGCTTTCTAATCTGAATGATACAAAGAAACAAAGTTCTTTTGCTTGTTTATCAACACACAGGAGTATAAGAAAAAACACTGATGCTTTTAAAGAGAATTCTTTTGAGTGCTTTTTCCATGTGGAATCTGTAACACTTGCCCTTTCTGGGTGCTGAATCCTAGGCCAGAATAAAGCAAACAAGATAAAGACCAGAGAACTGAAAATAGACAGTATTTTGGAAAGAACACAAAGCCATACAGAAATCCAGAATGAGATGCAAATCTAACCTCACCAATTCTGCTTAGACCATAAATTTGTTCATATAGTTTCATGTGAGAATCAAAGCTGAACTTACCCAATAACAGGATGAACCACTATTGATCGAGGATTATTTAAATTCTGAACAATTGCTCTCCTAGATTTATCTGCCAGCCTCATCACACTAATGCTCCTGTATCGAGGGTCTGTCCAGTACAGATTCTTTGAGATCCAGTCAAAGGCCAAATCTTCCACACTTTCCACTCTATTAGCTGTCAGGATTTCTCTTCCTAGAATTTTTAACACACATAATGATTGTAAATGTTTCGGAACAGAGGAAATAACATGAACGCACGCACTATTGTGTTCACAACACTAGTGGTTTCCCTTGGTAAAAATGCTGCCTCTGTGCTATATAAAGACCAATAACCAAGGGGAGAGGAGGTGCCCCTTGCTCCAGGCAAAGGAGGTACATGTTCAGGAGCACAAACCCAAAAGAGGAGAAATAAAGACAAGAGAAAAATCTGTCGCTAAGTTTACACTGAGAGGATTTTTATGAATGAAGGTCAGCAAGGTCAGGGCAGTAAGAACACCTTGCTTAACAGCCAGACCTTGCCTACTTTTTGCATAGTAATAGTCAGCTGCAGTCTACCATTACTCTAACCCAAGGCAGCAAGCAATCTTGGAAGACTATATGCTGACTTGATATATATTTGATCATTATCATAAATTGGAGAGAAAGACTCCTCACACTACCACAAATAACACTCCCGAAAATCTCACAACCATAATGTTCTTTTCTTTTTTGTATTACAGTATCATAATAAACATCCTGCTCTTCAGATAGGGAACTTGAAAAGAGAAAACTCAGTTTCATACTACTGAAAGACATACTGGTCTGCATAAACAGACTGGTGATAACAAATACTAGTTGTGAGAAGTGCTACAAATCGTTCATTCCCAGATTCAGCTAGTTTTGTCAAAGATCAGGAGACTTAACTAGCTTAATATAAGTTGAAAAACATTTTTGACACTTTCCAAATTACTGGGGTAACACAGATTTATCCATATATCTCACAATGTGACTTTTTCTGCTTCTTTTTAGAAATATATATTCTACTCTCCTTACCACAATTACTGTACTAAGAAAGATTCTCACCTGAACCATCAGTTTTCTGTTTATAGATCATGTCTTTACTTGTGTCTGAAAAAAAAATGGTGTCATCCTGAGCAGAGAAGTCAATTCCAACGAAGTATGAAGGACTCCCTGTTACAGGTATGATCACGTCTTCCTGGGTGGAGAGATTAAATGGGATCCCCCTCACTGCCAGCTGGGATGAAAACAGCAGGAACTGCTGCACAGCTGCAAAAGAAAAGATCAGACACAGTCTTTACTTATTCACAGGGTGAGACAATTGAGCATTAATTAACCATAAAGCTTTATTTTCCTTTGGCAACACTAATAGCCTGGCAATAGAAAAAGGAAGAATGAGAAATTAGGAATTTAAATACATACAGACCTAAAAACTGAAGAAGAAACAAAGCCTAACCCAGAATATCAGGTGATGTTATTTCTCTTACATTTTTACTGTGGTCCTAATACACCTTTTCAGGAAACATTATCCCTAGGAAGCAGAAATCTCCTATTGTGCTCCCCCTTTCTCAATCACCCATAAAAAAATAACTCACAGGCTTTGGGGAGCAACCATATAACCAGATCATATCTGAGGTAGCCAGATAAATGCATGGCCAAATAGTAAAACTATAGCAAACGTATCTGGCTTAATTTGCCAATAGGTACCCATGGTAAAACTCCCATCAGTGACAATTCTGCTCTCAAACAGGAAGCAGCAGATTGTTGATGGAAGCTCACAGCTCCAAAACCGAATCTCTTATTCTTGCCATATGTGTTCAAAGGGAGAAGACCAACCTGAGAGGTTGGACCAGATGATCCTCGAATTCCCTTCCAACCTGGTATTCTATGATTCTATGATAATCTGCACATTACTGCACAGGAAAGCAGGCTTGTGTGTTCAAAATAATGCAAAATCTGCATATTAGCAAGCATTTATGCTTAATTTTGGGATTGACAGTTTAATCGTACAGCTGCCTACACATATTCCATATCTAACTCTATTAAAATGTTTACAAAATTTAGTAAGTCTAAGTTGTTGTAGCTTGAAATGAACATCAGCAGAAATGACTACATTTAAAGCTGTCAACAAGAGTTGTGATAGAGAAACATGAAGTCCTTGGGATACTGAACGAACAAAGCTATTGAAGAAAAGAAGGATGCCCTAGAAATAACTCTAAAGCTAATGGAATAGTGCTATTTCCAACAATCATAAGGCATTTTCTTACCAACACAATGTCGTCCATCTACGTGTAGATCAAAGCCCAGTATACATCTACAGCGATATCCTAGTCCATCATTATCTGTTTTGTGGCTGAGAACACAGATCTGTTCACATCCCCCATTATTACTTCCACAAGGATTTCTTACTGGAATATGGAATATAATACAGATAGGATTATAATTTCATCTATTAACATAATGGATTCATCACCTTAATTTATTGTGGATGTTAAAAAAAAAATTCTGAAAAAATCATGTGGACTCTCTGGGAATTACATCACATGGAAAACAGGCCCTGGAATGCATGGAAATCACATCAGAGCTAACTGGCATTCAAGATACTCAGCTCTGTACAGACAGACTCAGCACACAGCGTTGAGGTCATAACCTGGGCTATAGTTTTCTGCATATAGATCTACTCCAGAATTATGTCTCACAGAATTCATTCCCACTGGTAGCCTTTTCCAACTGCACCCTCATTGAAGTGTTGAGGAAAAAAATTCCCAAACACCAATACTGCTCAATAAGCACAAGTTTGACTCTTTGAAATACCAATACATTTGATAAACCCCTCAACTCCTAAATGTTGCGTTTGACAGTTCATTACCTACAGAAGCTGGATGATACCACTGTGTGATAAAAACCACTCCAGTCTTACAACACAAATTTATGTATCACAATTATTAGTTCTCTACAGAAAACTAACAGTGTCTCATAATTTTTATCAACTTTCGATAAGATAGTTCCAAACCTCCCTTAATAATCTACTTACTGTCTTACCAAATGGCTGCCTGGCAGCATGGTAAACTGTCACTCCGTAAGGTCTCAGTGAAGACTGGTAGATCACTTGAGGGTTAGATTCCGAAAATTTGTTAGCTTTCACCACTGCCATTTTGGTCCAATCAGTAAAATAAACATTGTGTTCAAATAAAGTGATTCCATATGGATGAGGAATCAGTGAGCCTCCATGAGCTATTGTTCTCCTGTTACAAAGATAGTTTTAAAATTATTTACAAAATATTATTTTGAAAATAACAGAGGAAAGGATACAGAATCATTAATTTGTTCACTGGCTTTTTCTTCTACACAGAAGCTGCTGAAGTACAAATAGAAAAGACCAAATGAACTGAAGAGATGAAGCTAAACACACAGGGTATATAAACATAAAAGCTAGAGCACTGAAAACAGAGAAATCAAAAGTGTTAGCAATCACCAAGTAACACAGTGAGTAAAGATCACGGCTCAAAAACCTAGGAAAAATTCGTAATTACTGAGAGAAAATTAGAAAAAAAGGCCAAACATGAAATCAAAGATATCTGTAGCAATTTGAAATATTCAAGAAACTTTGAATGTAAAAAATTTGACTGCAACAGCCACTGGCCAAAACCAAAATCCTATGTAAGGATTTTGTAAGTAAGGAAAAAAACCAAAACCCCACAAACAAACAAACAAACAAAACCCCACAACTTTCTTTGGCTTGAACTAATCACCCAAGGGTATCTATTCTATGGAAGATATTTTGATAATATTTTTCTGGATAAATATTAGGAGATAAGAGAGACATTGAAGTCCTCACACAATACATAACAATAACACTACAATATTATTTTCATGAATTTATGAAGGAAGGTCTACAAAATCAGATTCATTCCACAGCTCTACTTTAACAGTTTCCCAGGTGATTTAGTTTCATGCTGTAGGCATGCAAGATGTGATAGAAGTGGACAGTAAACTGTATTTTAACATCCTTTACAGACTATGCCATTACCTCTTGCACAACATCTACAAAAGTTTTGGAGTTGCTGTGAGTCATAAGTTTTTATCTCCAAAACCCAAAGCACATTCTTGTCTTACTAAATTCTGATAAAGGAGCAAAGATACCAGCATTACTATTATAATTGTAAGTGAAAAAATAAATTGAACAATAAGTCTGTCAAATGAGCAGAGGACTGTTTTTCAAGTAATTATGCTAAAGGAGACAATTATTTTTTTTTACAGAGACTGATCACAGATGCAGAGATAAACTCAAGGACTCCTTTCTTGCATGCTATGTGATAGAGTTTCCCTAGCATCACAATAGGGTGAGTGATGACATTTCTGACAGCAAAGATTTATAAAATATAAAGAGCACTTTATATCCATTACACAAAGTGGTGCTTTGGAGTGGAATATTTCAAATAAATTCATTCATTAAAAAGATGCAAAGAAATGATGATGGAAGACAACATATACAATTCAAAAATAATAAAAAGTAAATGCTATAAAAATGTGTGCTGTAGTGGTGAACTATAAAAAAAAAAGTACATTATAAAAGAAGTTCAATAGGTATTCAAGGCAAAAAAAGGACAAAGAATGATGGTGGAATTAAGGATTATCTAGAAGTAGTATCACAGCAGAGATATCAAGGTGCATCACATACGTTATGTTGTAAGTTTCAACCTTTGTGTATCTCATTTTGTTAGACAAATCTTTCTTTGAACTAGATACAAAATATTTAGTGTATCTGTAACCTCCAAGGAATAATATTTCTCCTACCTTTGAAGCCCATCATAAGTTACCGTCTCAATGTAATCAAAGCGGCTGTCAACCCAGTAAAGTCTCTTTGATACAATATCCAGAGTTATTCCAGCAGGCCAGCCTAATTTTGTTTTTATCAAATCCTGACGGTTTGTGCCATCCATGAAGGCCCTTTCCACTTTAGGATCACCAGACAGACTATCCCAGTCTGAGAAAAACAAATAACTATAAAGGAAAAAAAACAAAAGTCTCATGTTTCCTTGAGATTTTAGAAAAAAAATTTTTTTTTTTTACATGGAATTTAAAACCAGCACCCTTTCTGGACAGAGATTGACTCTTAGCCAGCATACTATGACAACACACTTCATACCTCCTGCATTTTCTTTATGGAATGAATCTAGAAACATACTTTTACCCAAAAGACCTCAGAAATACTGAGTTTCATTAGTAAAATACAGACTTAAGTGTACTGCCAGAAATAAATCAGTGACAAAGAGATGCACCATGAAAGCAGCATCCATCCCTACAAGTTGCATGAAATTCCTCTTCCCGTTCTCTGAGGATCCAAGTTTTCATAGCTCACATTTTTGAAGCCTGTTGGGTTGGGAGACACTAACTTCCCTGGCTTCACTCTACCACTTTATTTCAGACAGTAGGAGGTCTGTGGGTGGTATCCCAACAGAAATCTTTCACAGCAACCTCTATTCTTCTGCAGGCCAATCCCACAGTCCCCATGTTTTCAGAGCTGCTCATGCACATGCAACTCTAGCCAAAAACCAGATTATGCACATTGGGAATAAAAGCAGTGCACAGCCCTCCCATAACAACTTAAGGTGTAGAATAGATTAGGACCGAATGTAAACGTTTAAAACATTTTATATCTAATTCTAAAGTGACCACCCGAGCTATTTCTTAGTTCTCCTCTGTTTGCATGGGAATAAAGGAATTTCTGACATCTTATACCAATACCTGACAAGTATCACTTACCCAACAGTTGGATCAAGTGCTATTCCTCTAGGATTTCCAAGATTTTCCGCAATAAGAGTCACACGGTTTGTTCCATCCAAGTTAACCATGTCTATTCTGTTCACACTGGTCTCAACCACATACAGTTTATTGTTAACCCAATCCACTGCTAGATTTTCAGGTGTGTCAACTGAAACATTTAAAACTTCTTGGAAATCAGAGCCATCAATACTAATAGAAAAAACCTGAAAACAATACAAATATCGTCAATGCCCACATGACCTTTTGCTAATCACAAGATGCATGGCACTTGTCCTTTATCATCACATTGGGCACAGATCCACAACTGGCCACTAGATACAGCCAAGTTGTATTCCTTAGCTTAGGGGCTTTGCCAAAATTTGGAAAGCAATGCAAAAACTACAGGAATCTTGCCTTTCCGCAAAATACACAAGGTAACAGACTAAAACAGCCTTAAGCTTTAGCAAACATGACAAATTACTGGTTTAGAAAAAAAAAGAAAAAACAGATGTGGAAAGTGCATCTTACTTTCCCGTAATATAGCAAAATCCAGCATTTTCAGTAATTGAAAACAAATGAATATGCTTTAGCAAAGCTCTCATCAGTGTCCAGAAACAAGAGGGGGAGCTCTTACTTCACTAACCACTAAGGGGAAATTGCAAAGTGGAGAAAGAAAGGGAAAGCTCTCCATCCTGACAGGAAGGAGAAGACTCAGCTTTACTCCTGATCTCCTTCATTTGAAGCTAATTTTAACAGCATCATATTCAAGAAGAAATAGTGCTGTTATCTTACAAGCAAGCTCAGAGCTACATGAAGCAAACAGCATAAACACAATAATTTTATATATGCAGTAATCATGTGATTATAACACTGGATACTATGAAAAGCTGGGAATCATTATCCCTTTTTTGAAACAACAGCATGAGGTTTGGAATCTATTTAAATGAAAATACAGATTACCACCAGTAAATATATGCAAGAAAAATAAGAGCTGCAATAGCTGTATTATTTTAAATATTCTTCAGCTGCAGGTAACAATAATCAAGCAAACCATTTGACTGTCTATTCTGTTCTTTGGAAACCTTTTTGATGGAAGAGCTTATGGGCATTAGGATATCAGACAGTACATTAAATGAGATAAAGATGACACAGAACACAAGCCACAATTTTTTGCTTTAGTTTACATCTTAATCTTAAAAAAACCATAAAACAATAACAAAAACAAATGCCCTAATAATACATTTATTTTAAGACATCAGGTGAAAATATGCATCATATAAGAAAATTATTAATGCCATTGTTTCCATCTGGGTGTTCTAAGTAGGAGTCAATTGGATTAATTAACCCTAATTAATTAATTAGGATTTAACTATATTTGGGCAGATAAAAAGGCAGTCCTGGCCATCTGGGGTGTGCAGTGAAAAAGCACATATTATCTTTTGTTTGTACCTTTTACAGAGATAGCATAAATCACCTGTCTCATGAAAGTTCAGATTTGACCCTGACTTAATTCAGCCATTGTCAGTGTAATCACAGAAATGGAAACCCACTGCAGTGAAAATACAAATGCTAGAATTGTGATCGAGTCAAAAATTGTGCATACAAATCCTGTCCTACTTGACATCCATGCAGTGTGCCTTCCAACAGAACCAAGGTGGCACTGTAGTAGAAACTATAGGTTACAGCTCACGTGTAGATTCAGAATAACAATGGTGACACCAAATTGATCCACACATGGCGTCAGGAGGCAGGCCATGCATTCTCCTTCACTCTGCATGACAATCAGCATGTGGGTGAAGATGGTTGAGCTTCAGCATTTGACCTAGGACTTTTTTTTGTTCCAGTGAGTTACATACAGAGAAAAAGAGCAAAGGTGAAGTCCAACTTTCACAAGGGTCTCCACACTGTTTTTTAAAAGTACTCTGTTATACTGTATTCTTGAAGCTAAAATATTTCCTCTTCAAAAAAAAAAAAGCCAAAGTAACAAAATATTGGCTCATTACACAAAATACTGTCAATATTTGTTATCCAAGCTCAATTACAGTGCCATTTGAAGTATATGAAGAAATCTGATTTTTATCATCTTGGAAGCCACACAGCTTTTACATTTTAAATTATCATGTTTCAAAAAATTACCAAGAAAAATTTGTTCAGTTTTGAAAGAATGTCTACTATTTCTCTTAATTAGTTTTTTGGACTCCATCTCGAGTAAAATTAAAAGTTGCTCAAGACATTCCCATATAATAGGATTCTTTGTTTAATATGTCACATGTAATAGTATAGCTTGAAAAACGCAGTCATTAACATAAAACATTTCAAGGAGCTTTTTTGTTAGAAAACAAAAATACAGCCAGCTTCTGCTCTCAAAAATGAAGGCCTATCAACACATTCTCCCTCATGCAGTTCTCTACTTCCACATACACAAAAATATATTCTTCTTGAAATTTCTACCCACCTTATCTTGCACTGTATCAGTCCAAAAGATTCTGCGCAGGTAAAAGTGAAAGTCCACTCCAACTGCAACCCCACGATTCTGTGACTGCACCAAAGTACGAAAACTTCTTCCATGAAGATCTCCAATCAGTAAATCGCGGCCGTTGGAAAAAATAATTGATGGAACGCCAGCTGAAAGCGAGAAATACATGACTACTCTGAAGGCAAGCTATTTTGCAAAGGGGCATGGAAATACATACATACTGCTTCAAACACACAGGACATCAAGGTTTAAATACAGGCTCAGCCTACAATCTCTATAAATGTTTCTATGGGAGTACTATCTTGTTTTAAATTGCCTTTGGTTTCTAGACTTGGAGCAAAACAGGCAGGAATATGTATTTAAAGCCCTACCAGGTAAAACTTTTACAAAACCCTTGTGCATCTAAACTCCAAAAGACTATTTCTACTCTTCAATTTCCCTGCTTTCACTCTCTTAATTGAAGTATAAACTTTCTTTTTCTGGGACATGACATCCAGATATTCCTTGATTCTAGCAGGCAGGCCATGCTGTATCCTATCCACCTTCTTCATTCTCTCATCTCATCAGAAAATCTTTGCTGTATCTTACAATAGAAGAGAAATTCCAGCAAGCCTTTGAAGGAAAGCTCACTTTCAAAGTAGACGCCTGTTGAAAGGCTTGGTGTACGTCTGACAAGAACATATGTAAGTCCAAAACCTATTTACCCTACACATAAACCCCTCCCCAATTAAAGCAAAAATTAATCCAGTGAAACTGATTTAAAGCAGGTATGACATTTCCCCATAAATAAGATAGAGAATCAACACTTTACAGACAATTAACTGGCCCAAAAGTCACACTAATTTGAATGAAAAACTTCTTGTAAAAGATATAGAATTTTTCTGGAAGCAGAACAATCTTTCCCAGTGCATGCCTTAATACAGTCAAGCATATTTCATTAGCTCAAATTATTTCCTATTTTTTGAGGACATACTTAGAAAATTGCAAGATGATGACTGCTCTGCAGGCATGGCTGAAGAAAGAAGGAAGGGGGGAGGGCACTGGGCAGCTCATGCTTTTCTAAGAAGCAAGACTGCTAATCAGCTATGCCAAGCAGGGACTCCAATTCCCACTGAGTTCCTGCAGGCAGGAGCACCTGCCTCACACAAAAGCCTGTTAGGCTATTACATCTCCACAAAGAAGGGCTTCCCAAGGCCTGCTTTCAGAATAGAGCAGGATGTGAACAACCAGGAGCAGCTGCCTACTGTTCCTGGGGAACCACACTCCGTGTGAGGCAAGCATTCTTGCAGAGTTCAGGCTCCGGAACACTAGAAGCCAAGAGCATGGTTTCTCTCCCAGGCAACTGTTTGAGCTCACCATTCAACAAAATCATCTTCTTGCATGGCACAGTCCTTCTAGAAAAAGTGAGGTTTATTTCTGAGGTTTCCCACAGAAAGCAGGTCAGGACACTGCCTCCCACAGGAGCATGATTTGGTCTATTAAGGAGGCCTCTGGCAACGACCTCCCAGCTCTGTGGAAGTCAGGAATGCTGAGAAAGCACGAGAGCCCAGAGGACATTTTAAGGAGAAGCAGGCCTGATGAGGCAGTCAGCTTCACCAGCCTCAGCTGCAGTCTCTTGATACTCGCTGAAGGTCAGGACAGCATCCAGAACCTAAGTCCCTAAGGCCAGAGTTAAGTTAAAATCAAACACAATTGTATGGCATAGCCATGCAAACTGTTCCATTTTATCGAGCTCTATCTATCAGTCCAACGACAGCAAGAGACTTGCGCTGCTGGACACCAACCTGAAGTGTTGGCTCGGCAATGCCGATGATGCTCTAGGAAATATCCTTCCACACAGTGGCACTGGTGATGTCCCACACGATCTTCACACAGCTGGTCACAGACACCCCACATTTTGCAGTCATCAAAATCTGTCAAGTGAATAAGGCATATTTATAAACAATGCTGTGTATAAAATGGATGTCGTTATATTTGGGAAGTTGCAAGTTTGTCTTCTCTGCCTGCTTTATATCTGTTTGGAAGTGTGCCATGGGAAAAGAAGTTTTATATGTTTTTCCACAAAAGTTTCGATTTTCTATTTCTGGATTACAAAAACAACCAATGTTTGCTAACCAGGACCTACCTGTGCCACCACTCCCTTTCCCCCCCAAAAAAATCCACACGTGTCAGAAGAAGAGGAAAAATCATTGGAAGGGTTGTCATTCTCTACTTTCCACTATACAGAATATGTCTATGTAGAAATCTTCCTGCAACAGATTCACTTTGCTAACACTATAGTTTCATTCTTCTGGCCTTAAACCAGTAACATTTCTTTAAACTAAGATCTGGAATGATACAGTACTGAATGTGAGCTATTCCCCCATGACAAGTCTTTCTCCCACTACAAATATATGCCTAGATTTTGGCAAACCAAAATATGTTGACTCAGATTTACAAGCCAGAACCACATAGCTAGGTTTACAGGACAGTCAAAGAACAACAGAAGACTCACTGGGACTGCACCATGTTTGCCAATGGGTCCTTCATGTATTTCCCACATAACAGTGAAAAGTATCAAGTACATCTTGTGCCTAGAATCAGTGCATTGATTCCTCCTCTTTATTCCATTGATTCCTCCTCTCTATTTAGAGCAACCATGCTGTCACTGCAGCTCATACAGCCCTAGGCTACCCAGTATTCTCGAAAATACAGAAGTATCATTAGAGACTGAGCACCTGGCATACTTTTAATAGCACAAATGCCATAGCTTGGGTTGAAAACCCATAACAAATATTTACCCAGTTTCTTTTATTAGGCAGTGCTAAACTTCATGATTCTGAAGTTACTCTCTTTCCAGTGACTAAGATAAATCATTTGTATTACCAGGGGTTTGTGCTACCAAGTTACAGCAGCTACAGAATAGAAATACACCAAAATACCTCACTTACTTTTACAGTCTTGCAAATATTCTTCATTTTCATATAAATAATGTATATATTGAAATGTCATAGGAGATACAGCCATTTCATAGTGCAAATACAAAGCACCCTTTTCATTTTAAAGTACAGTGTTCTACTGCCTTCATATACAGCCACTTTCAAAAAGTATCAAACACTTCAATATCATTAACTGTTTTTCCAGGCATATGCCACCAGAGATCCCTGGAGTAGAAACAAACTCTCTCCATCTAACCACTAAAACACCTGCAAAAAGATTTAATAATAAAACAACCATCCAAGAGTAAATCTTTTTAAATATAATCATGCTCTTACTATGTTGTTAACAGTCTTATTGAAAGAGATCTTTATGACCTTTATGATCTCTTGTACAATATGCTGCCAGTGTACTACTTAGATTTTTATTCTTTTGCTGACTCTTGAGATTTTCTATCTGCTAGTACATCCACCCATTTGGAACTTACCTTCCTGGAATCCTAACTTTCCCAATGAGCTGTGAGAAGATACTAGATATCTGCAACCCCTGTACTTCACTTACCAATACAAGTACGACTGTCATTGCTACTTATTGTATATCCTGCTGGGCAATAACACATCCCTCCTGACGGAGAAGAATGACAGCGATACTGGCAACTCAGAGCAGCACATTGTGATATGTCTAAAAAGGAAATAAAACAGTTCAGAAATACAATTACACATTACACATTACACTACCTAACAAACTATTCAGTGATAGGTGGTCAAATCAGATTTTAAAGGACTTGCTGACTTTCACCTCCCCCTTTTTCATCTTCCTTTTCCTCAATTTCTTCTGTTAAAGTCCTTGCTTTGCAGCCCACATCTGATGTTTCTACTAAACTGCTCAGCAAAGCAAGAGATGTTTTTTTACAATAAGGTTTTATTTCCCATTATTTTTTCTGCCCTCCTGTTCCAAAAAGCATGATTTTATTAATAGGAATTTTCCTCTCCTTAGAAATTAAAAATGTAGAATACTTTGGTCCTGATTCTCAGACAGAATCAACATTCATAAGAGTGAAATTAACAGGAACTATGCATGTTCATTGTCTCCAACAAAGAAAATCCAATATACCACTAACTGGAGAACCAGATATCCCAAATGAAATGATATTTTTGAAAACACTAATCTAAGCAATTTAGCCAAGGCTCAGGATACACTAACTCAGTCCTGTGTTCTGATCAGTACACATTTCCTCTTATACAAAGGGGAAAACACAGACATTTAGACAAAAACGGCATATAGCACACCTTCCCCTGCCTTCTTGAACTCATTTTAGGATATGGAGAGTGCATTAAAATCCTCATTTGTGAAACTTCATGTACAGGTTTACAAGAGGAATGGTCTGTTCATAGTGTATGTGTCTGTTTCGGACCATCAAGTCAAAACAGTGTCAACAAAAATGGTGAGCTTCCAAAATTTCAGTGTTTAGGAGATAGAAGGTGAATGTAAAATCACATCAATGCTGATGTTTCTGCTATTCTGTGTATGCTTTTGATTCTAATACATACTGCAATGTCTGCCTGCAGTGATATTGGTTTCATCTTCTCCAGCCGGGCAGTCTGCAGCCCCATCGCACACCTTCCCAATTGGAATGCAATGCCCCGACCCAGGGCAGGCCCATTCTCCCGGGTAGCATTCATGGCGACCACTTTCTATGGAAAAGAAAAACAACAACAATTGAGAAGTATGTTTCAAATAGTACTTAGAATTTCTTCCCTAACAGATGCTTCCCAAAGCAACTCTATCCTTCATTACTCAGTTTCTGGTTCTTGCACACAGCTAGGAAAGACTATAAAAGAAACATCATCTATACTTCCTTGTGATGCTTTCTTTTACCTTCAAAGTACAATGCAAACAATACTTGTGCAGAAACATAAATCCTTTTTGTTTTCTGTCTTTTTAGAAACAGTAAAACCATTTAGCTTTAGACTAAGTGGTGCACCAGAAATGGAATTATAGTTTTGTGGTTTCAAAACATGCAAAGGCTGTCTGCATAAAGAGAATAATGGTCATCACAGAAAAGGCCAATGAAAAAGGAAAAAGCCCGCATTTTCATTCACTAAAATTTCTGTTTCTCGCATGACAAATCTTGGCAGGAACTGAGTTATTTTCATTTTCAACCAATTGATTTTGGTTATTAGGAGCTTCATGTCATTTAACAGACAACCTTAAAAACCTCCACAGGAAAAAAAAAAACAAACCACAAAAGATGTAGGAGAAGAGAAGATGTAAGAGAAAAAATAAAAAGATGTTGCTATGTGCTAGACTTAGTTTGCATCACACTCAGTATCACAGCAATAACTCTCACATACACCCCAATAAAAATATTGCATAAGTAAAAAAAAAAAAAAAAAAAAAAGGTGAAGAAGGAATTTTAAGGTTTTTACAGAATTAGAATGGATTCAGAACAACTTGATTGGTTCAAATTGCACAGAAGTAGTTTAGTGAGGTCTTCCTCGGAAAATGTCATCATTACAAGTTAGCATTAGTATATACCGCATCCTTTTTCATCTTCATTATCTTCACAATCATCATCTCCATCACATATCCAGCTTTGATGAATGCAACGGCCACTTGGACAAGTGAAAAAGTTGCCTCTGCAAGTTGTGTAAGCTAAAGAAAGAAACATGAGAAAAATCAAACTACTCTAAGTGACTAAAAGATTTGAAGTAGTAATATTGTCTTGTAAAGGAATAGTCATTTAGAATCACTCCTGAAAAACTGAATTAGTTCTGTAGTTTGTATATATTGTAAACACTGCTGGTTTGCTCTGATTTGATGTACAAACTTTATTTTAGCATACTCTGTTTTTTTAAAGAAATTAAAGGGAAGGCTACATTTCTCAATTAATTGTTCAACTAGATGCAGAGTACCTTATTAACAAGGTTCCTGAAGGTGGACATGACAAGAAGATGATACTCAAGACATCAGAAGGTAAAAATATTTGTATGCCTTGTACTCAGAAAAACAGAATTTAAAAAAAAAATGAACGTTTTTTTCAAAGCCCTCCATGGTTGGGAAGCATTCCCTGCTAAGAGTTCAGAAACATCTGTGGGTCCTCCAAAGGACAGGCATTGCCAAAGACATAAAAGAGAAATATTTGGGGGGGGTGGAAACATACTGGGGTGAGGTCCTTGGTAGGACAGAGAAACTAAATGACAACATGTGGCCTTTCTGCAATGCAGAATATAAAACTAACTTAGACCTTATAATCAATGGGGGACCTTTTTAAATAATAGCTCACACAAGTGATAACTCTACAGCCATGATTCTGGCTGGAGATGCAATACTTTGGAATATCCTGATCATGAAGAAAAGAATAAGCAAGAAGTGTCCAGAAATGGAACAGTCAGTTAAAGACCTTACATGAACATCTGAAGGACAACTAACTATCTGTTCAGTTATCTGTAAAGTTGAACATGTACTTACTGCTATCTGCTTGAACAAGTTATTAGTAAAACAGTTAAAGAAAGTGTAAAAAAAACCCAAAACCAAAACCAACATACTGCAAGAGTTTTCATCACTCCTATCTCCACAGTCATCATCATGGTCACAGATAAAGGCTCTTGGGATGCATTCTCCATTAGCACACTGAAACTGCGTACTGGTACATCCATGTGCTGAAAGACATTTTAGCACAAAAAGACATGAAGAAAATCTGTCAGAAAACTACAGCCTTTGACTTGAAAAGAGGGTCTATAAAGCCTATTTGTTTGGGATCATTCTGCATATGGTACTTACTGCAATTAGCTTCATCAGAAGAATCTCTGCAATCAACTTTGCCATCACATCGTTGGCTTGCGTTAAAACATGCTCCATTCGCACATGATAACTGTTCGCATCTTGGGTAGTCTACAATAGGAATTACTTCAGTATTAGCATGAATGTTAGACTATACAGTAGAATGAGTCATATATATCCAGGGTCAACAGAATACCTTGATTTATAGGAAAACAAAAAAGGAGTACACAACTACGAACAGATATTTAAGAATATCCTCTAGATGGACACTGCAAAACCTCGCAAGAAGCAAGGGAAAAATTAGATGCTCTCCCACACTCTGTTAACATTTGCAAACCAAACAGTTTACAATATGCTTGAAAACAATGCAACACAAAAGGAGAGCAAGCAGTGAACATTTATTTTATTCACCCGTACCTCAGTTTTACACTCTATTGATCTTAATAGAAGTGTTTAGGTAGAAAAGGAGTTCCTGAAATTTACGATTCCTAGGTCCTCTTACAATGTCATGAGTTCTCAAACTCAGAAGCTTCAGGTTCTTATGGTTTTGTTTTAATTAAGCCAAGGATGTTGAACTTCCAAGTCCATGATCAACTTCAGGATCTCTGTTTTTTTGTTATTTGTTTTTCCCTTCCCAAACCAAAAAAGATTCTGCAGAATGAATGATGACCTACAGGCTGACACACGGGGTTATTTCAAACAACTTAAAACCAATTCTGAAAATACTTCTGCATACAAGCAGCCAGTGAGTTTAGTGGGACTATCCAACAAATAAAGCATGTACATGTGCTAGAGTCGAGCAGGAAAATATGAACCCAGTTTAGCTCATTGCTGTGTAGGCAAAAGTACACTTACTTCAGGCAAATGGCAAAATAATTAGCAAATAATTACTACTTTTAGAAGTGAGATTTATTGAACCTTTGCCTCTATATGGAAATACAGGTAGATAAAAGAACTCAAGAAACAGAATAGTCAGATTCCATTTTGCACCTTTTAGATTTTCTGTTTGAATTCTTATGCCATTTTACTTCATACTAGTTAATAAAGCAGATAGAGTGGGCTCTCACTTAGGCACATTTTCATTCATACTCTTGGAATTCAAAACATGGATTATAGAATTACTCAAGCAGAACTCAGAAAAGCTGCAATATTTCCAGGCAATGGCAAACTATTTTGCTTGTTTCTTCCATTTTATATATCATCACATTCCCACTAAACTTCAGTCACGTGGCTTACATGATTTTAACTGTTTTTATTATGAACACATAAACAACTGTGTTGATTTCCACTACAAGTCTAGCCAGACTATCTCCCTGATTGATTCATTTACATTTTGTTCATTTTTACTGAAACTAAAGTCTACAACTTGCAGGTAAGAACAGGTTGTAGAGTCTTCATTTATAGGATCTTCAAAACCCGCCTGGACATGTTCCTGTGCAACCTCCTTTAGGTGTACCTGCTCTGGCAGGGGGGGTTGGACTAGATGATCTTCAGAGGTCCCTTTCAACCCCACATCACTGTGATTCTGTGAACAGTATGTGCCTAATCAGAGAAACAGCAGTTGCAGATTAGCAGGGTTCCAGCTACAGTGTTCCTGCCTGTGGCCTTCTGGTGCTAGTTCTCAGGCCTTCCATTCCAAAAGCCTGCACTGACAATGCCAAAACATGCCCTAAACATGATTAGCATCTTTTCATCCTATTCTCAACCAGACATTCTGTTCTAACACACACTTCTCATCCATTTCTTGCCTGGGTTAAGCTTATGAACAACTCATAAAGCTTTGGAAATTACATGGATTCTGAAGTCTTAACTCTGCCTGGAGAAAGAAAGGCAGGCCTGACCTGGGCCCACGTTTTATGCTCACTGTGGAATCAATCCTTCTTCCCTGTCTGGAAGCAGAGCAGCTGTCACAGGGAGGAACCATCAGGAGTACTATGGCATAGTAGGAAATAGCTATGGCAGTACAAGAGTACTGTAAATATAACGGGGCGCATAAAAAGAATTATGAATGGTATTTTTTTTGTAACTGCACTTAAGTGGGAAAGCTTTTAAGGGTATTTATAGTGGACAGCTTTGTTAATCTTTCTCAACTTTCTTCATGTCCCACAGAAATACCTCAGGTGATGTTCCAAACTATTTCTAATGTACTGAATGCCAAATAAATAGGAAGTTGAAGCTACTGCCTTGCACCACCTGTTTCTTCAAGAATGCCCAGGAAAACTAAGTAACCAGCCAGTAATAAGATTTTCTCAAGCATATATTAAACTCCCTTAGAAGAAAGGAGACTTTGTCAAAGTTTTCTCTCCTGCAGAAAGCCTGAAGTCCTCAACCTAGAAAAATCTTTATTTATTATAGTATATAATCTAGTGTATAAATGCAAATCACTATAAAATACCAAGCAGGGCAATAAGTAAAGACGTTTTGAAGACACTTCAAAATACATATTCTGACTACATTGGTGGCTTACTGGAATGTGAACAAGTATTTCTTTTTTCCTAATTCTCTTTTCAGATCTGTTTGGTGTACAGATTCTTTACTTTAGCTGTAGTTGCAGAAGCACGAACATTCTGTGAAAAGCCCACCAGACATTAATTTAAATTTTAAACTCTGTAGAGGTAATCCCGTTCCCAATCACCTAAAGACAAAGTTTAGTAAGTTATATTTCTAATCACAGTTTTCTCACTGATCTCAAAGATATTTTTCACTTCATTGTGCATTATACATTAAACTCTCTGTACTTTATAGCGTATTATTTTAATAAAATGGTTTTAATTGTTTGGTGCATGATTCCTCATGAATAATGGCAAAGCTGTGAGTTACACCAAAGGCTATAGCCAATGCATGGCAGGGTTCAAGAGCATCTGTGCCGTCAGGACAGTTCCACAGTAGCTGGGATAACCACCCACACTATTACGGGAGGAGAAGTAGCAAAGATACAAGAATCAAGCAAGAAATGTTGGCTTCTGCGAAGGCCAACCACTGGGCTACACCTTCCAACAGCTTCTAGCTAAGCCCCTGTGAAAATCGCACACATGGCGTTGTGCTTCTCTACGTTGAGAAAATGAAGGAAGCCAAAGCAGAGCTTCATAACAACACTAGGATATCTGAAAATGAAGGATTGTCTGTCCTTGCAGTTGTGATCACTAGGAAAAGATCTTTTCAATTTTCTGTAATTAGCCCAAGGTTCTTGGGAAGAAAAGATAAAGGCAACATGCTACTGTTGGAGGGTCTTCACAATTAAAAGCAAGGTGAAAGAAAAGCATTTATATTTTTCTGTCCTTTCACTTTTTTTCTCCTAATCCCATGTTTCATAGTGATCACACTTCCTAAAAGTAAACAGAGGGAAATACAGCTACATTCATGCAAGTGCTCAGAAAGAAAGGGACCTCCTCTTTCTCTCCCTATCCTCTCAGGCATCTCTTTTTCTTAGCCAAAATACTTCTCCATAATCTGTCTCCTCGTGGTATGCCAGCACTTCAGTTGCAAAACATAAAACACTGGGAAATGCCAGCAGAAATGACAGATGAGGCACCTTGCTCCTTGTAACCCACGAACTGTTTTGGGGTAACAATTGCAAACATATTGAAACAGCATGTTTCAATGGACACATGGAAGACACTTTAGGTATGTCACAAGAATTTCTAATCCTACATTATTTTGCTCTCTGCCTAACACTTTTGTTGTGCAGGCTGAAAATAAATCCATATAAAAACAGTAACAGGAAACAGTTGCAACAAGGTATTTGATTCAGCAGACACTGATTTCTGTCACACAGTCAGGAAGTTTAACCTTCTATAACCCTAACCCATGTCACAAAAAGGAGAAAGAAACATAAGGGGCAATTTTCTACTTCCAAGTGTCATTCTTTTATTGCAGCAACATTTCAAAGCATTTTACAAAATAAAATTAATTCAAACCCTTTGATTCACTGCCATGAGTCACCACCTCACAGCGGGCAAATCATTGCCCAGACAGCTCATAGCCTATCACAGACACCAGGAGGAGGACTTACCCCAAGAACAAGAGCCCTATGAGCTACATGATACCAGGTGGTGTCACAGCAGAGATGCTTTGAGAGCTGGCAGACTGACCAGACCCTCATTCTAGGCTTTAATTTCTGATTTTAATCCCTCCCACTCTAGTCTTTCGCTGCCTTCCTTTTACCTTGCTCCAGTTTTGCTTCTTCCCTGTCCCAAACTCTCCCTGGTGGAGATATTTCCTTCAGCCTGAACTTCTGCCTTGTCCTGTAGCTGTTACATGTAATCTGTCCAAGATCAAGAACATTAGCCTCTGACCACGGCCCTTTTCTTCCTTCTTGGACTACAACACTTATGATCTCTTCAGTTCTTGGTCTTTGTTCACTTTCACCCTGATCTCTGCAAATTCATCCCAGACCTGGCTGCCCACTTCCTGACCACAACAGCTATTTAGCATAACAAACAAGAGGCAGGAATCAACAGGTTAGACAGCTGACCCATGGCAGCAACTCAACATCAAAATTAGGATCAAAAATGCAGGGTTTCTAAGCCTGCAGTCAGCCCATCAGCCTCAAAGAACACATCTTTAAAATATTTCCCCTTTCTCCCTCATGGCCTCAGCACAGTGCTCAGCTGCCAGAGCTGCATCCAGGAAGGTTATTCTGTCAGTCACAGCAAAGCAAAAAGGACATGGCTGGGATTTTCATTTTTCAACTATGAAGCTGAGGCAGGAGAGAGAATTCTGCCTTTAATTGAAAGAAATAAAGTATGTAACACAGAAAAAAATGATACCAGTATTGGCTGCTTACTCCCAAAAAGTACTTGCTACCCCAAATAGTCTGCCATTTCTTTCTACCTTTCTAAAGTTTTAAAATGAAAGCATTTGTAGCTGCTGACTAATAAAAAAGCTGGGAAAACAGTCTAATATATATAGAATATATGAAGAATATCTATATATATGTCAATATATATATAAAGAATATAAACCCCCCACAATTTTATGAAATTAAAACAGCTTCAATGCACTAATGACGTGACCCGTAGCTGAAACATTGTTCTGATGTTTATCTTAGCCTCTGCATGGGTAGTTTTCCCTTGCTGTTAATCCCATTAGCAGTAAAACGGACTAAGGCTTTGAATTCCTTTGTTCTATTTTTTTACATGTTTAATTGCTGAGTTACTTCATATTTGTGGCATTTTGCATTTGACTAGTTTCTTAAATAAGGTAATTTATTCAGCAACAAAAACTTTACCTTCTTTCCAATCTAAATCTGCTTCCAGACAGATCAGTGAGTGCAAGGCATAAGTAAATAGACATGATAAGTTTGCATATTGTTAGGCTCTGTGAAATAACATAATCAATTCTAATTTTTTTTTATTTCATTGTTCATGAGTGTTTAATTTATACTTATTAAATCGTTTAGTGTAAATTAAATAAGGGGAAAATAATGACAAAGGAAAAGGCCAAGACAGTGATATTCCTCTTAAATTTGTTTATATCAGATAGTGTGGAAAAAAATAGATGAAACAGTGGGAAAAATTAATATTCAAAGCAAGTATTAGAATCTGCTTTAAAACAATAAAATCTAACACTTAAACTAATCTTTACTGTATAATGAATCATAAAATCACCAAATTATTAATTTTATCTTATGGTTTTGTTTAAATTCCCATGCTTTGCAAAGACAGACAGGCAATAAAATTAACCAGCCTTTCTGGAAGGGCCTTCTCATTCTGTTTCTTGATTCTCTTGTCTCTAGCACCATCACATTTCTTTAAACTAGTCCAACACTCATACTTTCAATGCTGCAAGGCACAGTCATTCTTCTGTCTTAGAGGGACTGTCAACACGTATTCTAATAACCCAGAGTAGAGGCTGTTGAATGATATGAGGCAGTCCCTCTCCCTGGGGCTAACTATGCTGCTGTCACAACAGCCATGGGGCCTACTGGCTGATGCAGCAATGACTGGGTTTCCCACACAGCAGTAGAGCGCTGCTGTTAAGGTACCTAGAGACCCTTTTCCTGCCATTTTAATTTACTAATTTGAGAATGCTAAACATGAAATAAAATGTGCGCTTCAATTTTCAAACACTACAGTGACTTCCAGGCTGAAGAAAGAACTGTGAGTGCTGTCTTTAGGACTCCACTCACAACCTGCCACAGATTTACTGCATTAGAACAATCACACCATTTCAGCTGGATGTTCCACACTGGATTCAATGACTGCTCAAAGATTTCTCAGAGATGCTGAGCAGTTCCTTGTTTTTAATTCACAGATAATGCATTTTTTAAACAAATATCTTTTCTTCAGGATTTTTTTATTGTGCCATAGGTTTGCCAAATTAAGTTACCAATCTCTTTTCTTCCTCTAAATTTTAAGAGGAAAAAATACCAAGCTATGGAAGATATTCTTCCAGTAATGATATGGAGTACTTTAGATCTTGGCTTTAGCCATTTGTGTTGGTGACTTCAGAATTGGCTGTGGGTCTATCACATGGAAAAGTTCCAAGCTGGCTGTTTCAGCAACCCTTTATTCCACAGTACCATATAGTTCTAAATCACCTTTCATTCATGTACATTTTAGCCACTTGTGAGTCAGGGATAAAACGCACTAGCAGTTGGCTGACCATTTAATATGCTGGTTTTCCTTTACACAGTACATGCATATACCCTTTTTTCCTCTAACTGCAGCCATTAACAACATTTGATTTCTTGCTTCTTTATCTGTTCTTTAGCATCCTAGCCTCTGCCCCCACCTCCTGCCCCAGGTCTGGTTCTGAGCGAAGTTTACAGTTCTGTCTTTCTCCCAAAGGCACACTCAGTTCTAGCAGCTGGAATAACAGTGTATATGTAACATGTCACTCATGACATGTGTAAAGCTTTTCCTTAATACTAACAATGAACACACACACTGTTACACATTGTTTTGTAGGTATGAGGCAAAAACACCTCTAGAAAATGTGGCCTCTATTCTGTGGTCAGCTGTCCTTTCCATCAGTATTCAACCTAGGCAGTCTAGGGAGGCAGTCACCAGACAGTCAGGCAGCCTCAACTCTGGGGAAGTTAGACTGAAAAAAACCTACTTGTCCATCTCCATTTTGTTGGCACAATATAAACAGCTTATCTGAATACAATATGACCAATGCCACTTCATCTCCACAGGAATCATAGAATGGTTCAGGTTGGAAAGGACCTTAAAGATCATCAAGTTCCAACCCCCCTGTCATGTCCCATCCGGGGACACCTCCCACTAGATCAGGTTGCTCCAAATCCTATGCAGTCTGGTCTGGAACACATCCTGAGATGGGTCATCCACAACTTCCCTCGGCAGCCTGTTCTAGTGTTTCACCACCCTCACAATTAGGAAGACTTTCTTCTTCCTAATATCTAATATAAATCTCCCCCCTTTCAGTTTAATACCGTTCCTCCTCGCCCTATCACTCCACTCTCTGATAAAGAGTCCTTCCCCATCTCTCCCGTAGGCCCCCTTTAGGTACTGGAAGGCTGCTATAAAGTCTCTCCAGAGCCTTTTCTTCTCCAGGTTGAACAAACCCAACTCTCTCAGCCTGTCCTTATAGCATAGGTGCTCCAGCCTCCAGCTGGGATCTCACCAGAGCAGAGGGGCAGAATCACCTCCCTCGACGTGCTGGCCGCACTTCTTTTGATGTGGCCCAGGATGAGGTTGGCTTTCTGGACTGCCAGCGCACATTACTGGCTAGTGTAGAGCTTGTCCACCAACATCCCCAAGTCCTTCTCCTCAGGGCTGTTCTCAAGCCATTCTCCACCCAACCTGCATTTGTGCCTGGGATTGCCATGACTCAGGTGCAGGATCTTGCACTTGGCCTGGTTGAACTTCATAAGGTTCTCCCGGGCCCATCTCTCAAGCCTGTCCAGGTCCCTCTGGATGGCATTCTTTCCCTCCAGCGTGTTGACCACGCCATGCAGCTTGGTGTCATTGGCAAACTTGCTGAGAGTGCACTCAATTCCACAGTCCATGTCTCAGACAAAGATGTTAAACAGCACTGGTCCCAGTACTGACCCCTGAGGAATGCCACTTGTTCTAGACTGCAGGAAACTGCAGCCTAGAATACAAACATTTTTGAAAGGGTCAAAGTCCCTCAAATAAGTGATTTGGGATCACATTCTGCTTTTCTACCTTTTCAGGTTATAGTTACCACTGATTTCATTAGGAGTATGCAAAAAGAATATGACAAAATTGGCCAAGTTAGCTCTGAGTGTTCCAAGGCTTTAAGCCTTTTAAACATGGTCACTTTTTTCCAATGCAATATTAATTATCTTTCAGGCAATGACAAACAAGAAGCCCTGATCCTATGGTAGCAGTTTGCATTCAAGTTCTGCAATAATGGATCTGTATCAGAACATCAGCTCTAATACACAAAAGAATCTGAAATGAAACTCCCATAACAAGAAGCATATTGTGGTCATCCTGTCCATCAACAAGCCCTTTAATCTTACAAATTTATTAAAATGCCACAAAGAGATGAGATGAAACCAGATCTAATGCTAGGAGTTAAGACTCACTGCATGCTCTTTCATCTGTTCCATCGGTGCAGTCCTTCACTCGATCGCACCAGTACGCACTCGGGATGCACTGACCGTTGGAACACGTGAACTGCTGACTTGAGCACGTCCTTCCCGCTGCAAGAAACAGCCACTCAATCAGTCTTTCAATCAATCAAGATTTTTTATGCAGAAAAATATTTTCCCTCTTCCTCTTTATCTACTCTATCCTTCTCACAAATATTACCTTAAGTCTTTCTCCCCAGTACCTTTGTGTACTCATGGAGATTAAAGAACACTTGACAAGCACATGGCAGACAGCATATCTCTATCAGGCCTTCTCTAGCCTGCTAGGTCACTGCTTTTCTCCACTGAAGGGGTTGACCTCTAGGTTAAAAATTATCTCCTGATAACACTTCTGCCTAGAAGATTAAAATACCAATTCTCCTGTTTTTAAGTTTTCTCTGTTATTTTATTTACTGGTCAAAATTTGTCAGAAACTGTAATATGTTTGGTCAACTATCATGCCACAATGTAAACATAGCAGGCACTGCTTTCTAATATAGCAAGTGCCTCAACAGTCAGGAATATTTTACACATCATAACTAATAGAGGACCAAGAATTATTTTGTCTCTTCTCATGACAGCTGTGTCAGTGAAAAGCAACCACTTAAAACTGTACAATTCCACTTTGATTCGACTACAGCTATATTAAACTCTCTGTACTTCTTAGGCAAATTAATTGAATCTGTGAAGATATAGCTGAAGGGAAAAATTACTGCTAACTTCTCTTCCCTCTGCCACCTGCACATTTGTTTCTCTCAAACTCATGCAATATCTCAATGCTGTCTCAATATAAACACTGGCATCTGGTCTGCTGCTTTACAGGAGCTTTCTATTCCTTCTTCTGTCAGCAGTGTTCCCCAATTAAGATCAGCTACTGGGATACTGGTGTCATGAGAGAAAACAAGAACAAGACAGTAAAACAAAACAAACTTGTTTTAATTCTGCATGTGTGACTTTCAGAGCTGTCAGCCATTTTTCTCAGGAAAAATTTTTAACATTTCAAGAAGGAGAAGCTCCTTCAGGGTTCCCAAGCACGAAGTCTAAAAGTCTCTTTAGAAGAACAAGGACAAATACCAGGAGATAGCTCAAAAACAGCAGCAGCACAGTGCCACAGGATAGTTACTAGCACTCATGATTAACCAGTACATGGAGAACCATGTTAAAGTGACCCAGTTCAAAAGTCAACTCGGAGCTGTTGCTCATTCTGCATTTTGTACCTACAGATTCCTTAGTTAAAACATAACCAGCAATTGTGCTGACACCTTTTCAGAGGAAAAGGGGAGCAAAAGGCAGTTAACCTTAGTTCCAATCTTTCCATCCTCAGCAGGAACAAACATCAAAATACAAAAGCACAAACAAAGCCTGTGAGCAAAATTCTTCAAAAACATAAACCTTTGAACCTCCCCAGAATCAAGAGGGTTAGTGAGTAGCTCCAAAGCGGTTCACGTTAAAGAAGTTGTCCAAAAACTATACACAGAATCAAAACAAAAATAAATTAATCTTATCCTCATCCCTTAAAGTAACTTCTAATGCTCTAAGTAGCAGGAAATTGGTTCTTGAGAACACCCCAGCCCTTGTTCTTCCTGTCTTATGCAGCAAGGCAGAGAATGTAATTTGGTGCAACAATCATGTTAGTTGACTGTTCATCACTTTGGCATGTACTTAACTGTATGTAGCCCTTAAAATGCTTAGTCACAAAATTCAAAAATCAGAGTAACATATTTTATTATTATCAGTATTTATCTTGCCATCAATACTGAAAAAGAAAGAGCCTGTGACTGTGGCAGTTAGGCTGATAAATTATTTATTTGCTCTAAAATACACAGAGAACATTAAACATTTTAGTTTAAAACAGCAATTTGAACAAGACTAATACACTGCTTAGCAAATTAAAGTGGAATACTAATAGTAATTATGTTTTAAGTTTAGGCTGTCCAAATGATAGTGAAAGGCTAGACTTTTACCTCTTCTTTTGGTATTCCTCCTATCAGAATATAAGAAAGAACAGTTCTGGCCATTTTAAAGAATAATGCCATTAAATAGCATCAGGGAAGACAGTACAAGAATCTTTAGCACCGTTTACTTCAACTGACTGTTAAACAAAAAACTCCTTTTTTATATACATAAAAAATTCAACATTTTCTAGAAAGAAATGGACTTTTTTAAAATATAATTCTGAGAATCCAGTGTGAATTTTGTTACACAATGAATAAAGTAGCTGTTTCTGTGACCAAGACAGTGTTCGGACATCAGAGCATTACGTATATTTCCCCAATTTTGGAACTACTGCATTTTGTATCAACTATAAAACTAATATGCACTGTATATTTTTCTCCTTTTTTTTTTTCTCTTTCTAATTAATCAGTAATTTTCAGATTTCAAGACCTAGAGAAGCCTTTTTGGACATATTTTCTACATTTTATCTATTTCAGATTATTTCATTTCTACACATACTTTAGAGAAACTCCTGGTAAAAGCTGTACTTGCAGCAGGCTATAGGTTCTGTATGTTCTCAATATGCTGCTATGTCAATTACTGTATTTCACAAAGCTGGTACAACATTAGAACTTAAATACTTACGACATTGTTGATGTTCATCTGAGCCATCTTCACAGTCTTCCTCATCGTCACAAACCCACGACTGTGGGATACATTCGCCATCAGTCTGACACTGAAACTGATTTCCCTCACAGGTAGGTTGTGCTAGTGTAAGGAATGAAAAAATTGTCATTTCACAGGCATCTGGGAAAGAATTTTCAATGAAAATAATAAATAAGGGAAAAGAAGACTTAAGATTCAAGCACTGATTGACTGTAACTTCCAGTAAACACAAGAAGCATTTGACAAAACAAAGAGACAGAGCAGGGAGGAGAAAGTGGGCCAGCAGAAGGATACTCAATGGCAAAATTTAGTTTCGTAAACTCCTGCATATGAATCTAAAGTTTTGTGTCCTCCCCTTGAGACACAGGCTTCTCTAGACGGCAGGTAACAGCAAAAGCTTAAGGCCATCAATTGCCCTCTGGCAGAGGCTCTTTTTTTTCCACTTCCGTAGGGAGCCATGCTAGCTTCCCTAGTCCCACAGGGGTCTGTTCAATTGCCCTCTTGCACCTCAGGTGCTCTGTACCTGGAAGGAAGAGGGTCTTTCAAAACAAGCTCATGACTCTTCTCTGTGAATTCATGAGGCAAAAGTGAGGGTCAGGTCAGGACAATCTGAGTGTTGTTGACCCACTTCCACTCTATACTTTTCAAATAGCCAAACAACAGGGAGCCATTAGAGAGAAAGATCAAAATAGATGTTTGAAACTGTGTTACAGCTTACTCCATCCCTAGTTCATACTCCTGGGAAGAATCACTAGCACAACACAGTCCAAGAAACAGGACTCTGGTCTTAAGCATCTTTTTTCTCAGGATCACGTTTTTGCATTACTGCAAAGTCAACTAGTAACACTTTTTGCTCATGGCATGATATGCAAGTACAAGCACCAATGTAAACAAAGCGTCAAAGGAGAAAATTAAATCACTTTGTAGATTTAGCATTGAGAAGTACAAAATTACGTTAAAAGTTAATTACAGGGATAAAATCGATCACATACAATGCACTTCATGTGTACTGTTTTTTTATTCCTGTTTTAAGAACCAAAACATAATCTTATAATATAACTTTAACCTCAGGCCAGTTTTAAACAGTTTAAAACTGTATTCCTAGACACCCATATGTCCCGCTATCTATAGCACATTAACATATCATTTTAAAAAGCACAATTAACTGAAAAACAGTGAAAATTTTAATTTTCATCTTCTTAATTTGTCACATGTATGAAAGTGAGAACAACTCAACTTCATGCTTATAACTATGATGAATGTATTAAGTGTTGGGGGGGGAGGTGTTATTTTTCACAAAGTCAACATGAATTTTACCCACTCCTTGTTCAAAGCCCAACCACTTCTTTTTCAGAACTAAGCTAAAATAGCAAGCTATAGTACAACAGCATTTTGTTTTGCCAGTTTAAGGCATTCTTCATCCAGAACGCCACTGGTTTTCGGAGCTAACTAAAGTGCTAAGCAACAAATCAGGCTGCCCAGCTGAGGGACAAAAACTGGCCTAACCTGTAAGTGGGCTGATAACTGCACCGGCCCACAAGACCTCAAAGAGCGCTAGAGCTGAGAAGGTAAAACGCAAGCGAGTTCCTGAAAACAGACTGTAGGGGGTATTTCTCTATTTTCACAACTTTTTAACATTAAACTTGAGAGATTCTTTGTGCCACAGATATTACATCCCATGTGAATGCAATTGTTCTCCCTGAGTTGCTGGCACTGAGGAAAACACAACCAACTCTAGAGAACTAACCAAGACTCTACTTAAGGTGCAGTAGGTACAGCTTGTTGTCTAGGGCCTGAAAGATCCAAAGGTCTGGAGCTCAAGTGATGCTGGTGGTAGCTGTATGTACATCCAATATTCAGGATTACTGCAATAACAGAACAAAGTACGTTTCTACATCTACTTTGAACATTAGTCATCAAATGAAATGGCATTGGACACTCAGATTTTTAAGAGAAGGCTAAGTCATGTTAGAAGTTAAGCAGAATTTGATTTTGTGATTACCAAAGCCAATGGGCTCAAGAAATACAATTCTTAAACAGGTTCTGCAGTCATCTCAAGAAAACTAGGAGCTTTCTTCCTTTCCAACACTCATTTGTGTACCTCAGGTACAGTTGAGCACGTTGGGATCTCAGTATTTTTTATATTACAAAAAAGTTGCTCTGTAGTTGTTTCACTTACGACAACCAGCTTCATCTGTATCGTCTGAGCAGTCTCTAGCCCCATCACACCTCCAATCTGCAGGAATACAGCGACCGTTTCCACAGCGAAACTGCCCCCGCTCACATCCTGTGGTAAAGCAGAGGAACAAGCAGGTTACCAGCATCAGCACATAAAAATAGACAGCAGAGCACGTTCCTCTCAAACAACTGTAATCCATCCATCACCTTACAGCATGGAGAGAAAATAATATTGCGATAATACAAAAATATAAAGAAGTGTATATATGTAAAAAGATCTCTACACAACCAAAGAAAGAACCACCTCTAAATATTACAGAAAATTTCCCAATTTATGCTAGAAAATTCCCATAATTTTAAATCTGTACACTATACAAACAAACAAAAATAACCCAAACAAAAAAACCCCACAAAGAAACAAAAAAAGAAAAATAACCCCACATCTACACATCAGAGCATCTACACAACAGAAACCTATTTAGTAGGAAGGAATGTATCCATTTAAATTCACAAGCCAAGCAGTATAGACTTAAATAAAGGTAGAGCAGCCTTTTCCACATGAGAAAGAGAGCTAAAGGTGCTAAGCATTAGTCCTCCCCAGAGTCTCTAAGGATTTAAAATAATAATAATAATCCCCTTAGCTGATGTGTAAATCTTGTTTCAGCAGTGACTGCTTGAAAGTATAGAAAGACCTCCGTTATGTTTTGTTCTGTTTTTTATTAATGCTGTTGTATTTAAAATCTTTCCTCTGAAGTATAGGAAAGCATGTCTTCAGTCAACATTTGAATAGCAAATAATTTTAGAAGAAATTAAGCTTTGAGACTTTTATTGTTGATCAAAAGCTATCCTGCTGCCATTCCCTCCTGCTTGACCTACTAAGGATTAAGACCCGATAAAGGAGGATTCATTCCCAGGTGTAAATGCAGCTGGATCAGGCCTTTATTAGAGTCGACTAATGAAATCTCCAGCCCCATAGAAAAGAGAAAATGCAATGTTTATAGCCTTTCATTGTGACTACAGCCACATAAAAAGGGAGTGAACAGTTTTATAGGCCCCCAAAACAATGAGCTATAACATAATTAGGTTCAACAGAGCCCTGTTTCATGTTAATCTGTTGTCAGCACCTCAGAGAAGGGAACACTGAAAAAACCTGAGGCAGTAGCAAAGACTAACTCTGAAGAAAAAAATCCCGTTTCCTGATTTAATTAATAGCCATATGATAAAACTATATCTTTCAATTATTCTGAGTGATTTGTCCAGAGAAGATAACCTCAGCACACATAAAGCACAACCACCTACTTTTTGAAATCATGATGACATAAATAACACGCTACCTTAACTTTCATGTAAAACCAGGCATATCAACACTGTCACATAAACACAGTTAAGTGATGTATTCCTAAGGGATATAGGCAAGCTACTTTATGCAAGGAATGTTCAAATCTGATTGTCTGGTAGTGACATCCTGATTTATAATGTATCCTGCAAATGGTCAAAAATTTCCCTTGGATAAATGGTGGTACGGAGTGGTACAGGAGTATGTTCACCCAAATACCTTCTATAGACTAATGCATGATGGTGGTTGGTGGTGCAGGTCTGGGGTTGGTGGTGCAGGTCTCTTATCAACTACCTTTAAAACACAACAACCTCCCTTGCAAAAATGCCCTGAAGGAATGTACAAGTTCACTCTGGAATCCCAGGCCCTCTCACTGAATTTTGCCCTACAAAGCAACATTTCCATATGAGATTAGCAGTTACAGCTCTAATAAACACAACACATAACCCACCATTTATTAATTGGAATTACTATGCAAAGCAAATAGTAAATCTACTTGTATATTTCGTGTATTATTGCTATTCTATTCTATTGCACTGGGATATTCATAGCCACTTACTTAAAAAGAAGCTACAACACAGAATTAAATCTGCATCCACATGATTAGAATTTTTAATGAAACAGATGCTCATAGACAAGCAATATGAGCAATTTTTATATTATTTCTAAATAACAACTAGCCCAAAGCACTTCAAGCACTATATACAACACTGCCAATTTATTTTGCCTATCTTGTATTAAGTTACTACAGTTAAACATACCCTTATAGTGATATAAATGAGGAGATAACACTGATAAACTTTTTAGAAAGCATTATAAACACAGCAGCCTTTGTAGAGCATGAGAAATGGTAACTGAATGTGAACAGAAAACCTGCAAATCACGCAGTTCTGCGTTCTGTAATACTTTGCAGAATTATAGGTTAAGTTGCTCACACCTACATACAGTAAGCACTGTATCAATGTCCATGTATACAATTCTTCAGCAGACCTGTTACAGTTCATTTAATTATGTCATTGGGTTTCTCAAGTGTTATCTTCCATGCTTACTCATAACTGAAGGCAAAGAGCTCTGAAACACAGACTGAAACACAAAAGACTGATACTTCATTTATCACTGGTTTATATTATCTTCAGAACAAAGAAAATTACATAGCAGATAAGGATATTAATTCATTTCAAAGACAACATTTGAAAATAAGTAATATGGGAGAAGGAAAAGCGAAATGCAGTATCAAGGGCACTGCTCACCTAGGTTTTAAAAAGCTTGTGTTTCAACTGCAAACAAAAATAATTCTAACTTTGGTAAAAGAGACAGTAATTGTGGGGAAAAACGTGTGATTGCAAAACTTCTGCTATGAATACTCAGGAGAAATATCCAAAAGGAAAGAAAAATAACCATGTCAGCAATAACCAGATTTGTTACTACAGACAACTACAGAGACCATTTTCTCGAAACTTGACTGTAGATATTCTGCTAAAAACAACTACTGGAAACTTAATGAGATTTGAAGAATTGTGATTTAGTTGCTATGAATTTAGTTATACATTTGAAACAGTATTAATTTAAGTAAAAGTGTTGCAGGCATTACTCACACTGACTAGCAGCTTCCACAGAGGAAGCACATGGAGTCCAAAAGGACTATGTCCATTGGCATAAGCTTTGCAGTGTGAGCCTGCAGCACCTGGGCTTCAGCAAGAGCAGGGACTGTCAGCAGACAAGGGGTATCTGCTTGTTTATTGCCATTATTTGAAGCCTCAGTTCACTAATGGATTAGTCATCAATAATTTTACTGAAGGTTTTGCTTTCAATAACAGATTTTTTTTTTTAAATGGCAAGGCAGCTCACAGATCAGTCAGACATTGTCAAAAATTAATACTAATGAGCTCATTTCCATAGAAATTCTGATTTTCTCTGACAGATGCTGAGAAAGCCAGACAGCTCTTTCAAGGAAACAAAATCCTGCTAGCAGGATTCCTGGAGCAAATAACCACCGAGTTTAAAAACCAGCAGTAAAACAATGTCTTCACTGTCATGCTTAAAATTTGCTAATAAAAAAGAATCTAGGTGACTTCTGAAAGTTCAAAATTCAGAAATGACTGAATTTTTGGTGTTGCTCTACTTTTACTATAATTCAACTTTAGTCTTCTGACTGTGATTAAAGCACTACTAAAATACGGACTAAAAAATGCATGGCAGACCCTATAAATCACACCAGAACATATATAAAGAAGAATCTCTAGGCATTAACAAAAATAATTTTGAAATATAAGATCTGTTGCAACTGCTCAGTATCCAGGAAAACACCAAGGAAAAAACAAATACATTATATCATCTTTAATATAAACTAGTCTAATACTGAAAAAAGCCAACCAAAGATCAGGGGCATCGCTGGAAAAATATAGCCCAAAGCAATATTTATAAACTTCTTTCTATATTTACTATCTTTGGACTTTATGCTAACTTTATCACTAGACTTGCTGTGGGATGCTTTTACAAGAGACTCCTAAGTGGATGTTTCACATTCACAATTTGCTCAAGTGAAAACAAGAAGGTGAATATTACCGGCTCTGAGTAAGCTACTTGCACAAAGATTATGCCAGGTAGTTATTTTCCACTGGAATAAAGCAACATCATTGTCATTTTGTCTATATAAAGTAAAGACTGGACAAATCACTGACCAAACGAAATATCTATTTTTTTTTCTTTTAATTTAATAAAAATAGATGTATCTCTTCCCAAAGGAAATAATGCAGTACAAGCACTATTCAATACAATTACCTTATGTTCTGCAAGACAAGTTTTGCCCAAAAAGTGTTGCCTGCACAGGAATGAAGTATTGCCAAAGACAAACCCCACTGCCAGGATGGTAGTCAACCTTCACATCACTAATGCATGTTACTCAATGTCACATTAAGTCACAGGGAACTCCAGCAGAAGAGAGAGAGGTTAATAGCTTCAGGCATTTCACAGCACAATGGTTTAACCCATGGGACTACAGTCTTCAATGCAGTCCATTACATCCTCTCAACCTCCTCGATGCTTCTTTCACCCCAATATGTTTATGCTGAAATATTTAGATTGAGAATTAAAGCTTAAATACAATTCTCTTGTATTAAAACCAGAAATCTATGTTCTGTTTATAATGGAAACAAACCAATACTGCCTTACTCTCTGCCACTCCTTGCATTACTTCAGACTCCTTTCAATTCCTCTCCAGACAGTTCTAGTCTTTTCTAATTCTTTTCATACGTTTTCTACCTGCCCATTCAACCTTGAAGTCCCTCATACTTTTAACTTGGACTACAAATATTTTGAATTACATTTGTCATCCACAGATTAAGGGCACCATGACTGTCTATTCTGACTGTACAGAATAAGCCAAACCCCCTCATTTGTTCTTTCGTCCTTGTGTCACTGCTAGCACCTCATTAACAATTAAACTTGAATAAAAGATTTGAAGTAACGAAGAATGTATTAAGCCCAGGGTAGATTGTACCCCTCTCAAACTGTCCACTCAAAAATTAAACTTACACTGCTCCAATTGCTTTACACTCCAGGCATTGCCTCTCTCAACAGCCTTTTTGCATTTGAAAGAGTAACGTTCTTCAAGGCAATATTTTTTCAACTGAACAGTTCCACCTTTAATACACCTGCAGTTGTTCAACAAATAAGTGCAAACGAACTGTACAAGTCTCTTCCACATAAATTTTACAAAAAGAAAAATAAGTGACAAGCTCTCTTTTCTCCCCTTCTGCTTTCCAACAAAGGGGACTCTTTGTTCCCATTCACCCCCCAAACACAACAGCTGGCTCCAGAGGCCTTGCAGGTAGAAGAAGCGGGAGAATCACCTTCCAGATGCTTTGATGTCAGATTTTTGCCTAGCTTAATTAAATGTCAAACAGCCTGAGGTTTTGGAATGCTCAGGGAGGGGAAGCTGAACCTCTGAAAATTCCATCTCTGATCCCCCACACTTATGAAAAGTAAAATCCATGGTTCAGGAAAAACCTGTGCTTATTATTGTAAAGTGCCCTGTGATACTGCAAAGTAGTATTCTGCTAGCAATTTTAATACGCAAACTAAAAAGATTATTTAAAAGAAAAAGAAAAACAGAGTTTGATAAAATTATGCTCAGTGTCATAAACCTTGAGACAACATTTAACTTTCAGTCTTTCTACACTCTGCCAACTCCATTATATTTAATACAAACTATTGAGATTATAAAAGCACAGACTACACAAGCACTTACAGGTATTACAGAAATCAGTACAAGATCAATCTTCAAGACCTTGCAACACAGAATGTCTTTTGTACCTACATATCTCTAAACTATAATTTTAACTGCCAATATCAATAGACTGTGCAAATGTGAACCTGCCCCCACTTCACATGACTGCAAGATCTGGGTGTATGGATCAATAGGTGGACAGGGGACTAGTCAAGGGACAAGCAGAAGAGAGGCAGTGCCAGAGAGACAAGAGTTACGCTGTTAATAGGAGCGTATAGGATTTCTATTGCTGAATTATCATCCAATTATATATTATAATGAGATTATTATTAGTAAAATAGCATGTAGAACTTTATACATTACTGGATTGTAAATAAAACTGATATCCAGATGGTGAGAGGAATGAAAACAGGAGAGAAACCAAAGATTCATCTCTGCTTATTTGTTTAATTCTGTAAGCCTACCTATTTCCACCTCAAATGAACGAGCTAGACATTCCATATTCACAGGAGAGGAAATTTTAATAAAAAGCACCTTAAAATTCAAGAACAAGTGACATTTTTCTGTTTCAGTATCGATGTAGAAATACCATATTTCACTGCAGCAACAGCAGATTTTTATCATTTCCCTTTCAAAGCCAAATACCAAGTAGTAAAAACCCAAGCAAACAGGAAAAAAAAAAAGTCTGGAGAAAGCAAAATCTACATTATATTCTGTGCTCTGTCTTTGTCTGCATGCTCTTGCACATATAGACACTTGTCAACTAAAACCATATTAAAACTAAAGCATCAAATCTCATTTTAATAATGCTCACGTGCAAAATATTTTTTTAAAAAATACTTAAAATCAGTGTATTCTGTGTATTCAATGTTAAACTATTTGTTTTCAGTTAATAAAGTTATAAAAGAACTATAGATTAATTTCTGCTAATGCCTCAACATAAATCCAAGAATTATAGAAATTCAGGATTTTAATCTACTAAAACTAAGCAGGAAAGCTTTCCTGCAAAGGAAAAAAGGTTCAAGTCTCCTGCAGACATCAAGTTCAAAGGAATGACACTGTAAATGCCTCCTAGCAACGTTAAAGATATTCATAATCCTCATCCTCTCTACCTTACTTTAGCTTTATTAATTGAAAAAGTAATGAATGCAAATAGCCTGATAAAAATAGAAATTATTTATAAGTTCATTTTTAACAGATCTATTCAATTTTAATTTTTTTTCAAGTATAAGCCTGAACTAACAATAAAGACAGCAAGCTCCTAATTTTCTGATAAATCACATATGGACCTCTTCAAAAAAAATCTCAGCTTTAAATTATTTTTTTTTTTCTTAAAGCTCTGGTATTCAGAACAAAATAACTATGGTTTCTACGTTACCACTTTAAAACCAGTCATTCTAGAAAGAGTGGGAAAGAAAAATATAGACAATATTTTAAAACTATTCACTCTAATACTAAATGTAAAAAAATAAGCTTCTTAAATTTAAAATCATGGTAGTTTATTTAGCATGCATGCTCACAAACAGCACATATCCATCCATACTATGTATCTTTACCATCATACAGTACTATAAGCAAATTAATTAAAATGAAGTTCCTTTATAATCTTGCTTCAACTCACACACTTCTTAAAAAGCAACAAATAAACTCTTACTAACTTCTTAGTCCTATAACAAGGCAGGAATAAGAAATAATCTTTTTAAGCAAGGGCTAATTCTAATAGACAGGAGGTAATACTCCTTTCTACTGATAAAGTAAATATTCTTTATATTGAACAGACCAGGTTCCTTCTTCCATTTAAGTCACTGTCAAATTTACTACTGTGATAACTGAGAATCAGCCATTAATTTTTGTTGGACACTTTCTTTAACCCCAAATGTATATAAAGTGTTTTCCAAGGTGAGACTAGTAAAAACTATTCGTACTCCTTTCTTTGAGAATTTACTAAAGTTTTTATCTGTGTGGCCAAATTCAACAAAACCAGTATTTGCAGTACTGAAAGATTAGCCTTCATAATATAAAAACATATTTCAGACACATTGCATGTAAAGAGCACATTCTGCACTAAATTGCATAATCTCAACCAGTTTTCTTGACATTAAGTGTTTTAATCCACATAAATCAATTGTGATTGTGTTAGCTGGGTAAGTGAAGCAAGGACTGTGGATCTTTAGGAAGTATACACATCAGAGCTCTCCTAAATCCCAGAAGCCTCTTTTTGGTGAATGGCACATTAAATATGCAAAAATGTGTTCTAGTTGACCAAATGACATAAAGAGGAAGAAGAACAAGCAAACACCATAGAAATAAAGACACTCCAAGTTACTCACAGAAGGAAGCATCCCAAGCATTTTCATAAGAATGAACCTTGCTAATGGCCCAAGGCTGCTGTAGAATAACAATTGGGTACCAGAGTGAGGGAAGAATATGACCAAACAAGGAATATCTTCAAGACTATAAAGTATTTACAACTACACAGTGTGTGGAAAATGAAAAAAAGAGTGCTTAAACAATTTAGAACATGTACAGTACATACCACTGAGAAATTGCAATAGATGCAGTAGCAGATGATAAAGCAAACTTCTCAGGAAGTTATTTTCATTGTGAGAACTGTACTGTTTTTTAAATAAATTTTCCAACCAATGAGCTGTTTGTTCTCAAAATTAGACCCCATGCTGAGATGGAGAGCTGTATTCAATTCAGTCATGCTCTCCTGAAAGCTGATGAGTCTTTGTAGCACCAGGAATCAGCCTCAGTAAGAGCCTTCCAATCCCATTTGTGACAGTGAAATTGTGTCATTTTTTATACTTCTTTTATATATTATTGCGAGATTGAAAATTGCTGTGCACTATATAACATTTTCCAAATCATAAACTTACTGGAATATTATTTCACAAATTATTAAATGAAAAGCAAAACTTGTTATGCAAAAAATAAACCACTTTCACTTACAGGTAAACACAATAAGCACGTAAAGTGAAAGCTATTTCTCTCTCTTCCCACCAGAGAACCCATATCTATAACAAAATTCTTCACTACTTGAGTAGCACCATCATAACTAGTGGGACTCTAGATAGAAAAGACAATTAAGCTGTGTCCCAAAGCTTCACAGGGTACTAGTCATCCTTTTGCGATCCAAAACCAGTGACTGTAATTGTTGGAAACTGAACATGTGAGAACATTTTAAGAAGAGCATAAAAACTGAAGTGTCAGTGCCGAATAGACAGATCATCTGCTACAAGCACCTAGTGTGCCTAGACAGACATTCTAATGCTACTTACTACTGCCTGTAACATTAAGAATTACATATATTCTTTGGATGCACTGACATTCATCACCTTTCTCCCTTATTCAGTAACGACTGAGTTTCAGCTAATTAGCAGCTGATAGCTATGGCTGCCTCACTCCTTATCAAGCTTCTTGAAAAGGAAATTCCATGTGCTAAGGCAGGCACCTGAACTGAAATAACAGTGTTGCCCAATGTGCTCACACAAAATGCAACTTTATCTTAATAGACCTGAAAATGAATAAGAATTAAAATCATCCTTTGGCTATTTCATTTCTAAATGTGGTATATTTCCTTCATAGTTTTCAGTTTAAAAAATAATTTCAAAAAAAATTCTTTCACCCAAATATTAATGAGTTTGTAAAATTAAAAAGACAGAGTCCTTTAATTCATCAGAAGAGGATAATTACAAGTTATATCATCTCCCACTGAAATATTACCCTTCCTTTCAGCCCCAGTGGAAGCATTTTACTTAGATCCCCACCACACCAAACTCTACAACTGTCAGATATATTCACCCATTTTGATTTTTTAAGGATGCTTGATTCTGCTGCTGCTTTCCTTCACTAGTGGCTGCTAGTAACTTTTTTAATGACATCAGCTAGTTGCTCTAAGCAGCATTCCAGGCACAGAAGTGAATAGCAGGGAAGAAGTCGCCTGCTCTAGCTTGTGTAGCTGGATAAACCACAAACCCACAGGAAAGGCACACATTGTCTCCCAAGTTTCGGAGTGGTAGCCCATTACATCTAAATAACACTGCTCACAGAACTGCATCTATTTGCCTACAGACTTGCAACCTTTCAATCATAATCCCTTCCTCATAGCAATATTTTCCATCAGTTTTTCAAAATGCCTGCTAGGAAGATTGCAAGCACACCTGGTATATCACTGGCCACAGAGTCTCCATACAGAATGCTTAATTACCAAGATTTTCCCTTAATGGGGTGATAATTTGGGTCTCTCTCTCCAGAACATTATGAAACTTCTTGGGATTTAAGTCTCTGAGAATTCTTGATCCCTATTAGAAAAAATTAAATAGACTAACAAGTTAAAAAGTATTGCACACATAAAAAAAAAAAAAAAAAAAGCAATCTATTGCTAAAGCGTCTTTTCTTTAGGGAAAAAAAGCAGGGAGGAATGGTTTCTCTTACCTAATAGGTGATAAAAGGTGATAAGGTCCTAATATGGATAAAGTACTTCATCAAGGTTGGAGCTTTTATCTCACTCTTAATTAATTTGAATTTAACTATTTGTCTTTTAGGTTCTTTTAGCCTCAAACAAATCCAAGAGCTACCCAAATTTCTAAAGAATTTTAAGTTCAGCTTTAAAGTTTTATTATTTTTTGTATTTTCACTGTGAGGGAACCAATTTATAATGCATTCTATGCCAGGCTTAATAAAGTTAAAACCCGCAAAACTAATAATAGCTTGTAATAACAGCATTTTGCATTTCCACTGTTAAATCACTGTTTTTTTTCAACTGCCTCCAGATAGAACACAAATTCCTTGACAGGGTATCACTTCTGCAAGTGCCAAAGGAGCCCAATGGCCGCTGCCCCCCCTGTACCCAGGCAGAGGTGCCAGTGCAGCAACCGAGCACCCTGAGCAAAGGGACAGGCCAGAACTCAGCTCTGTCTGAGGCTCCGTTCACATTTCCTGTTGGTTCAGCCAACAGAAATTTGTCAAGGCTCAGATTAACAGCTGAAGTAGACGCAGTTTAATTACTCCATTAAATACCTTTCATGTACTGCCAAGGTAACAAAAGGAATTTTAGTACTTAGATGCATTTACAGAATACAAGGAACAAAAATTCATTTTCAGTGAGGCTTTAAAGTGCATTCTGTTGCCCACCACAGTAAAAACTGCAAAGCTCATAAACGCAGCTCATATATTCATAGGGAAGCCATCACAAACTTTGCCACTCATTTCAGACACAAACTGTAGGTCATTTGTTTCACATAAAACGGTTTAAAAACCTACGAGACCTCGCAGTAGTAAAAGTTATTTTTATTAACGCAGCTAGAAGGCCAACAGAAACTGCAGCAGCGTTCCATGTGCTTGGTTATCGTCCAACTCGTTTATTCCATTGCAGGTTGAGAACAGCCCTAAAATCCTGCTCCAAAGTGAACACGTGAGCAGTCCCATTCAAGGCAAGCCATCTGTTTACACTAGACAACTTCACAAAAGGGTTTCCCGCAGTGCTAACACTGTTTCACTCTAGCCCTGAGGAGACCGCTCTTGTAACTAGCCTGCTAGCCAAGCAGTTCCTATATGTCCTCAGCAGCAGCATTAAGCTGCAGTTACGTGCCCAGCTGAGCCAGCCCACTGACTTACCGCAGGAAAAAAGGGTCTCTCTTTCTCTGCCGCTTTCCAACTCCTCTCCTTCTCCTACTTGATGCCAAGGTTCGCTTTCTTTTCCAAACCTCAGTATCAACCAGACCTTTCTGCATTCTGCTCTACATCATGAAGCCACCAGGAAACCAACTAATTGCCTAGGCCTGGTTTAGCTTTCCTCCAGGTTTGTAAGTGGAAGCAGCTGACAGAGAGGTGCGATGAGGAGCAGTGCTAGCATAAAGCAAGCAGCAAGAAGCCAAGGCTGGCAGCAACATGGGAATGGGACGTTGGAGAAGAGAGGGAAGGAGAGTGGAGGCTCCTGCTCTCAGCAACAATGAACTGTTTAATTGGCTCATCACATCTCATGAAACTGTGCCCTTGTATGACAAGGGCTTGATCAGATCTAAATGGGGTCTCCCACTGGTGTTGAGTTATGTGAACCTTTATATAGTAAACTTCCTTCTTCTGGGCAAATCTGGGGAGGATTACTGATATATGTATGCACTACAGTTTGCAGGTCCTACTTCCTCAAACTAAACTTGCTGTTGTATTTATCTGAGTTGATAATATGCACAATGATTTCTGAAGATAAAAACCATTATCTAGATATAAGTGAATGCATCGGTTCCTGGGATATCTTGTTGGGCTATGCCTTTTTTTTTTTTTTTTTAGAGATGCCACAGCACACAACTAAAACCCCCATCCTTCTTGCTCCACAAAAGCATGAGCCTGCAATCCCCATCAAAGGAAGTCCCTGTTGGAATGGACCCCCATTCTTCAACTCAACTCAGCAGGGTGTAGTATCATGACCTGCTTGTGCAAGAAAATAATTGGGCAGACACACTGCTGCTGTAAACAGTGCCCTTTTGCTGAAGATCTGGCTTCTTGATTGTAAAACAAAGGCAACCTATTCATGTTAAAAGCATAAAATAGAACAGGTCATAAAAGTAGAACAATTTCAGTCAATTCTTATATGTCATTTCATTAATCCAAAACAAAACTTGTAACAGTGATCCTTAGATCTCTAATCCACTTTAAGCATTGCAAAACAAAGAAAACATTAAAAGCCTTGAACTCAACAGTAAAAGCTTATGGAATCCGCTAAAGGCTATCCATTCCATTAAACATTTTTATGCTTACTCATTAAATTTCGTTTTCTTTAACTGTTCTAAAAGTGTGCTGAGTTCAGGAAGCAAAAGTAGTTAATAAAATGAACGTTATCTTAAGAAAGTGGACTTCAAAATGGATCTCAAACAATAGTAAGCTATTAAAAGAGATGTTTACTCTTCATTGAAGCCTATTTTTTATCTCTGAGATCAGTACAACTTAGGGATAATTTCTTTGAAATTAATGGAGTTGCACTGGGTTGACTCAGAAAAAACCTTGTTATTCCTTCATCTAGAAACAGCTCAAGGTATCTTTAAGAATAAGGTATAATTATCAAATTATATAAAGAAGCACTTTAGTTTTAAATAATTTGAAGAACAGCTCTGTCCTTTATTTGCCACATTCAGTGTAAGCTAGTAAAAAGAAACTGACAAATTATCTGATTATGATCACTAATTAGCCACAGAAGAATAAAACCATCAACTTCTCTTTAAACAGATGTCAACCTGTAGATCATTAATTAGAAGGGACCTTTAATGTTTTTCAACAAGGACAACTTCTAGAAAGAGTAATTTCCTTTGAAACATCCAAAGTGCTATATGGTTCCAGCACTTTTTAAGCAAAGCTCTGAAAGAGGAGAAACAATTATAAACTCCTGCTTAAAAGAGTCATAGTACAATGTGATTCAAAGTTACTTATTTGTCTGTCTGAAGTTTTCACAAGCTCTCAGATCTAAAAATAAGTACTGTGGGAAGACTGAATGACATCTGATCCAATATTCCTAAAGACAAAATTAACTACCTCTACAATGTGCCGGTTTACTGCTCAATTAAAAATAAGAGTATTCGGATTAAAAAAAAAAATTTCAACAGAAGAACCTCCAGGTTTAGTGGTAAATAATGAGAAGCTAAAAAAAAAACCACCATTGAGCTTTGATCTGGCAATAATCTTACAGTGCAAAAAGGCATATGGAGGGAGAAAGGCTCCAAACAGTGTGATTGATTTCATGTCAATCCAGGAAGCCCAAAAGGAAAATAATTAAAAGGTCTTCAATGAAATTGCATTCTACCTTTCCCCCAAATGAATCTTTGCTCATTTCCTCCAAAAAACACAGAGAAAGTAAATCTGGATTAAAGTAGGATTTCATTGCTCAAATTTCCAATCAGCTCAATATATGAAAGAAGGTTTTGCTTTGTCTTACAGGGAAACAGAAGCATCACATACATCACACATTTATCTTAGTTGAAATCTCCTTAGATGCTGTGTCGCTATTCGCCTTGACTCCTGTAGTTTAATTATTTACTGTAATTCTAGCATTTGGCACAGAACCTAAATCTAACCAGGTGTCATCCAATTACTGCTTTCAATTTTTAACTAAAATTCTGGGGTTTGTCCCATTCTTCATTTTAGCTGATTACTTTGCAAATTCCTGATATGCTTTGCTGAACAGAATACCAAAAAAGAGTAAATTATTAAGAAAATTCAAGAGGTGTACTAAAAGAGGGCTACTGATTGAAAAGAACCAAAAAAAAAGAAAAAAAAAGTCTGTCAGTGCACAGAAATACCACTCATTAATTAAAATGTGAGAAGATTGTAATGTGTTTCACTGAAAGGTACTTTTAAATTGTCAGCCCTCGGGAAATAAACTACTTCAGAGCCAGGTAGATGGACACTCAGGGGGATTTTTGTTCTTGATTTTGTGCAAGTACATCTCCAAGAGAAACCAAGAAAATTATACTAGTGCAGGATTACGAACATGCAGCCCATAGGTCATGCACAATACTTACTAAATTTTATGTCAGGATTGCATTGGTATATTCCTTTTCTTTGCCATCCTTTCTCCCTTTTCCTTACCCCCTCATTACCCCAAATCATCACTCCCCAAGGAAAGTCTCACTCAAGGTCTTCAAACACTAAGTCTTGGCAGGGGCATAATCTTACAGACAGACTTCTCTGTCATTTAGGTGTGCACAGTATATACGAATACTGACTCTGGCCTGTTGCCCACAGCAACATCACTACACATCATCCTGCAGATTAAATAGATTTGACTGAAGGCAATGTGCAAAAAACACTGAATTATTAATTTGGAGATTGAACTATTACAACGCTTGATGGAAAAGCATGTTTCTCCATGCCAATCTGGAAAGACGTGCTGTAGCTCGTATCCATTTGGTCTTATCAAACATATTGATTACTGGTGTCGCTTCAGGAAAATGTTCATTGTGATTTCTAAGATATGATATCACACCATATAGATTCATTCTTAGAATAGCCTTCATTCTAGACTAATAGAGATCTTATAGTGGTCACAGTTTAGTCATATTGACCTGGGACGCATTTAAGCTGATTTACCATTGCAGACATTTAGGATGTAAATAAAATTTGATCCACTAACTTTTGTGTTACATCAAAGTTTCTGCACAAATCATGTTTTGGCAAGATGCATATAGAATAGGTAATCAACTTTCCTAAAAAAAAATATTTTAAATTGACGTCTTCTGATCTTGAGATCAACAACAGAAACCTTTAAATATGTCAGTAAACTATGAGTTTTTGAAAAGAGGAACAAAAAACAAATATAAGAAGTCAACCTAGCTGTGGTCTTCTGGCCTCTTAACTCAACAGAGAATCCAAAAATTCAAAAAATTAGCATATAGGTAGAAAGAAAGACCATTAATGGAGATGCTTGCATTTCCAGCTGCATTTCCCAGAATTTGAAAGTTTACACGAATATTGTGATTATTAGCAAGGAAAATATACAGCCTGGCTAAGCAATCATTGATCTCATATAATTCACAACAACGTGAATCTGTCATCTTTGATTCCATACATGAAGTGTGCTAAAGAAATAAAAAGATCCTCAGAATCCTCCATCAGAAAGATGGTGGGAGGCAAACTGCCATTTAAACATTGTAAACTAAACAATACACTGACATCCTGATCTTTAGCAATTTGGCACCTTGCAATAAATTTCAACAACACCAGAATTTCAGTGTAAGTACATGCAATTCTGAAAAAAGATGACACTGGCATTGCTTTGTAACTTGCACTAATTTAACAGAATTGATAGCAAAAATCAATACCAATGTAACTAATTAAATAATTCATATTATTTTAATACTAATACATTTATTTTCTGGAAGATTTACATCATATGTGTTGAAAGTAGGTCATAAGGACCTAATGGACACCAAAAAGCAACAAAGGAAATTTAAGTGACCTGAAATATGTAGGTTACAGAAATATTAACTATAGCTGATTTGTGAAGAATGTTCTTAATACTTTGTGTCTAGAAAGAAGGATTCTCTTTTATAAAGAAAAGCAGGTTTTTATTCATGATTTTTATATGATTTCATATATCAGAATAATTTTATGAAGAAACTAAACTAATAGTTCTGGTGCTGAACCATTAAGAACAGAAAAAAATTCAAACACTCTCAGGTACTAAATCCTCATCAGAAAACATACAGCAGGCCTTCCATGTTAGATAAGGTGAGCCCAGTAACAGATACTACGTGGAATATTGCATGAGTCTGTAGATCTGGTATGCTTTGCAGGAACATTAAAGAACTCATTGTTCAAATGCGAAGTTGCCCTAGTGATCCCATTTGCCCTCTGCAAAACTGCTGAGAGTATAACATCCAACCAGTGCCTCTAGTTTATGACTATGAGCGTGAAGTACTTTGAGATTCCTCAAAATAAACATTAACATTAGTCCCGGAACACTCATTCTTGACACTACATTCACTTAGGTAGTTTTTTCAGATTCCAGCTGCATTTTTTTTCTGATAATTGTTAGCCCACAGACAACAAGGCTTATAGACTAAAGGTTGCAGAACCAGGCCCTACATTACCGGAGGCAGTATTTTTATTCAATTTATAAGTGCTATGTTTAATTCCAGTAAATCCAGAATTAAATAAATCAAGGAAGACCCATGATACTATCATTTGAGCAAGTGCTCAGGTGAAACTATTTCTAGAAACATCCAGCTTATACTGGGAATACTCAGGTACTACCAACAGAAACCTTCAAAAACATCAAAGAAGCACCTTTGAAAATACCATATATTATTAGGCAAGATATAATGATTTTCACTCTGAGCCTTGGAACTGCTTTCATGATTCTCTCTTTTTTTTTTTTTTCAAATGAGTGTCTGAAATGATCTCAACATTCATGGAGCTGAACTTAAGGATACCAAATATTTCACAATCATAATCACAGTGTGGCCAAGATTGCTACCCAGAGATTTTACTAGTATCGGTTACCTGTTACTAAAACTTCACTGTTTCATTTGCACGGCTATTCTGCCCTGAAAGGGAGGAGGAGGTGGGACACCATGAAAGTAAAAAACTTCTGTACTTCCACTACCTATGGATGCTAGTTCAAAGCTCCCCTCTGCTTATCCTGTCATGTCATTTACCAGGCACGTCCTGAACAGTCAAAAGCGGCTGTAGAACAAAGTAATCAGAAAGAAATTTTGGATCAGCACTGCAGCTTCCATTCTATCCAATGTAAAATAATAGTGTACAGGATTAACTCTGCCCAGTGTGACCTCCTCGGCTAGAGCTTTTGAGGTCTCCTGCTGCACATTAGCTATCTCCTATTTCCCTGCTCCTAAGTGGGAGCTGCTAGCAACAGTTGCTGTATAATTACTTACTTGATTCTGTCTAAGAAGCTTAAACTAAGAGTTGAGCAAAGAAAGCAGATTAACAATTTGAACGCACACGTAATGCACAGACACACACACACACACAGAAGCAGCAGGACCGCCAGGTCAGTACAGGGGGCCGAGGAAATGCCCTTCAGCCACTATTGCTCCAACAAGACAGGCTGCTTTTTCACCGCGGGGCAATTAAACCCCGGGAAGAGAGGGAGCCGGGAAGAGATGGGCTGGAGGCTGGGGAGAGGACTGGAGCCGGGGGATGGAGCAGGCAGATTAGCGGCGGAGGAGCGGCACCCAGCCTGCTCGGCCCGTCACATGCTCCCGGGGGTCGCCTAGCAACAGCAAAGCCCAGGGAAAAAGTTCTCCCTCTCTCAACTTCAAATCTGCGTCTGAGACCGACTGAGGGGAGCTTATTGTGCTCCAGACTAAGCATCTGTTTCTTTCTTATAGCCTTCTGTAAGTGACTGCATATAGCACACGTAGGCAAGCCTGTCCACGCATACCACCACCCCCCCACCCCCCCCC
>NW_015090990.1:7462526-7468942 GCF_001431845.1 Calidris pugnax
GCCCTCCAGAGCTCCCCCCCCCCCCCCCCCCCCCCCCCCCCCCCCCCCCCCCCCAAGCCCTGCCACGCATCCCCCCCCCCCCCCCCCCCCCCCCGCAGACAGGCACAGTGCCGCAGCCCCTGCAAAAACAACGCCAGGTACAAACTGAGCGGTCACCAAACCTGCTCCTGGAATGCAGGTGAACTCTGCTCCGCAAAACCACCCGCCTCAGCAGCAAGAAGGGCACAAAGATTGCAAGGAAAAAAAATAAAAATGCAAAACCTCTGGGGTGACTCTTTCTTTTAACCTTCTCCCCATCCAGTTAGCAGTGCTGGCTCCAAGGAAAGCTGCCCGCTCACATCTCTGGAAAACTGGGAGTTTAGATGGTGCACTTGCAAAGTCTAAGCTGTCCCTGGAAATTTAGCAACATTTGTGGGTCGCTGTCTTGTACAACCAGAAAAAAAGTTTGTACAAGACATAAAAACAATCAGTAAAGACATCCTGGATAATGTAAAACCAAGATGAAGGGAAGCTAAAGAGCCGGTGGTGTTTGTAGTGTTTTTTAAGACGCTACTTCCTTTTCCACAACTAAATCGACTCCATCAAATGACTCCTGGAGAGAGCCAACCGTCTCCCCCAGCTATTAGAAAGACCTCCTTGAGTCGGCTCCCGTTAACCCTCTACTTTCAGACACTTTGGTCTTTTTCTCATAGAAGTGCCCAGGACAGGGATGTGCTCCTTGCGGTGCAAGCCCCAGTCCGGAGAGGCTGGAGCATAGCGCTTACCTTGGCAACTGCCCTGCATTATGCATGCAGTGAATAATATGAGCAGTTTGCAAGCAGTTGCTGCTCTTCCATCCATCCGATGGTGAGGTCCCATCTGGGCTGGGATGCTCCAGCTCCCCCAGAAGCTGGCTCCTCCGCTCCGGGGTGCTGATCTGCACAGCAGCAGCACAAGGAGCCTGGTGTCTTTTTCTTATCCCGCTAGTTGCAGAAGAAAGGCGTGTTCGCCTGTTGAGACATCGCGTTTTCTATAAACTCCCACCCTCCAGACATTGCATAAAGCTCTTTATACCCGGCGGCCCCGGAACTAGCATGAGGGAATCAGGCACCGCTCCAGGCCCTGCAGCCACGGGCTGCCTCTGCCCCTCCTTCCGCGCTCTGCCGGAGAGGCAAGATGCTTCCAAGCCCCTGCACTTTGCAGACTTTGTATCAGAGCCCACTGGTGTTTGAGTAGAGCAGGGGCATTTCAGATGCAAGTGAAACATATCCCAGGTTTTAGTCTCCCAAAGGCATGCTCCAAACAAGACAAATATTTTTGACAAGTTTGAGAAACATCACAACACCTACTTACCAATGCAGGGGGTAAAGCTTAGAACTTGCTAATTTCATTATCCCTCACATAAATATTGTGAAAGGAAAACTGTCGGGTTGAAATTTACTTCTCTACTTTCTTAGCAGATGAAATCAGTTTGGTAAACTGCTTTGGCTGTGAATGCTTAAGATATCGGCTGGAGACACCTTAATCAGGTTCTAACTCTCCAACAGTGTGCGCAGCGCACGAGAAACATCTGCCTGTGTTTTACTGTTGCCATTTCAGGAACAATATACCTGCTCACAAGGGTAGAAGAGTGTACAGTATCATGGGGGAAAGATAAAGATAGCCTAATACTTCAGGCTGGAATGTAGTCTTGGGAAAAGGGCAAACATTTTGGACGCTTTGCTTGCAGGATCAGAAGTATCATACATAAAATGCATGAAATTAAATAATTATTTTGTTTTATATTAGTCAGAAATAGTCTTCCACATAGAAAAATTTAATTACACTGTTCCTGTCTTGTGTAGACACATGCACATGAACAATGACTACTGTGCATACATCCCATAGGAGAAAGATGGGTCCATTTGTCCTATGAGAGGCTTTGTCAGATTCATTTTAGTGGCACCATCTTTATAAATCCCATATATTGTTTACATTAGCTTCACATCATGTTCATTATACTACAATGGGTGTTCACTGATAGTGCAACAGAACTTAAGTGGTATTTCAAAGCATGGACTCTTCATCTTTCTGCCATGGATTGCAATTTCCATTCAGGGGCAGAGGTGCCTGCATCATTCTTGCAAAAGTTGCAGAACAAATTGTTGCTTATTAGCAGATTGTGATTTTTCTCTGGATCCTGTAGGACACTAATCCCCCTAAACCTTTCCGTAAAGGTTTTCTATCTATCAAGATAGAAAAGGGCGGAGGGGGGAGAAGGGGGAGAAGATGTGGAGCGTAGGCTTTTGCAAGGTTGTGATTTATGCAGGTTCAGGGCTGTTTGGTGTAGTGGTACGACACAGCACCGGGGTCAAGCCACAAGAAACACTGGGGGCAGATCAGAATATTCAATTAGCTTCCTGGCACCTCTGAATCACAAAGAGAGGATAAGATCTCTCCATCACAAGATCCAGAGCTGCCGGGGGAGGGGGTGGACCTGCCCTCTTCAAATCTCTCTCCTCCCTCCCACCCTCTCTCCTTTCACTGTAGGAGAACAGTGCTTGAAACATTCCTTTCTGCACGGAAGGACTTTTCCTATTGTTGTTTTCTTTGTGTTTCAGTGTTGCCAACTTACTGGAATTCTTGTCGTGGTTTCACAGCAAGGCTCAGGCTGACCAAACGGAACCAGCTGCGTTTGTGTATGGGGCCGCCGCTGCTTTAATCCCCCAACAACGCCGATGGGGAGGGAAGGAAGGGATCCTCAGAGGGGAGCAAGCAGATCCGCTCTGTGCAGATGGGTGCCTGAAAAGCCAACACACACAGATTGACCGTACTTAATTAGAAGGGGAATTGTTTAAAGCAGTTCACACCCCAGCAACCGGCAGACAGGGCAAACAGTGCTTGTGAGCTGCAACTCCAGATTGGGAGCTATGTGCACTCTTCTGTCACTTTATGTTTGAGGTGACCTGGATACAAGCTTTGAGAGGCACCTACCTATGCTTCACTCCCACACAACTGGCAGCCAGAAGGTGTGCTTCTGCCCCATTCACCAGTACCATCTCTACACAGCTATACTTCCCATAGGGTAGTCTGCAAGTGGGATTCTCAAACAGGAATGGTGGTGATGCTGTTGATAGTGAGGGGAAGTCCTCTGCTTCAACAGTGGGTCAAGCCCTCCCCCCTCCTTTGCACTCAGAAGAAAAAATTTGTATTCAGAGACAAATGAACAGATCACCCCAGGTGTTTCACTGCTGAAAAATGATAGTCATCACTAAGGAGCCAGCACAGGACAATGCTATTCTCCATTTACTTCATCTAAAATTTTCTCCTGTCACTTTACTGTGGCATTTCATCATCCAACCCAAGGGCCCCTGTCCTGCTGGACACCATCAAATGGGGCTTCAGTGAGACTAGAGCTGCAAGATCAGATTCAAAACACCTCAAGGCTTTTGCACAACTACGTCCAGAATCATCTGTGCCAGTGTAACATGCTTCTCCCTCTCAGTTTCCTGTTGACTAAAATGTCAGATGATTGTTGCCTGACTGAACTAGAGTTAGGGACTTCTAGTTTATTATTGCATGTTTAAGAAGATGCAGACTACATCTGTTAGAAAGCAGAGGGAGAAAACATAGGCAATGCAGTTGTTCACTGAACTCTGCTTTTAATTCAAAATACAGTTTGGGATGTGTTGGCGTGCCTGGTTTTTGCTGTAAGCAAGCAATCAGAAAAGCTGTTAAAGGTATAATTTTGAACAAACAGCCACATTGCTTACACATTAAAGATGCATGCTAAGCACAGAAGTTAAAAATTAAAAGGCTTGAATTTTGACCAGGGTTCAGCTCTAATTTAGTGTTCAAACTCATCCAGTTCTTAACAAACAGAGAGAAACACCATGGTTGATGTATGACTAGATAAAGATACAAAGCTGATGGCTTAAAAAAGAAAAAAAGAGAAAAAAGACATTGACTAAAAGAAAGAGTGGGTCAGATCTGCACCTGTAAATTTGTCTCTTCTGAACTTCTCAGAGCTAGGACAGTTTATAGAGGCTGAGGATCTGCCCAGTGCATTATCCAATAAAGCTGTAATTGCCACTGGCATTCAGTAATCTTGTGGTAAATCTGTCCTTGGATAAACCCAGGTTTTTTCCACATAGAAAACATTTACTCTACAAGCTGTGTTCCCAATTTCGCATTTAAGTTTCATCATTAAATCCTATGCCTTTTTCATGACACGTTTTTTTGTAATTTTCACGTAATCATCCTAAAGCAAGGCTACCTGTAGCCATGCTCATTTTTTGAGAGAATGCTGGTAATGACAAGACACACAAATCTGAACTAAAGACTCTGTCTCTCTCTCTGGATAATAAGTACCCAACAGCAGCAGTTAATTCTTAAGATTTCATCCATCTTTACTGTTCTACAATTGAAAGTCTCCCATTTCTTTAACTGGACCTCTGTTTTACAGCAAGCAGCAATATTTGTGTGGGGGTGTTAGAAGTTTCTTTTCTTAGGCTATTAATGGCAGGAGGCCCAACTCAGTTCCCATAAAAGCCATCAGGCTTCAGGGAGAGCAGACTTAGTTGTTTTCATGAGGGTCCACAGTAGCAATGTGTATTTAGACTTCACCATTTAGTCTTTCCAGGTATGTGTAGTGTGAGCAGAAGTTTCCATAAATAGGAAGGTCATGTTTTATGGAACCGAGATGCAACTTGTACAGAGAATCAGAACTGATTTCAACTCTACGACATATGCAAGAGAAAAAGCACAAAACAACCCTGAGTTAATGAAATGCTGATATAAGCCATATGACATTTCACAGCATTTAAAACAATGGCACTTATTTGACAGGGAGGCCTCTTTTCCAAGGATTTAAAGAACAAAAACTGCCTAATCTCTAAGAAAATGAGGGCCTTAGTTGATATGGTTCCCAAACATCTAATGCATATTAATAATTAGAGCACAGAGTTCTAGAAGACTGGATCAAAGGTGGATCCCCAGCCCACACGAATGTGAGAAACATTAAACTGAGGATATGTGAATTGGGCCAGAACAGAAACCACAGAGTTAGGATTGCACAATGCAGCTGGCACTGTGGCAAGAAGTTTCCTCAAGATCTCCTGGTTAGTGACACATTACAACTTCTCTCTTTCAACCTGGAATAATTATCACTGTGTCTTGGAACAAGAAGCAGTGCATGGCAACCATATGCTTTTTCGGTACCTGCCACTGAACAAGTGAGAGTAGCAGAGAGACAATTATTAAATGAGCTTCCAAACACCCCCTGTTTATTTCACCTGCAGAACTGGGCCTGTGATGGAGTTTAACAGTAATGATACAGAGATGAAAGAGTTTATTTACCTGGAAGGCAGAAGGAAGGGGAGAAAGACTGAACAGCTTCCAGTTGTCCCCTCCACCCTTTGGTCTGCACTGTCTGGTCCAGCCTGCAAATCCCAGTGTCCTATCCTGGAGACACAGTCACAACTAAGAGCAAGTATGATTTACCCCAGCTATATCTTTAGATTCTTGGTACTTGTCTTACTGCAAGCAGACTTCTTTGGGACTTTCTCTGTTTCTGAGGAACAGAGGTCTTCATTTTTGCTTCAGTTCACTGGCTCTTCAGTGTCGGTTCTGCCCTGCAAGGAAACAACAGATGGAATTTGTACTTGAAAAGGAATGGGAGGTAAAGAGGCATTTCCAAATTACTTTGGTTCTAAAAACTTCTTAAGGTACTAACAAGGGAAACAGAATAGGCTGGAATAACTCTGAATACCCTTTACAAGAACAGATTGAGCTATGCTGAAAAAAAGCAAGACTGGAGTCCTTGTCTTCTTGATGTTTTTCCAACCACACTTCACTTTACCAACCAAGCCTGGGCAGCATTGCAAAACCACAACTGCACGTCCCAAGAGCGCACACAGGGTAGAAAATAATTACTCTGTGAATATCTACCCTGGATTTCAGTGCAGTCACATACAAAACAAAAACAATAGAAACATTAGCATTTCCTACATTTTTTAGGTGTTCTGTATGATAATATTCACTTCCAAGGTTATGAATCTCAACACAGTATTCCATAAAAGAGCAAAAGACATAGCATGTCTTTCAAAATAGAAGCCAATGTATCTTCACTTCTGAAGCCAGTAACTCAGGAACAGTTTAATTTCATGGAGACCTGCTGTTTTTCGTAGGATGCTAACTCATTCAATATACCAGCAGACTGCTATTGGGTAGTCAACAAGAATAAAACAGTGAAGGAAAGACTCTGCCTCATACATTACAGAAACACGCTAGCAAATAAAACAAGGAAGAAGGTTTACCACACTAGGGAACGCTACTCTGCTCTGCCTAGGCCACAACCTTTTTTTTTTTTTTTTTTTTTTTTTTTTATTTTTATGAAAAGAATTTAAAAAAAAAAAAAAAAAAAAAAAAAAAAAAGTTCTAGGAAAAATATTAAACCC
>NW_015090990.1:7469023-7567355 GCF_001431845.1 Calidris pugnax
GTCTCTAGCCCAACATTTTTTTTTTTTTTTTTTTTTTTTTTTTAATATGATAGGAAGTAATTTAAAACTTCTGAAGCATTCATTATTTTCTGATTTAAGACACCTGGACCTGATTAGAAAAACCTGAAGTACTCATTGCTGTAACTAAACTTGATGAGAGTGGTGTTTTAAAGGTGTAATACCAAGTACTCTGAAACTCTGAGCCCGTGATACCTTAATTAAAGTACCAAAAAAAGGAGATACTTTTATATCCTTATCCTGTACTAAATATCCAAAGGATATTTTAACCATTGATTCTATGCATCAGTTCCCTATGCATAAAACTAGATAAATCTCTCAGCTACTTAACAGATAAGAACTAGAAAAAAATCTGAGAGGAAATTAGGAAGCTTCTTCTCAGTGAAAAATAAGTAGCATAAAAGACAGTGGGAGAAAACAGTATACCATCTAACTCAGCTCTTGTTACAAGTAAATACAGATGTGATATTATAAGAGACAACACTGAGTGAACCTAGTATGAGGCAAGATCACTATTCTTTTATATATCATTCAAGCTAGAACATCCTACAAATCTCTTTTCCTTCCACTTCCCACAGAGTTAGTTTAAAAACTTAATTACCAAATAGGCAACAGTATCTGCCACATGTCATATGTTAAATTATCTATTTTCATTGGTATACATCCCTATTCATAACAGATTTGAAGTCTCTTCAGGATAAACATCTTTGTAAGGAGGACTCTCACATACTAAGAACAGTTACGTCTCATTCCTCCAACAGTCAGGATGAAATGCTTGAGAGATCACAAAAGCAGTCCATCAAGAGCACCTGAGAAAAGATAAATAATAAGCCTTTAGATCAGTACTATTAATTAGAATTTCAGACCAAACCCAGGGTAATAACAGCAAGCAAATGAGAACATAGTTTAGCAGTACAGGGGTTGCAGGTGAAAGATTTTCACACTTTTGATATGTACTTCAGAGCGTCAGAGATTAACCACTGCCTACATAATTGAAAAGCTGAAAATACAGTCTTACTCAACAAATTTTGTGAACAAGCCTTCGTGCTAATTGAAAAAGAGGACTAGACAGCAGCAGGCCTATAAAACACAGTCTTTCTGAGAACGAAGTTACCCAGTATATGATGACCAAAATATAGCTACCCTGCAACACCCTGTGCATGCCAATCATTAATTTGTATACTGATATTTACAGTACAAATTTATTTTGTTATATTAAATTAAAATGGCAAAATATGAAGAAAATGATAGCTCAAGATAAGCCACATTTTAGCAATTCTTAACGGATTGCTAAGGAACAATACCCAAAATATTTGCTTTGAAAACAGTACCTGGTTCAGCCAACCTGCAAAACTATTTTGACAAGAAGAGACCAAACTCATGAATGCATGAGGTCAAAAGGATTACAATAATTAAAAAAAACCAGCCTCTCTCTTCCTTGGGGGACTTGTTCACAGGAATGAGATATAGGACAGTTCAGTGAGCACAGACTTTGGTAAGCAGGGTAACTGGCTTGAGAAGCCCACCCTTCCCCCTTTATCCATCTTCCCTTGGAGCTGCAGCATTGCAAGTCACACTCCATTTTGTCCCCTCAGTTGTGCAGGTCCTCAAGAGAGCACTGACTGCTCTGCCTGCCTTACAGCACAGTCCCATAAACATGGGACAGAGCTGCAAATGGCAGTAGGGGACAAAACACCCTTAAACCGACTTTACTGTTCATGCCAACCTCTCATCAGATTGTACTTTACAACCCGGGAGGAACAGGATCACATGCCTGGAGAAGCTAGATCCACCTGAGCTACCATCAGGACAGCAAACACACCGTGTTATTTTTATAGCCACTTCACGGAATAGAGATTTGTGAGGTGGAAGTTTGCCATCAAAAAAGATCTTGATGGTGTGTTTTGTATTTCGCAAGATATCTAACTGAATTCCTCCTTACTCTCAGCACTCATTCTTGCATACAGAAGTTATTATTGTATAATCCAGTTCCAAAATTTAAGATTTTTCCTGATTAGGATACTTCTAAAGACCTCAGCACAGTAAAGGGGACCTCCTGCTATTTTACTGTTTTGAATACAGAGTGATCGCCATTATTCAGGATGAGATTAAACTAAAACCAACAGGAAAGTTACTTTTCTGGTGCTTATCTTAAGAAATTTCTGATACACACTTGACTTTCTAGTGCAGCTGCACTGCACCATAAGCTGAAGAAACAATTGTGCTTAACTGTCATTGTAAGTCAGAGCCACAAGCTATTAAAAGTAAATAGAAGGTTACATACCACATTCTCCTAGATATTAAAACTCCTTTTGTTCCTTAAGAATGACTGCTTAATGTTTAGCCTTTCTAGAAAACCTAGAGCTATGTTACTTTCTGTCAGGCACTTTAAGAGAAGAAAATGCCCTAGGTCCCCATAATCCTATGTGGCTGATTAGGTACAGTAGAAAAAGCTGTTTCATTAATTTGAAGGCCATGAGCTTAAACCTTCATATTGACCTGAAAGTAATGTTTTATTCATATTGTAGTGTTGTAGTCAAAACTCCAGAAATAATTAAGAAGACAAGCCTCAAATCTTGGACCTTTGAATTATGAAGCTGGATACCTAGTTAATTATTTTACAATGGAAAAAGGGGAGTGGTAACTCAAGCAGTCCTGATACATTACTATTGCCATCTACCTGTGAAAAGGTGATGGGTGACCAAGTACATACCAATAAGTCTTCAATTCCCAAAATGTTCAGATTATTTCCACATGTCACAGTTAAAATACTTTCTTCTGAATTAAAAAAAAAAAAAAATAGACATTTGGTTAAATTCTGGCTCCATTAGACTAAAAAGGGAAAACTCCAATGTTCAGTAGTGACCAGCTCCCCATAGCCATTATTTAAATGGAACACAAGATGCCTGGACCCACTGCAGGAAGAAGGTATTTTTCAAGAGAAAATGACAAAACCCAATGCCTGACTTTAAAAGCTAGATATCTAGTTGTCCTACATACAAACAGGGACTCATTGTAGTCAACAGTCATTTTTTCCAGTCAACCTTTCAGATAATCAGTCCCCTGAGTTTTTATTAGCTGTTGTTTCTGAGTGGTCTTCAAGGCTTGTTACCTTTCGAGCATAATAAAGTGATTCAACCTGAAGAGCAAAGGGACCTATATATGAATGGTGAAGTTCTCATTTAAAAAGTTGTCATCATCTGACAAGCAGATGATGATACTGAGAAATGCTGAAGTGAAAACTAATGAATAGATTCTGCTGATCCACGTTTAGCTTTTCCAGCAGTAGATATCTCTCTCTTTATATCCAGCAATCAAAGAAACCTAGTGAAAATTCAAGACAAACATTTACATCCTCAGTAATCAACACAAGCAGCCCACACTATCCTTGTAATATGATTTGCCCATATCTGTTCCTTTATGCACCTCATTGCCAATTATCACTGTTAATTCCATCTTGTTTGGGCTTTGGCAAATCTCATTAATGTAATACATTAACTTTAGATGAGCTTTTTCATATTTTAAATCAATTCATATAAGTAAGCTTCAATAAAACTTACAGAACACATTCAAAATACATGAAACTCTTCTCATTTTTTACTACCATCCAACTTTTCTAAATGTCATCAGACTACAGCTGTTTCAAATACTGAAACACTGACTACAATTAGCAAAGATTGAAATTATGTATAATCATGTTATTGCCAGCACTCTTCCATATGTGCACCAAGGTCTTTTTGATGAAAGAGAACATTAAAGCCAAATCTTGCTCTTAGAGCTACAGCACCAAGAACCATTTACTGTTCTCTTAATGGACATCATGCTCTTCTCTTTATTTCTGTTGCTATATCCTCGTTTATCCCTGTACAGATCACACATTCTTCAAATTGCTATTTCCTTTTCCTTCTTTCCCAATAGATTCTTGTCTTACTAGTATCTCCTTGCAGGTATTAATCTGCTTCTTTAAAGATTAAGTTACAAGAGACAGCAAACAGGACTGCAAACAAAAAGGATGTAATCAAAAGTGCGGTAGTTCTTACTGCTCTTCTTATAGCACAACAGAATTACTTCTTACGTAAAATGACATATTGATCAAGTTGCAGTACAAAATATAAGGTCAGATCCACAACTATGAAGATACTGATTTGAACTAATTTACCAGTATAAAAATCTCATACAAACTAAATATGGTTTAAGGTCACTACTGCTTTAGATCCTACTCCTTTAGATCCTAGACTGCATACCAGGAAGAGATGAAGGTACCACACTATAAAGTCCATATTTTCCTGGTTCCCAGCAAACCCTGGACACCTATCTATGAGACAGAGCGGTTTGTTGACTACTTACTATGCCTGTGATGTTTAAATCCCCATAAACCAGGATTAGGAAAGGACAAAAGGTACTTTAAAGCCACCTGTCATCATCTCACATTCATCCTGAGTTAAACACAGTGAAAGACTAGGGATTTGTGGGCAGTTTCCCATTTTAGTTTGACCTTTAGGTTTTAACAGTATAATAATCAGGTTAAGTTAAAAGAAAGGTATTCAAAATATCATTCTCTCTGGAATTCAGTTAAGGGTTAAATATAAGAAATAAGGAATTTCCCATATTCTAGAATACCAAAGAGAACCATTATTATTTTTGAGATTAAAATTCCTGTCACAACTGACCAATTTCCACAGGGACACAACTGCACTCTATGACCTCAATCATACATTGCAGTAGATGCCTTTTTTTCCCCACCGCAAAAGGTAGTTTTCCATGGGTCACATTCCCAAAATCAGGCTAAAGAATCTACCATCCCTGCTCATGTTTCACTGTTTCTAAATAGAGGACATAAGGATATTTCAAGTAATGCTTTTCACTACAATTTAGTATTTAGGAGACTAATCATATTTTTACACTGTTCCATCCAATTAACTCTTCATCCTAATTGAACTTTTGGGTGCCTCTACCAAATAAGTATGTACAATTCTTTTCATAATTGTTTTATTACTAAAGCCTGAATAGTAACTGCACAGGACACCAGTATTTCCAGCATTTTTAGGTAGTCTAGATATTAATATATACATTGATTTTTACATATGGACATGGACAGATTCTAAATACAAATTTTATATGCTATCTCCTGCTCTGGAAAACACAGTAATATATTAACAGATGCTTGGAACCTACTTACACAGATTTATGATAAAAGCATTCTGCTATCATAGCAATAATAAGCATTCTGCTAGCTAGCTAAGTTCCATCTATGGCTTCCAAAATTTCAAAAGCCGCTACTACATTTTAAAGAAATATTAGCAGGATCTAAAAACCAGATAAGCATTTGTAGGATAGGAAAATCCAGTGCACACACTAAGATTTAATTATGGTATCAAATCACTACTAGAAAACTAGCCTCCAAGATACAAGATATTGGGATGATTTACAGGGGCTATTTTCCTTTCCTTCTTCTTACTCCCTCTCTTCCGTGACATTCCCCCACCCAGCTGTTGGGCAGGGCACAATCATAAGCAGCCCTTACTATGTGCATTATGGCTACAGACAACCCAGGAACACAGTTATAGCTCACACACTTTAATTGAAAATATCTTAATTGAGTTCAATTCATTTTGTACTTGTGAAGAATGAGAGTAGACAAATGTGATGTTGACTCAGCGTACAAGTTCAATTATATCAGTAAATTTTACAGAAAAGAATATGGAGCTAATCCAGTGTTATTTCAGTGTTATTTGGGGACATCAGTAAGGAAGAAGGAAAAAATGTAGGTGCACCTTCTAGTGTCTCCACCACAGCCCATTCTCCCAGATGCTCAGTCTGAACGTGCTGTTATAGCATAGACTCATGTCAGATTCCCAAACAGAAGCTTTGTCCTTGATTTAAACACCTACAGAAATACTGCATTAGATATATTTTTGATACATTGCTGGCACACTTGCTTGCTGAAGCACAAGATCAGTTGACAATAGGCTGTATTGAGCCTCCTGTACAAAACAGTTCAATATTTTTAGGGACTTCATCGTACACTATTGCTCTTGTAGCACCCTCATAACTCATCACTCCATTTAGAAACCAGTCACGGAAAGGAGAGGCCAAAAATAAATGCAAATCACTATAAACAATTTGAATACACTAAATATTGGTTTGTCGGTTTTACCCTGCAAGATAATAAAATACTCCCTTTTAGTTTTTATGTCATTTTGATCTTTACATCTGCATTCCTCTATCTGCCAAAAAAACCAGAGATCTTTACTGCTCTCACTTGCTTCCTTAAGACAAAAAAAAAAAAATTGGAAAGGAAGATCAGAGGTAAAGTTTTGTGGGCAACAGTAGCATTTACATTTTCAGACTACCCAAGTTTGCAACTCTAATAGCTTGTTGAATCTAGTTTTGGTTTATTTAAACTATCTGGCAGACTCTTCTCAGATTTTGGTTTGCAGTTCTTTCAGTATTTGGTTTACAAAATTTTCCACAAAGAATGAATGACAAAAAGGAGCCAACAGAATCTTTTCTATCAACTCAATTGCTACATCAGAAAGAGCTCAGTTTCACATGCACATTTGCAGAAATAAGCCCTGTTTTCCTTGAATTTGAATCTGTATCATGCTAGAAGCTGACTCAAATTCTGCAGCCAGAGTCTGCTACTTTTCTCAGCAAATTTCTTCAGGTGAAAAAGTGGAAGATGGTTGGAAGGAAGCCTGGTTTTTTAATCTTATCTAAGCACTTTTGAAAGGAGCTACAGCTGAAGATAAGGGCTGTTGAGTCACATGCCTCTTCTGTCTTAGAGTTCTTATTATGTATGGGGAATGATCCCATTTCTGCAACACCAATTTTAAGCTACTGCAATTAAAGCATCTTTACAAGAGATGTTCCTGATATGCACAAATATGAAGCGAACTAGGCACAGTCATAACATTTAATGTGACAGTCAAATTAGGGCTACCATCTACTGCCACTGCAATGCCAAGTAAAAAAGAAAAAACAAACCCATGCCTGGCCTTTGAAGTGATCTTTACTTCAGCTGCCCCTGGCTAAAAGGGTTTAAGGGGAGGAGGAGAAATTTTTCTTGATCTCTGAGGTGACATTTAACAGACCTGGGAAACAGACATGGACTGCGAGGGTCTACTAAGGAAGGCCTATGGCATGAATGACTTCTAAAAGCAAATGAAATAGCAATGCATTCAGTACACTTACCGTCTCATTCTTTCACAAAGGACTTCTTCCTTCTTGACTTTATCTTCCTCTTGATAGTAACCATTACCGCCAGGGCTGAGATGGACCAAATACCTGACACAGTGAAGAGCGTAGGAAAGAAACACACAATACTCAAAGAATCTTACATCAAAGTCCTTGTAAACTCTGCAAATTCCTCCTGCTTGCATTTGGCAGAGTAACTGCCTTAACTACGCCACAGTATCCTTTACAAGATACAATTATCAGAACCGGGGGCAACCACGTCTAGTTCAGGCAATTTCACTTTTTTAAAAATTATTATTATTTTTAAATCCTTTCACTAGAACTTTATATATTTTGACTGGGGTAAGGAGTTCTACTCCAGGCCAGATATCTCAAGAGGTTCTCAAGCCAAGGAGGCAACAATGTCTAAGATCTACTGCATTGCACCACACTACAAGCAACAAGCACTGCAGGTGTAAGTGCTTGCTGCTTTGTCTAGGTCAGGCTTTGTGAGCATGTGAAAGAAATGTACCACTGTTTCATTCAACCCAACCTTACTGCATCATCCATCTTCTCCCGATTCCCAGTTAGAGCTTAGAAGCATCATCCCAGAACTCAGCAACCCCTACAGGCATGTGGTAGTTGTCATTATATAATTCATGGAAGTGAGTTTTGAACCATATTTTGGGCAGTTCTGTCCCACAGCGCCCCCAGCATCTCTAATCTCAACAAACCAATCTGAAATGATTAAAGCCGCTCCACAAAAAAGCCACTACTCTGAAGATATGTATCTGCAGCAGGCACATCCACATAAAAAACTGCCCAGTTAGAACATAAAAGATGCAAAGAAGATGCTTAAGGATCCTGCTCACGGAAGGTACTTCAACATTCTAATATTCAGCTAGCATGTATTTGAAGTTCTCTCAGTTCAACATACAGTCTCAAGAATATAAGAAATCCAGCATAAAAAAGATTCTTAACTTTAACTGTGAGGAACATTCTTTCCCTGTTATGTCACCTTCTTCAGTACTACCACCTCACTCTTGAAAAGTAGTTTCATCAGGAAAAAAAACTTCCGAACACATAAGCAATAAATGCAGGCGATTAAAAGAAGCAGGGGAAGGAGCAGACTGATAGAATCTTGGATCTCCAAAAAGACATGAAAGATGACCTTGTAATTTGGTCATTTTGGAAAGCTTCTGAAATTAATTTTGCTTAACTAGTGGTTTAGGCTGGGCCGGCCACTAAATGAATGACATAGTACTATATCTTTACGCATTCCCTTGAATTTGATTATACTTTTCTGGAAGTTTTCATACTCTGAGATGACTCAAAACAGAATTAACTTTAAACATGAAAACATCACAGAATATTTTGAATCAGCATTTCCATTTCAGCTGAATCACTAATAGTCTGAGCCCCATTTACAAACAGAGCTTGGCAACGCTCATTTACTACTACTTGATGTTCCCTAAAAAATTTTTGTATCTCCCCATCTGTCAGGTGGATATATAGACAACATAAGGAATGTAATAAAGCTTAGACATTTATTGTATAACCAATATCCTCAACTAAGAATACCTTTGGGAAGAGCGTGTAGAAATGCTATCTTTAAAAAAAAACACTTTATTTTCTGCAGTGCAGAAAAATTAAAGCTTTTCAAGTGGTTTTCAGAAGAGAAGGCTGAAGGTCTGTCCCATGAGATTAACTCTAAAAAGGACTAAGTTCTTCTACAAAGGAAAAATGCATGCAAAGGGCGGTAATATACTAAGAAAGAAAAAGAAGTGTGTTAGTTGTAGTCCTGGTCTATCAGTCATCTCAAAGCAAATCTTTGCAGCCAGCAAGGCCCACAAGTCTCGAGTCAAGACTTGAGTCAAGGCTGACATCCAGTGGCCATATCCTTTAACTGGTTTTTTTGGTATGCCAACGTGACTTTTAAAAACAGATTCCACAGTGAGATTCTACTTGAGACATTCAACCTTCTCTTCTGAAAACCACTTGAAGAGCTTCAGTTGTTCGATATTATATGTAATATACAAATAAATCTGCTGAAAACTCACACTATATATAAACTTACTTGTTTCCTTAAGAACCTTTAATAAGTGAGATGTTTTGTAGTGCTCTACACGTGCATTTAACAAGTTTAGAATACCACAGGCTTTAAAAAATGTGGAGAATCCAGTCCCACCTCTCTAATAATTATGGTTAATAGGTAATAATACCAGAAGTAGAGGAGGAAGATGTTTTGATATTAAAGCCCTGTGGTAGTTTAACTACTTCAGAAAAGAACATCTATTTTCTGTATTTCCATATAATTCTTTTCACAAGGATTACAGACTGTAAGCATGGTGTTAGATTCATGTATATTAGTGATTAATTAGTGACTGATTTCACTTGATGCAGAATTAATATACAGGTTGTAGCCATTGAACTTCAATCCAACACCAGGGGAAATAATTTTTTGTCAAGTAGAATACAGAACACGTGTAAAATGATCATTATACACAGAAAAATTAGTTTACGGTCTATATCTCTTGCTTCATTTATTTCAAAAGCATCCACACTATAATAGACAAGTCTATTTTGATTGGGGAAGTATCATTAAATCTAAGAAATAGACTGTAATCACGTACTTGATTGTGAGATACTTCAAAATAAAAAGGCTTATTTTATTCTCCCTCAAAGACACCAGCTGTTATGATTTTGTCCATGCATGGTGCCTTGACAGACGTAACTGCATAAAGTTAAGGTTTCAGCTTATTCAAAAATCATATAGTGGAGTTTTGCAATAGTAGCAACACATGCCTTCTTTATCATATGCCCCATCGTTGGTAAATACTTAGCAGCATGATCCTTCAATATGGTCAAAAAATATGGCAGAATGATGCAAATACCACCAGGCTAGCAGGATATTATTTCACTAACACTATCAGCAGTTTAGCGAACACATCCCAGCCCTAAGGCAGCACATACCAGACCAAAAGAATGAGGTTCTCTGCTAAAAGGTGGGAGAGCAGCATCACTCCAGCAAAGTCGTGCTTTATCTTGTAAAACATGACTTTGACGGAGTGGTGTTACTGTCTCCAAGAATAATTTCTTTCAGAGGTACTAGGTTTTGCATCATAACCAGTGAAAACTTCAATACCCCGAAAAGTCTGAGACAAAAGTTTCTGAATTTTGAGTCTGAGCTACGGTTAGTCTTCCTCAGAAAGTATATCCATTTCAAGATATTATTACTGTGTCCAGTTCTGGGCTTTCCAGTTCAAGAAGGACAATAAACTGCTGCAGAGGCTACAGCAGAGGGCTACAAAAATGATTAGGGGACTAGAACATTTGTCTTTTGATGAAAGGCTGAGGGACTTGTGTCATTTTAGCCTAGAGAAGAGAAGACTGAGGGAAGATCTTATAAATTCTTATAAATACTTAAAGGGTGGGTGTCAGGAGGATGGGGCCAGTCTGTTTTCAGTGGTGCCCAGTGACAGGACAATAGGTAAGAGGCATAAACCTGAACATAGAAAGTTCCATCTAAACAAGAGGAGGAGCTTCTTTACTTTCAGGGTGGCAGAGCCCCAGAACAGGCTGCCCAGAGAGGCGGTGAAGTCTCTGTCTCTGGAGACATTCAAAACCCACCTGGACATGTTCCTGTGCAAACTGCTCTAGGTGGACCTGCTCTGGCAGGGGGGGTTGACTAGATGATCCCCAGAGGTCCCTTCCAACCCCTATCATTCTGTGATTCTGTGACTCTCTAATAGTTGTAAGATAAATGTTTGTCTTTTTGTAACACTATAAATAATCACCTCTCCAAAAGACAAAATCTATTCTCAATATTAAAAGGATTGCAACTTTAGAACTGTATGGAACTTGACTTTTTCTAACAAATCCCTGCAATTTTCATTTGCAAAACATGGTGTACTATATACAGCAACATGCTTTAACTTGCTAAATGTATTTCCAGCAGAGTAATTCCTTTTCCAGTTATCAGGCAATATCTTCTATAAATGTGCTAGATGAGATTAAAGCATCTGCTTTTTACTGCAACTCCATCAAAACATGAGCTTCCACCCCTGAAAAATGTAATTACTGTATTTAAAAAGGAATAGTGTAAAAGAGTTTTGTATTGTAGTTATCATGCTGTTGAAAATCAGGCAGGTGTAAGAAAATAGTTGTGCAAAGTATACTTTACAACAAGAAGTAACCAAGATGCAACAGCAAATTCAAAATAATTTCACTGAATTTCACTGAATTTTTAGAGTTGGAAGGGACCATAGAGATCATCTAGTCCAACTCCCCTGCTGAAGCAGGATTGCCTAGAGCTTGTCAGAGCATGTTACTCAGGACTGCATCCAGGCGGGTCTTGAAAATCTCCAAAGGGGACTCCACAACCTCCCTGGGCAGCCTGTTCCAGGGCTCTATCACCCTCACTGGGAAGAAGATTTTTCTCATATTTGAGTGGAACCTCTTATGTTCTAACTTGTGCCCGTTGCCCCTCGTCCTCTCGCTGGGAACCACTGCAAAGAGTCTGGCTCCCTCCTCCTTCAACCCTCCCTTGAGATACTTGTCAGCATTAATAAGGTCTCCCCTCAGCCTTCTCTTCTCCAGACTAAAGAGTCCCAGCTCTCTCAGTCTTTCTTCATAAGGGAGACGCTCCAATTCTTGAATCATCTTTGTTGCCCTTCGCTGGACTCTTTCCAGTTGTTCCCTGTTCCTCTTGAACTGGGGAGCCCAGAACTGGACGCAGTATTCCAGTTGTGACCTCACCAGTGCAGAGTAGAGGGGGAGAATGACTTCCTTTGACCTGCTAGCCACACTCATCCCTATGCAGCCCAGGATTCCGTTGGCCTTCCTGGCCACAAGAGCACACTGCTTGCTCATTGTCATAATTACTTGTCTAACTACATTTTCATTGGTATCAATGTAGCAACAGCAAATCTTTAAGATTTGGTTTAGTTTTCATTTTAAAAGGATTCTTGATCTAGTTAAATGTTCGATATCATCAAATGTTCAGTCAGGTATTTAGTATGTTAAAAATGTATCTACTCTTTTATTTAAATGCTTTTTTCTTTGTTTGGCTGAATGCTACAAATACTTTTGAAAATAACTTACTCATGTATTGATGTGTTTAGATACTTAGGCTGTACGGTGGAAAATATCTCTTGGTGAGAGAAACTAAAATGAAAGGACACCTATTAGAATAAAAGTAGAAATAAGCAAATATCTTCATAACAAAAGCTAATATATTGATACTACACATAGACAGATTATGAGTATTTACTTACCACCAAAATGCTCAGAGTGAGCTTTTGGCTGTATTGTATGGAGTTTAAATGGAAAAGTACTGAAGACAGCCTCCTTCCTTCTATGCCTCCTTAGAGTTTAAGTTTTCTCACTGCATCTCCTGAAAAAATGTTGCAGAAGAGCAATATTAAAAGAGGGGAAACGGAGAGCCAGTTTCATACCAGCTGCAAAAGAGAATACCATATTTACCACTCCAGTCCCAAAGAATCATTAAAATCTGTTGGGAGCCACAAAAAGAGTAACTCTTTGCCATCAAAGACCTTGCTTACAGCATTTTCCGTGGCAGTGAGTTTAGATGAAAACACAATAGAGCTGATTTGCTTTGATCAGCTTTTTCAGACTACATGCTCAAGATTTGTATGAAAAAGCGAAGATAAAATCCTGGCCTCGCTGGAATCAATAGTTCTGCCACTACCTTTGCATACACCAAAATTTTGTTACAGGTTTTTGTAAGGCTGTGCCATTAAAAAATCATGTTTCATATAGAACAATCAGGGTTTGTCACAGCATATAGGTCCACATTAAAAACAAGTTTTAAATTATTTTTTAAATTTTAAAACTGTTGTGCAGTCACAACAGTTTGCAAACAGAAGTCAGTTTGTCAAGATTTACTATACACAGCTGACTATTCAGCCCGAATCCTGAACTGTCAAAACGACTAAAGCACATTTTGCAGTCAAAAAGTAAAATACACGTTTCTATTTTATTCTTCTTCAGATACAATCTTCAGTGAAGTTTTTAATTTTTAAATTTTCTTGTTTGATTTCTTTGAGCATTTGAACTTTTAAACTGTTTTTCCTAAAATTCACACATGTGATACAACTTACGGAATTGTGAACCACATGCTTTATAACATTGCTCTTTAATATCAGGATTGAAAATACTGTCAATGGTGTGCTTTCATTATTTTACAAGTTCAAGTCAGGTAGGTTTTTGTTTCTTCTGGGCACTTTGGTCATGTACTGGCATGTACAGTATAATGAAATAAATACTCTTGAAATACCATTACAGCATGATGCAGTCAGGTTAAATGGTCAAGGCTATCTTGAGGCCATGAAACACTAGAAGAAGATTGTGTGAAATGTGCATGTTTTTAACAGTTCACCGCAGACAAGATATGTGCATTATTCCCATTGAGGTGGCAAATAAAATGGAAACACATTTCAGAAGCATCATGACAAGCTCTTTGGGACCAAAAAAAATTACCAACAGAGCAGAGGAAAATTGGAAGCATGTTCTGTCTGCTTCAGGCTGCTCCCAAAAACTGGCCTCCCTGGTGGTTGAGTATTCCTTTAGCATACAGGAATATTCAGATGGTATTTTGCCAGCTATGCTGGCTCCTGATTACTCCATCTCCAGTCCTGTCGCAGTCTTGTTGGACAGCTGAAGGACTAGTCAGGGCTCTGTCACATTCTAGTGACAAGATACCGTGCCAGAAGACATTAGTCAATCCATCTTAACAGAAATTACTGAAAGCTTCTCAATAATGTACTGAATTTTGCTAACCAACGGATGAAGAGGTCACAGTTGAGCCAGACCAGGCTGTAAGAGGAGCATCTACAGACAGAGGAGAGGAAAGGATGAAGAAGACAGCACCAGGAAGGAAGTTTGAAAGAGTCAGACTCACTACTACTTCTGTCCATTGGGAAGCAAGGTGAGGGCTGTTGCTGACACAAGAGGTCATGCTACACCACACCAACTGGCAACTCTATGCACCAATTCTTTATTCAGTGTCCCTTCAAAATGGCCTTGCAACCTCATGTTGCTCTGAAGCTGTCTCCAGCTACACAATGGTAGTGACCAGTCACAATGGCAGTGACAAAGGGGTGCAATATCACTTTGGTTTCCCTTCTTAATAGTGCTTAAACACATTCACTTGCAGGAAGAGTGTTTCTTCATGGTATCTCTCCTCGGGGTTCTAAAAGGATGAGGAATTTTCTTGAAGTATAGTCTATTTAGCTGTGGTTTTAAATAGTTCTTATATACCCCTTATTCTTTGGAAAAAATGTTAGGCCTAATTTCTCAGATTGAAATACTGAGATCAGACAGCTGAGAACTCTTGGATTTCAAACAGTGATGGAAAAAATCCAAAGATCTGGATATGCAGCAATATTTGTGACTTCAGCTTCAGTTGGTGAAATAGTAACATAGCCTTTATATTAATTTCAATCTTTGATTCCTGAAAAGATTACCAATCTTAATGCCAACTAGTCTCATGTTGGAAGCATATGTGAGCTGGGGTAGCTGGGCCCAACTTAGTCAACAAGTATGCAAGTCTGTAGTGCCACCTCCCAGGGACATCAAAGATACTTAGATATGTTTAAATAGTAGGTGAAGAGAAATGTAATTAATTGTGTGCTGAAGCATCCGATGTCTAGATTCCTTAATAAAACATGAAACATTTTTATTTCTTAAAAAGAATACAATTTCATTGAATTGTAGCAGTAAATTTCTAACATTTAAATGACAGCATAATTATTCCTAATAGTAGCTTCTAAGACACTTTATTAAAAGAATATATACATTATAATGACATTAGAATGTTAAATAAGCACTTGGTAAAGTTTGCAGTAAATGAGGCAAGAAAGCTTGTTAATTTTTATTTTTAAGAGTTATCTCACACGCATCAATGCATACATATTTTACATTGGTATCGTTTAGGTTTTCATAAACTGTCACCATAAGAACTGTGCGGGTATTGAGAAGAACACAACTTCAGAAGACAGCAAGTCTAGAAGTGTACTGTATGGTACGTCACATACCTGGAATTCTGGACAGAATAATACCATGCATCCCACGCAAAGAGCTATAAAAATGTGGAGGCCCCACTAAGCTTTTAAAGTTGCACCTGGCAAAAAAGAAGAGAAATTTGTCCTGAGGGTAAACATAATTCATTAATAAAAGGAAATATCCTGAAGCCAAGAACTTGCTACTAAATGTACAAGCAGAATAGTTACTTAATTAAGAAATTATTTGCCAGCTATGTTTTAAGGTAGGAATTAGCAGTGAAAATGAAAGAATGACAATGTTTTGCTTATGGGAGGCACACAATCGCAACCATAGTTAACATGCTTTTTCTTGTTAGAATTAGATTTTTTCTCAGCAAGATTTAGGGGCCATGTGAGATTTATTATATCTATTTCAGTTAAACACCACATTATTTGTATTCCCTAAAGGGCAAAAAATAGCCTTCTCATTCCTTGCCTTAATCAAAATCTAAATATGTCAGTGTAGCATAGAAAAAGAAAAGTGGCTGAAGAGAAATCAACATAAATTCTTTCCAACCTTGAAAGAAGATTCTTTGTTAGCTGTAACTGTAGCACAAATAGCTGTAGCTGAGTTAGTTTCAGCTTAGGTAAGGGTGAGCAGCCATACCATACACAGAGTTACACTTCCTAATTCACCAATTTAGCACTAATTACAGGTAAAGACAGAAAGTAGAAAACAGGGTTTGAACCATAGCAAATGGCTTCAGCATCCAGCTACATTGTCCTACCAGTCCCTCACACCTACTTAATTTGGAGTCAAGGTTGCATCCTTTCATTTTCCCCACAGTCCCCTCAGCTTCCTTGGCTGTGACTATCATAAGGGGACTGAGCTGGTAGGCATTTAAGTTGGAAAGGAGGACAGCAGTTAGCATTGGGTCCTCTGTGTGTCCATGTAGGTGGAAAATGATGAGCCCACATGGAAAAAAAAAAAGTATATATTTCTGTGGAAAAGAGCTACTTGTTTAATATGTTTGTAATGCGAAAGCTTTTTGAGGATACTTGAAGAATTAGGTAACAAGCTGCAATCACTGGTAAAAGAGATAGCCTTCAGGATCCACGGCCACCCTGTTCAGGTTTTGAGGGCATCATATTACGTGTCGGTGCTTTTTCTCTATTACAGTTTTTGAAAGGGTAGGTGTGACATACAAGCCTGGAGAAACTGTATGACTTTTAGTCTGGTCTGTCTTTTTTTAACTCCTCATGCTGGGCAATCTCACCAGCAACTGAAATTTCAGTTGGCCCAGTCCATGGGAGAGTAAGTATCTTCCTACTATAGCAGTAATAGGAATTCCTCATTATAAGGAGATTCATTTAGGTCTCAAAGGGGTCCTAGGGACGTGGAATGTTATGATGATGTTGAAAGTATGATGCCCAGTACCAAAAGCTGCCTTGCCAAAGCACAACAGATGTGCAGAAGTATGGGGGTGAAAGGTGTGTGGTAGTGATTGGAGAAGAGAGTGAACACAACTGGGCTCGTGTGTAGGGAAGCGTGTTGGGGTGAGAACAGCCCTATTCCACACATGTGCAAGCATAGATGAGGATTTATGTGTGGAAATGGCTGTGGGGGACTAAACCTCTCCTGCATATGCATAGCCTGGGGAGAAGGAGAGGAGTGGGTGGGGAGACAGGGGAGCCAGGATTGCTGTTCTTCCCATTTCCCCTTGCCTCTGTCTGCTGGCCCCTCCTGACACATGACACCAATTCTTACAGGAGCTTGCAGCCCGATTCTCCTTCCTTTCCTCACAGAGCATCCAGCACAGGGAGGACAATTCTGCTGACAGCAAGCCCAAGACAGCATCCTGCATCTCCACAGAGCTTTTGCTTAGGAGCATCAAGGTAAGGACCTCCTGTCCTCTCTGTGTCTGGACACCAGAATTCCTGCCCTAAACTAACAGGAGCTGTGAAACCCTGCAGACACGGCTGTGTTAGGGACTTCTGTGAGATGCTCAGTCCTGAACAGTTCATTCTTGCCACTGAGCTGCCCTTTTGCTATGCACGGTGCCTACCTGGGGCGAGCTTGCAGGGAGGTGACAACGAAACCGAAGCGGGTCAGGACTCATTTGTCAGTCCCTGTGCAGCCTGTGAGCTCCGGGGGTGTCTGTGAGCCCAGGACAAAAGCTCCAGTCCCTGCAGAAGGAAAAAGTCTTATCAACAGGTAGCTGTCGAGCCTCTAGCTCAGCACTTTGGGCCTTCGCGTCCCCAGGGTTGCACAGCAGGTACATTCCTTCCTGGACAACACCCTCAGGCCATGGCTGTTTCTCTGTGGGACTGCAGGAGGACAGGGGGGCTGAGATAGCAAGGACAAGTATGCACGACCCTCAGTTATTAAATAAAGGGAATAGGGAAAAAACTCAGGTCTGCTTCTGTACCTCTTTCTCTCCGTGCTAGCTCTGCAAAAAGCGGGCTTAAAAAAACCACCCCTGTGAATTACACTTGGAATTCACACCGCATCCACACAGGTACAGCCAAGGTTAGGGCTTCTGAGAAGCGCTGGCTGTACAAACAGTACCAGGCAGTGAGAGACAACTGAAGTATGTTTGTAAAATGTCTGTCTCCAGTTTGTCATGTTGTAGAACTATATGCACTATGCTTGAAAATCACTCCAGTATGTCTCTGTTTATTATTTATTACATATTTTGGAGAAGATCTTACAAAAAAAATATAAAATGGGCTCATTTTTAGGGACTATATTTTAAAATACAACCTACTATGGAACCTGATGAAACAAAACTGAATAATGTTTTATTGTCCTTGTACCTGTTTACTATTTTTTATGTTGTTTAGGAAACGGAAACCAAACAAATGATGTTCTTCAGATTCTGGTGGCTTTTGTGGATACTTGAACACCATGAGTTTTTAGCAGAAAATCTCAGGGAAGAAAAAAGATATGGATTGAGAAGACCAAAACCTAAACACAGTCTGTCAAATGCTGTAGAAAAATATCCCAGCCCAAGTGATCAAGGTGAATATTGTAATTTTAAAATAAGTGTGGGGATTTTTCTCCCTGATTCATTTATTTGGATACTGGACTACTTGGCTAACTTGTCCTCTAAGATACTGCTTATAATCAGCCAGGCTTGCTTCATCCTACATTTTCACATGCCTTTTGCACTTTTATCTTTTTACTCCCACTTTTTCCCTCCCCTTTTGTGGATTTCAGTAAAGGAGATTACTTCTGGGGTTTTTTATGATATGGCTGACAGTCTGTTATTGTCACTACAGGAATAACAGCCCGAATAACTGTATTTTTCTGGAAGTAATATCATCAGTAGGTGAGAAAATGAATACTCTGCAGATCCTGATTTTGGAAATTTTTATGTCACTGGATGTGCGTGTCAGTACCAGGGACAAAATCTAGCTCTGTCAAGTCACATTCCAGTGTCTTATTCAGTAAGATTCATTTTCCTGTAGATGAATTCCACTTTCCCAGTCCTCATCCTGGTAAGATACGCAGTGAAATACCGGGCAAGAGGACAGAATGAACGTATAAAACCACAACAACATTCCTCATTTCATACTACATTACATCACCTCACCTTTAGTTTCTTATTCCTTGGGGCATCTGTTCTGGAGCAAATTCCTCAGCCTCTATATGCTCTATCTTCATGAGAGTCTCACGCTTCTGATCACAGATGTTTTCCAATATTTCCATAATTGCACTCCTACTTTTGAAGCCTAAAATACCTGTAAGGGTTAAGGATATAATGAGATTTAGTATGAAATCACTTCACTCACCCCCCTACCTATTTATTCTAGATAAAGACTGCATTCTGGAAATTGCTTTTTTACTGGACAGCTCCGAAAGTGCTAAGGACTATAATCATGAACAGCAGAAAAAATTTGTACTGGAAACAGCAGACAGAATGAAAAGTCTGCAGCTTAATTCTGGACGTACCCTTAGCTGGAGGATGGCCTTACTTCAGTACAGCAGCACAGTTTTCATAGAGCAAACTTTCCATGACTGGAAAGGTCCTGAAGCATTCAAATCGCGCATTGCTCCCATTACCTACATAGGTCATGGCACCTACACAACTTATGCTATAACTAACCTCACACAACTCTACATGAGTGAAGGGACTCCGGGTAGTGTGAAAGTAGCTGTGCTTTTCACCGATGGAGTGGACCATCCCAGAAACCCAGATATTTTTGCGGCTACAGCTGATGCTAAACACCAAGGGATTGTATTTTTCACAATGGGAATGACCAGAGTGGCTGAGGAGGTCAGCAATGCTGCCAAGCTCCGGCTCCTGGCCAGCGTCCCAGCATCCAGGTTTGTTTTCAACCTTCAGGAGAAAGAAACTGTGGAGAAGGTTCTCAAAGAACTGGTATGTATGAGAAAGAATTTGAAATAGTTATAGGAACCTATGTGAAAAATGGTATTATTTCCAATATTTTGAAACACTTATGCTATTAAAGAAACCTGTACTTTTTACATGTTAAAGAAACCACTTATTAATAAGATCGCTGTGCCAAAGTACAGGTTTCCTTTCTCTCCCCACCATTCAGATCTTGCCAGCCAAAATATTTGAAGTTGGAAACTGAATTAGACTTAGAGAGACCTGTTGTGAAGTTATTTTTCCTCTTAAGACAAGCATTTTAAACCTCCTTTCTTAAAAAAACATCCCATTTTTGACATCCCAGTACTTTCTTCTGTAATAAGTAGGAATGCAACATTGCCTTTTGTGCCAAAAAAGATGCAGCTCTTGCAGAAGTGAAAATACATTTGTAGACCTTAATGGAGATATGTCAATTTAGATAAAATCTGAACTTGGCTACAGACATCTTTACATTTCCATGAAAAACCTACTGCATAATCAAGAGGAAATCTGTAAATTCCACTTGAAGTTTTGCTTGGGTACCTCTTTTCTGCATGTGAATTTAATTTATAAAAAGCATTCCTTGCCAAGTATGGAGAATAGAGCCATCATCTAGCCTATCGATCTGGTGACAGAAGCTGTGGCTGAAGTCCTGATCTAAGCATGCACAGAGATACAAAATAGAAATATGAGTAACAATCAGGAGACTTCTGCAGTGAAACTGGCACCTAAATGATCTCATACAGGCCTAGAGCGTGTACCAACCTGGCCTTCCTGTCTCTCTGCCCTTCACTTCTACAGTCTGCCACTCTACATTGGTTTCCCTGCATATCACCTCCCAAGTGACTAAACACACTTTATTTGACTATTCCAAACAGGCAGCCACCCTCAGGTGCCTTCTTTTCAGAACAGGGCTGCTGTCTAGTTTAAATAATGGCTTTGGCATAATTATATTTGCATACATGTGAATTTTAGAGATGTGTATTGCATTGCTGCTCATCAACACATTTATGTCCTCTCAAGAGACTACATCAGTTGTGAAAAGTGGGGGCAATGCATTGTATGTAGGTGTTGCAGCTACAGAGATCTTCTAAAAAATAACAAAGCTAATTCGATGATGATGACTTCATGTGAGCACTGTGAAAGTCAAATCTTTTCTAAAGCCTTCTTACTGTTCTCATTTTGTGTGCACCTAACAGCACGCATAGAAGAGTTTCTGATTTTCTCAAGTGTAGGATATGTAGTATTCACTCCTACTAGAAAGCTGCTGCTATTCAGCACTTTGAAACAGTGTAGTTTCTGGCTGCATTGTTCTCTTATACCCATATTCCCATATAGCTAACTGTTGGTTTAGGTCTGTTTACCATTGTAATTTTAGCAGATTATGGCTGGACAGGGAGAGTCGGTAATTTGTGCAGTCAACAATATATAATAGGAATTGAAATTATTTAAATGATTTTTTAGAATAGAGACATTGCTAGAATGTTTCTCAGAAATTAACGCTTAACTAATTTTAGTTAATGTTAATTGCATAATTTAATTAACTAGCTGCTCAAGCAATTTATTTTAACATTTTTCAATGTTCTTCCTGTAGAACTGGATTATGACTTTAAATGTTGTTTTGAATATCTGTCTTTACAGAAAGATCTGTCTGAGAAAGAGGTAAGTACAGAAATACTGCTTAATTTAGACATTTACAATTATATGGGAAAACTGACAGCTCAGGAAGTTAGTTAAATATTGAGTCTAATGGGATTGCCTTCAAATAAAACATACTTTTGTACTTGCAGGACAGAGCTTTAGTTTGCTATGCTAATGTCATTTACTTTCCATATTTTCAAAGTTGAAAAAGAGCAATGTGTGAGTATTCAGGTTAGCACGTCATCCAACAGACTCAGCGGATAAGAAAACATGACACACAACAGAATGTGGTACAGTTCTAGCCCTTAGCACTCTTCCTATGCAATAGAGTTTTAAAAAGGGAAGGAACTCAAACAAAACTCCACCATTGCACTTTTGCAGTTTGTCCACACTGTGTCACTCTGACTGCAGGCACTGGTAGGTCTGGCTGCCATTTTGAGGGGAATAAAGTTAGATTTCCTTTTAGAGATGCTATTCCTATTTAAGGTACAGTTGTCTCAGGCAAAGATTGTTCTGATGAGCAGCTCAAGGAAATTTCTAAATTAAATTAAATAATATTTAAACTGCTAAACTAAACTAAATAATTGCTAAATATTTTGAGTGTTTGCCAAAATTGAAGCATTTTATTTTTCACCCCTTTCTACTGGCATGTTGATTTTTCTCTGTCAAAATAAATCCTGAAGTAGTAAGGCATTCAACGTTACCTTTGGAAAACATATTGTTACTAACTGGGATATCCAGATAAGAATGATATTTAAACCCTTCACTTCTGGACATCTCCAAGCTAAGTGGATGTTTAATGAATAATAAAATCAAAAATAAAACCAACATTCCCTATTCCTCCTCTAAAAATAAAGCCAGTATCTGTAATAATTCTCTATTATGTAATGGTCTCAAAAAGATTCTAAAAATCACATAACTATATACCATAATGATGTCTACTGAGACACATGATGGTAGAGATGACAGAAGGAATTATTAGAAACTGTTACAATGAACTGCATTAAACAGATAAAAGCATCTATCCATAACATGTTTTGTTTATAGATCAAGCTAGAGCTAAACTATGATCTGTCCTACATATAGTCGAGTAAAGTGGAAAAAGGATGTAAGATGTTTTCTTACCTCATTGTCTTGGCTATCTCTACAGTGACTAGTAATCAAAACAAATTTAGTCATAGACACAGCATACCAATAAACCGACTTTGTGAAGAGTTTGGAGGTAAAGCCATTATTGAGATAATTGAAATTTCAGCAGTAGGTATTATACAGATGTTTGGATATTGTGTAGGAGGCCGCATTCCTGATGAGTGGTAAACTGACAGTTAAAAGATTTCTGTAAAACATGTAAATATAACTGGCTTCTGGTCACTACTGCTGTACTCAGACTAGTTATACAGTAAATTAAAAACAATGTTCATGTGTTTTCCATCTTTTCTATTAAAATGTGCTGATTTGGACTATTTTCATTCAAAGTGTCCCCAGGTTGCCACGTGTAACTGTGAGAAGGGTGAAAGAGGCCTTCCCGGCCCTGCTGTAAGTAGCTGTCATTTCTCAACTAACTGATACACAGTACAAATCAAGATTTATTTCATTGTTGGAATTTCTTTAGGAAATTATTTGAACCCAAATCCTGAGACAACAAAAGTTAAAGGTTCAATACGTAGTCCTCCATAGCTACATCGCATGGAAATGTCACACCAGTAGGAAACACAGAGACCTGAGAATACCATGAGACACCCCCTCTGAAAAAAGAACAGTATGATGTAGTGAGGCTCTGCTTTTAGCTACAGCAGTTTAAAAGGCAGGAAGGAGCAACTTCCCTGTGTGGAACAATAATTACAATCAGACAACCGGACCAAGTGGATCTCACTAGGCTAAAGATCAAGCATTAATATCCGAAAAGCTCTCTGAAAGCAAGAGATAGAGCAAGCAGCTGAAGTGTTACAAACAATTGAGGGAAGAGACTTATAAAGAGGGTAAAATAGAACTGAACTTCTTTCAGAATAGTCCTACAACTAGAACCCCTAAGCAAATCTAGGGGATTGCTTCATACAAGGTTTGGTGATCTAAACCCTGGTGACTGCAGGGTTTATGTTTCAAAAAGAACTCTGGGAGTTGAATGGTCTGATACTATAACCCTAACATTGAACTAAAGCATCAGAGTACCTTATGGTCCTTGCTCGCAGTGAAGTGACAGTGTCAGAGTTTGAAACGGAACTGTAGAGATCTGCCCATCCTCATCCTTTTGATCTGAACATCCTGTACATATATATAAACAGAAATACACACCAGCTTTCTCCCGCACAGTACAGCACACTTTAATTGAAAATGTAGTCCCTCATGCAAAAAGTGGTTTTGTTTGGGTTATTATTCAATGTCTTTACCTGGAGACTGCAAGTACCCCTTAAAACAAAAGCATACAGCACAAAGGGTTCAAAAGATGACAAAACAACCACTTGGCAAGCTGGGTAGCTATGAAAATATCTGATCACTTCTCTTTTTCAGAGGAGGCCTCAACAGGTCTTTGTTTACAACAAAGACAAAGAGAAAAATAGCTGCCTATTGAGTTGGTCCTGCTGCTCCCAAAAACTTAATTTCAAGGTTACGGTAAATTAAGTTTTAAAAAACAAATCTATAGGAGGCAAATATCCTAAATATTAAAAAAAAAGCCCAACCAAACAAAACCAAAACAAAACACAACAGTGTATATTTTGTAAAATAAAATTATTTGACTAACATAAAAGAATTTTATTTTGTATTTTCAGGGTAAAAAGGGTCGCACTGGGGATGATGGAGCTCCAGGCCTGAAAGGAGCAAAGGTGAAGTGATTTTTCAGATTTAGGAGAACAGATTTGGTACTTCATTAATAGGGAAAGACTATTCTAATAGTAGCCATGTACTTTCCACCTGTGACTTTCTTAAACTTCATCTACTCCCTTTTGCTGTAGTAAAGACTAGTTTCTTTACATATTAAAATCTTACATCTAACATATAAAAATATCAGAGTGCAAAATGAAAGAACTGGTATGCTTCCTGTATTGCATTGAGATATCTACTCAGATAATCAGGACAATACTATCTTATCCTGATTTTACTGATCTTGATGTTGGATTATTCATAGGGGGAGCCAGGTCTTAATGGAATCCCAGGACGAGATGGAATAGAGGTAAAAAAAGATTTTTTCCCCCTTCTTCTCCAGTAAGCAACATTCCTTCAAGGCAAAACACCATTTAACCACTTTTTTTTTAAATTATAATAGCAGATTTCAATTCTTGTTTACCAGCTAATGATTCATTAACAGTAAAAGAACTGAAAACCTTATCATTGCTTAAAAAAGGAATCATTCCTTCTTATGAGTGATCTAGAAAATACTCTCTAATAACACATAGTCCCTCCAAAAAAGTGTGAAAAGCTCTGATATGATAATATAAGACAGTTACAGAAATTGACACTCTGCCTGCATCTTTATGGGCCAGGGTAGATTTTTCATTTAGCAAATAAAGGATACAGTGTGTAATAGCAATGAAAAATCTGAGTGAAATACATATAGGATGCAATTGTAGGACCAGCCTCTTTGAATTCATTCACATATAAATCACTCTACTTTATATTTTCTTATTTATTCAGTACATTCTTTTTAATTAGTGACTTTTTTCTGGCTTTCTTATTTTAGCATGTTTCTCACTAAGATGGAAATATGAACTCTAGCTGATCTGCTTTTACATCATCAAAATCCCAGTTCAAAATGACACTTTCATAAGATTTGTTCATACATACACCAGCATCTATCATGACCAGTAGGTGCAGTATTTAGAGACAGATTGCCATGTTTATCAGAGATCACCTTTTCTACCTAGTTGATCATTATAAACTGAAATGCTGCTTTTCTAGAGAGAGTAGAATGTTAGCCGTGAATATGCACATTCTTACATTTGGGTTATTTATCCTCACAACCTGCTTTGCTTTTTTATTTTCCCAGGGGAAATCTGGATATAAAGGAGAGAAGGTACTAATTTTAGTCAGAACTTCTACTTACATATAGATATTTGATATTATTATTATTTATTATGGATAGTGCCATATTTTTTATAAATACTAGTAATAAACAATAACATCATCTAACCAGCTGCTGCACAAGCTCTAATAGCAGATGCGTCCCTTCCCCAATGAACTTACAGCACAATTGCTATTATATGTAATGAATAGAATAACCTTTAGGTTTTCAACTGAAACACCCAAAGAATAAGGATGATATGTTCAATATACCTCATAATTGTTTATTCCTGTTCCTTTCTAGGGTGAAAGAGGTGAATGTGGAATCCCAGGGATAAAAGGAGACAGAGTAAGCAGCCACAAAGTTGTTAGCCTTTTGGGAAACAAAGTTAAAATACAGAAAAACTGAACAATTCCCTGAATAATAACCATGGTGATAGATTTAAGACAAATATTAATTCTAAGGGTGAGGGAAATTAACAAATGACAATTTTAAAAAATGAAGTGAGCAAGGATAGCATTTGCAGTAACTTTCTCAGTTTTTTCTCATGTGATTCCTCTTAAGACCCAAGCCTAAGCCTGTTTACAACAATGGAAAAATTCTACTTGACTTTAACAGAGACAGAAGGCTTGAAGTAACAAGAAAAGGGAATAAGAGGTGAAAATGAAATCAAGGTTTCTACCACTAATCTTCAAGAGTTGGTATATAATTGCTGTGAATAATTCAAATGAAACAAGTAGAGTTTAATCCTGGATTACTGGTTTTTAATAATTAACTCTGTTCATTCTTACTCTGTATTCTGATACTTGCTGGCTGCTGAACTTCTCTTTATTTTTTATTTTAATGTAAAGATATCTAAATAAGATACCTTAGCAAAAAGTTCTCTAAAAGTGTTTTTGACCAAATCTAAATACACATAAAAGTACCCTTTTTTTCACCTGTCTTTCAGGGTCCTGAAGGTCCAGTAGGCCCCAAAGGAACAAGAGGGCTACAGGTAAAAGAAAGAAGGAAAAAAAAAAAAAAGAAAAAAAAAATTACAAAAACACCACCACCTTGCTCCCTGGGATTCAAAGCTCTGAAATAATATACCACAACCATAATGGAAACTTTGAGTCACTGCATTTAAGGCATCCAAAATCTATCTTCTTAAACAGCAAAATTAATGAGAATTTGGAGGAGCAGTCTAGACAAATAAATCATCCTTATAATTCAGTCAGTCTCAAAGACCACAGCAAATACAGTTCCATAAAAACCAAAATCACTCCCCATTCAGTATCTTAACTATTTTATTATCTCACAGAAGTACATGGAAACACTTTAATCTCTTTTCATCCCACTATTCTTGAACTGAAGGTAATGAAGGTTACCAAGAAACATCATAGATGTTTCGGTAAATCTTGACTAGATTACCTTTAATTGTATTCAGATAAAGGGAGTGCCAGATTCTCTCCTCCAATTACCAGACCCAGCTCCAGCTGAGCTGAGTAGCTGAATCTGTACATGTATGCATTGGAAAGCAAAACTTCCGTTCTAAAATGTTTGTAAAGTATTTTCTTGCAGGCTATAGCAAATCAGACATTGTTTTTCAAGCTACCATTGCTCTGAAAGCTTGAAAAATCTCATTAAAACCACTCCTGTTTTAATAGGGTCCACAAGGACAATCTGGAGATCAAGGGCCTGAAGGCCTGCAAGGATCAAAGGCAAGAACTACACTATTTCTTCTCTTTTTTAATGTTAAAAGGTATTAACACAGCCTCACAACAATAATGCTTTTATCCTTATACACCATACCCTTCTTGTAGGGGATGCAGTTTAATGTGACATTGCTGGTAAATCATATACTCTTTGTATTCTACAGGGTTCCTAAGAAAGATCTGAATTTACTCATTATATTGGATTCAGGTCAAAATCACACTCCAATCTTTTCCCACAGTTAAAATATCAGAATAAAATATCACAGTAAAATCACAGAATATTACTTAGCAGCAGTGTTGCATTGCCTTTCTTCAGTGTACAGTTTAAAACTATTTCTTTTTCCTAAGTGCCAAGCAGGAATTCTGTTTGGGATCTCAAAAGAAATCTTCTTTTGAAAATCTAATTCTCAAGGAGAATTCTATAGCTCAGAATGAGTAGTCCCACTGTTTACTGATGCTCAGCTGAAGTTATGTGAAAGTAACGAGGATGAGCACAATTCAGGCCACAGTCTTGCAATGGGGCCTCTGCAGGTGGGCCTCAGAAATCACCCAGTGCTTCACTGCAAGATTCAGTCCCCTCTGTAAATATATTTTTGGTTTGTTTGTTTGAAAAATGTGTGATTTAGATTTATTAAATCCTTAAGATTTGCTGGATTTATTTCTTACGTACTCCATCATAAATTCCAGGTATACCAATTATTTCATTCTGTGGTTCTGTGATGATTAGATTCCTTTATCATAGTGGTTTAATGGAATATTCAAATATCACTGGCTATTAAAGAAAATTATGAGAACTCTTAACTTCATTAACAGAGACCACAGTTATACTTTGCTTCTCAGAAACTCCATAAACTGAGTAATTCAGCCAAGGCTAATGTGTTTTTCAGCTACTGAAATGCATATTGTTGTGGAAAAAGACTTGAAAATAAGTTTATAAAGGACACTTTGATGTCTCTCTTGATAACTCCTTTGCACCATATTTAGAGCACCTGCTGGACAACAGTGAGGCATAGAGCAGTTGAGTGTCAAAACCCTCATATCCCACAGGAAACAAAACATTTTTCCTTTTGCTTAATCTGGGATGACTTAGTACAGGAAATACCAACACTCTTAATAAAGGAAATTCTGAAGCAATGAAAAGGGTGAACAGATGAAATGCTGTGTAAGACAATTCCAATGGGCTGAAATTCAGGATATACAAACTGAGTTAAACTGATTTCCCTAGACACCAATTTATAAGCAGAATTGTTTCTTTTTTCATTCTTTGAACAGGGTGAAAGAGGTCTCCCTGGGCCACCTGGTTTGCCTGGAGAGACTGGAATAGGACTGCCAGGCCCAAAGGTACAAGCATCTCTCATCTTCTATATCACATGTATTATAGGATAAGAATGAAGACTGAGACAGCTGAGATAATATACTTGCTGGTATATTATCTGCTTTTATTTTATATAAATGCTGCTTTTATAGTACTGGAAAGGTATTTTGTATGTTGATCAAAACTGTTTGGAAAAAAAAAGTACATTTTAAGCATGTACTTTAAAGGATTTTTTAACAGTAGTTCTTACACTTGTCATAACTCAATCCAAGCAGTGTACTGCTGAGTGAAAATGCATATATAGCCTTAAACAAAAATTATCCTGTGAAAAACACGGTTGTTGCTTTGGATGACTTGCATAAAGAAAACAGAAACATATGATAGAAATACTGACTTCCTGGAATAGGACAATAAGCAATACATAATGTATCAGGCATATGATGAGAATAACTAACCATTTAGATTCTGTCTTCTCTTAAATGCAGAACTGAGGCTGTCCCCTAATGCTGTGATACTGCACCAGTTCAATCACTGTTGGGCCTTGCATGCTGCATGACTCTGAGGACACTCAGATTATCTCTACCTTCCCTGTATTCTCCTACATCAAGTATTTCAAGCACAGAATGTCTGAGGAATTGCTATATGCTGCACACATAGAAATACTTAAATCAGGCATTTTCAAAATACATCTTTGTTTGAAGGGTGACACCGGCTTGACAGGAAGACCAGGCCCTGTTGGCCCACCCGGAGTTGGTGAGCCAGGACTTACGGTATGTCTACTTTTCATTTGGTAAGAGGGAAGCAGGACAGAAAGGAAAAATTCTCAGTGCTTCCCTGTTAAAAGGGATATATGTGTGTTAAATGATACCACCTTTCTTTCTTCCAGTAGTTCTCACTCTCATACATACGACATTGTCTAACTTTCATTTCTCCCAATAAACTGGAAATGTTTCAAATTCCTTAACTTTTCTAATTATCTTAGTCTCCAAAACAGCTATGAAAAAATAACATCTAATGCAAAATCACACAAATATTTAAATAAATTTGTCCCCTGATAGATTCAAATCCAGATGTGGTAACTTTCAAGTTGACTGCTTTTCAGTATCATTAGAACATTAACATCAGCATGGCTTTGAGGGAGAGACTCCCTTTCAACCACTGTAACACTAGAAACAGTCATACCTAAACAACATCAGTAAAGACAGTCAGATTGCCTAAGTCCCAGGCAACAATTTGACTAGTATTGCCTTTACTGGAGATAACAGAGGGAGAAGCACAAAAAAAATCTGACTTTCAGAATTTATAGTAGGTTTGGCTCAGAAGTCTCTTCCTTCTTTTCCTTCCCTTCCTCCTCCTGATAGCCATAAATTCAACCTCTTTGTGCTAATTCAAAAAATCAGTATGCCAATTTTATGGTTGCTTTTTTCAAAGTGTCAGACTGCATCTTTTATGGAGCTATTTACAATACAGCACACTCGAATTCATTTCTTATCACCTGGATGCAAGATCCCTAGTGCAACTATGAGGGACATTCTGTGCAGTTTTTTCACAAGTAGCTTTTCCCCATTGACAAGGAAAGCTTTGCAATAATCATTCCAAAAGAGGTGCTCCCATGAAAAACAGGAAGATGGTTTGGTAACTGAACTGACTGGTCTCAAACCTGCCTGGAGAAGAGCGAGTTCTTATTGAAAATCCCAAAGAAAAGAGCATTACTAATAAGGCCAACCGTAACAGTGAGTCAAAGTGGGTCCGTAATGCTTCCTGAGTTTCTTCAATAACAGCACTGAGAAAAAAGCCACTTTGTGGGGGAAGAGGTGCCTGTGATGTACATCTTTGTAAGCCACAACAGCTGCACTGATATAATAAGAGATTCTGATTTAAAAAAATATACTAAAGGTGTTTTTTAAGTTTACTTTAAAGCATATTTGCTTCAAAAGAGTTTTCTTTTTAAGGCTGAATGCAGTGTAATTATACCTACAAACTAGGCATAATTCTAAAGCTCTGTGCAGAAGAAGCAGAAGCATATTTAGGCTATGCACAGCTACATCTACCAGCATTCTGTGATTGTGTAATCTCAAGGAATACATCTAAGAAAAAAAAAAACAGATGCAGGAAAACACTGTAAAGCAGGCTCAACATGCACAGGTTTTGACCTTGCATTTAGTGAAAGGTTTTAGTTCAAAAAGAAGGGCATGTGATTATTCCCTTCACCAATTACAGTCAAATCTCTCTACAGCTCCTTCTTCAGTATTACTCTTTATGGTCTTTAATCTGGTTCTCCCTGTCTCTTATGATTATATTGATACATTAATAAGGATTAGTAACAATTTGTAAACTAAACTAAAGTTTAGGGAGTGAAGATTTCAAAAGTATAAGGAATAGGAATTTTAGCCACATAACATGTGATTCATAAGTAACAAGAATAGTGAAACTGCCTGCCTTGTTCTTGCTGCAGGCCAGAATACTCATCATTTATTCACTGTGAATATCATATTACTGCATTATTTTTACCAGGTTATAACTAAACCAACAATTAAAGACAAGTTTAAAACCAACAATGACATAGAACATGCTGCTGTTGATTTGAGTGATTAATACATATTCTAGGCCATTTTAAACTTGTGTTAACAGGGGCCTCAAGGACCACAAGGTGTTCAAGGAGAAAGAGGTTCCCCAGGAGAAGGGCTTCCAGGAGCAAAGGTAAAGCAGTTGAAAGGTTTTAAGACCCGAGTAGCATCATTAAATGAGTACATGCCAAAACAAGTCCATAGCAGACATGGGAATAGGAGAAAGTAGCTTGTAAATTAATAATAACATTCAGCATCAATTAAGCCAATATATTTTCATAGAATTCAGTTGGTCCAAACATGACTTCTTGGTACAGCTAACCTTTGGGACCTGTAAAGCTGATATTTAACCCACCTTGATTTGTAGGATCTAAGCCTGGAAAGAATTCCAGATATAATTTAAAACTGCCTCGAGCATCTAACTTTAAATATTATAAAAGTGATTCCTAGATGAAAAATGTAGCTTTTTGTTGTTGCTTTTTTCTAAATCCTTATATATATAGATCTTTGCTGTCACTGAAGCTTCTTAAATACCTCAGCCATTAGCTTATACATTTTAGCAGAAATCTGAATTCAGGTTGTGGGAAAAGAAAGCTGCTGTTACTAATTTTCAGATCCAGTGGAAGTAACGACAGCAGCAGTTGCACCTACACAGCCACTGCAAGCTCCTTTTGCTGCCCTCTGCAAACCAAGTCCCAGACAAGTTGTCATTTGACCTTTGGTTACTGTAACAAAGTGACACAGCCTGTATATGAGCTAAATAACAAAATGGTTCACTCATTTTTATGTATGCACCAAGGCAATTTGGGGACAACAATACAAAATTGTTTCACAGGTGCAGGCCCCAACTGTTCTTTACTAACATTCTTAGGATTTTTGCTTAGCACAAGGCTGTAGTCAGGGAGGTTTAAATTTGACTGCTGCTAGCAACATAGTATCTTCAGACATCCAGTATATATTTTATGATTAATTATATAAATTATCTAACATAATTTTGATGGCTTGTATTTCCTTAGCAGATCTCATGCATGAAAATGAACAAAAAAGCAATTAGAAGAAAATGCATTTAGAAAACACTCCATTGCCACTGAAATACCAATTTGTGTGGGAAGAAACACTACAACTAATAAGTAAAGCACAGCACCAATGCACAGTGGGAACAAGTGCAGAAGAATGCGTAATCTAACCAAAACTATTGAGGAATTGAGACAGGCAGAAAAAAATAATCAAAATGGAATTCTGCCAGCATTATTGGAACCCTTGATTCTATAAAAAACCCACTACTTTTTACTGCCAAGACTGACCTGGAGCCAAGCATGTATCAACAGAGTCTATTTGTATCTCTAATCCTATTTATGGCTGCCAAGTATGTCAGCTCTCTGGTTGTAAACACATTTTAAACAGGTGATTTGTTAATCTGAAGCAAATTTTACAGTTGCTTTCCTCAGAACATTTTTACTACAATCTCATAGTTCAGTAAAAAGGAAAATGAAGGCAGGTGTTCCTAAAGCATCAGGAGTAAAGTATGTTATTTTAAACAGAAATCCCCATAATGTTTTTCAGTCAAAGTTAAAATGATGGAATTGGTTACAAGGGAGAGAAAAGACCTGTCTGGGGCGTAACTTCATTGCCTTGGGTGATTCTGTGACAATTTACAGAAGCTAACAATCTGTCTTGACATGTTTTAACAGAAGAATAAGAAAGCACAATTTTTTTGTCCTTAATAGTAACCTGCATTTTCCCCAAGATCCATGTTTTGTAAATAAACATTTAGAAAGACAATGACATTTACAAATAGACTTCTACAACAATACAGTTTGGCCTGGTATTTATTCTGGCAAAATTCTTAGTGAGAACCAGATCTTCATTGCCACACTTAAATGAGATTAACCCATGAAACAAATAAGCAGAATTCAGCTTTCAGTTAGTCTCATTCATTAAATCAATTGTGGTTTTGCTATTGATTTGAGGGGAAGCACAACAGGACCTTAAGCAATTGAAGTGGGCGGAAAGATAAAAAAAAGCTTGCTCAGCTCTTTCATCAGCAATTTCAAATTGTGAGCAAGCTCATTTGAAAAGAGATCCTGGAAAACAGATCCAGGATCTACCTTCTGGTTCTTCTCATTTTGGTTTTCATGATGACAGAGCAAACAGTGTCTCTACTTAATTTAGAGAGAACAGCTGTGTGTTTCTACAGTTAACATATTATTTTTTCATGTAGGGAGACCGTGGTTTTGATGGACCAAAAGGCCCTCGTGGACTTCCAGGCATCAGCATTAAAGGTGAAAAGGTGAGCAGTAAATACACTAGGGGATTAACAAAGTGCCAGTAAATCTACATAATACAAGGTTGATACCCACTACAAAAGGTGTAATGAGGCAAGGAATCCATAATAATCCTGGATAATCAGGTATTTTGTAGAGACATTTATGCCCAATAAACTCTCCCAACCTATTTTAACATCTCTTCATATTAAAATAGGAAATGTTACAAAAAGCATCTAATTCTGTGGGAAAGTTAAGGTTTAGAAAGGGAAAAAGAGACCAGCAGTTGTTTGCCATTGAACCAGCAGAGAGTAAATTCATATATGAAAGATAAAAGGTCAGGCCCCCAGCTTCACTGACTTCAGGAGAGGGTAAGTCAACACGTACTGGTGCAAGAGCTGTCCCAAATTGTTTCAGTATCTTTACACAACTAAGCAATTTTACTTTGTTTGCCAGGGTGAATTCGGTCCTCCTGGTTTACCTGGGCCAATTGGATTACCTGGAATTGGAATTCAAGGAGAGAAGGTGCATTTTCACTTCCCCCTCATCCCACACTTAAATGTGTTGTAACAGAGAATATTTTATTTTTATTCATTACTTAACTAATCTTTTCAGGGAGTAGAGGGCCCAAAAGGACCACCCGGCTCTAGAGGGCTACCAGGACAGGGACTACCTGGACCAAAGGTTAGGGAATTTTTGAAGTAAAAGCTACTGTGCTCTTTTTACTGTTATGTTTCCTAATTAAGAAATGGTCTGTCTCTATCTTTCTGCTTGTTAAAGTGCTGAACACCAATCTAAGTATTGACACAGCTGCAGGAAATTATTTTCTTTATTATTAAATTGTACAACAGATCCTACTCCACAAAAAGTCTTGATAAACCAATGCCATAGCTATCTATTTAGGTTTTGGCTTGGCTGACCATAGAGCCTTTGAAGTACTACACATCAGACAGTGAACTGCACTTTGTCTGATACATTTCCATAGAAAAGGTTGTCTGCCTTGAACTTGCCATTTCATCGTTACAGGTGCAGGTGCTGTACAGCAATTCCAAAAAGTAGTTGCACTTAGCACAGAACACCACCAAAATTTCAATATCATGTTTTACCCTAACTGTACTCTTTCCATTCCAGAAAAATACATTCCTATCCTACAGATTGGCTGTCTTCCTTGTTACTTCTGCTGCCTGTTGTCTCACCTGACTTAATATATTTACTGTATCTAGCAGTTAAGAATCGTCCAAGGTATAATGAAGATTACCTTTCCTGAAGGAAAACTGTCCAAATAATTTTGCCTTGACTGATTCGCAAAATACAAAACTGTTAATGAAACGCATCACACTTGAAGTGTTTGGAATGGAGATTAAAATCGATTTTCTGAAAGAGTTGATAAACTTCTGAATCTATTAAAGGATATGAAAGGATAATACAAAATAACTAGAGGTGTAAGTGGGTCAAAGTCCACGCCAGGTAAACTATTTTGCAGCATCAGAGATCACCTCTTACATTTTAAGTGACTGTGCAGGGAATTGGTGAATTGTCTATGGGTGTCAGATAGGCTCCTGAAATATAAGCTACTTTGGCAGGAAACATTTACAGTGACATATAATTGTAGATTTACAGTATTAATCATTTCCACAAACAACTTTTTGGTGACAGCTCAAAATAAGTTGCAGATCCCCAATCTTTGTGACCAAGGGTTTAATACATCATACTAAAGACAGTATCACATTAATCTTTCTTTAAATATAAACAACAAAGAATATGCTTTTATATTTTCCCATTATAATGCTGTCAAAAAACAATTTCTATTTAAGGGTGAACAAGGATTGCCAGGAGAGACTGGAGTGCCAGGAGAAAGAGGTATTGGAGAACCTGGTTCTAAGGTACATTGTTAATAGAGGAATAATTTTATTTATTTATTTATTTGGATTTGAAATTTGTGTTTCCTGAGTATCCTTTCTGTAGGCACTTAAAAATAGGTTTAGAAATAAAATTTAGGTTCTCAGTCATTACAATTTTTAACCCAGACTTTCAATAACCTCTAGAAATGGGAACAGTTCTGTACAAAAGTAGTAAGATTTATTGTGACTGAAAATTTCCATATGCCCAGCCCATGCTCAAGTCAGTGTTGCATACAGCTCATCTACAGCTCCGTCCAGAAAACCATCCAGAACATTAAACAATTGCCAGAACTTGCAGTCCCCAGTGTGAGCTAAGCTATAGCCAGAACTGGTGAAGAAAAAGCACTGAAAAGTGATTATTGCATTGGTCCTTCCCTTTTCAGACAAGACAGGATGCAAACAGAGCAGCAGCTACAACCTCACACCTTCATACGAAAAATAAGTTGTGCTACTAGACAGAAAGCACACTTGCTTAGAGGAGTGGAAGCTGTAACCAGATTATGTCAGTGCTAAAGCGACCAAGATATTAACCAGTCCCTATGTCATTAACAGCCAGATTAACATAAAATATAGGAACAGATGAAAAAGTATTTTTTTGATGAGTAGAAAGGCACTGGGCTGTCCTGGTTTTGCTCTGGTTTGTTAGGGATTTGAGACAAGGGTTGGAAAAGGCAAGAAACTGTACAATTTCTTTTTTTAATTTCACAAAATATGGTAATGCTGAGTGAATCCATTTGACCTCACATGATCTCGTTTCATCTAAAACCAGGTCAGGCTCTTGAACCTGGGCTGATGACAATTCCACCTCCATTAATAGATTTGCACTGATATTCACGAGCAAGATGTCAATCATCATGTCACAGTCAGCTCTATCTGATACTTACTTTAAATGCGGCCACTTAATGAAATTATGGCATTTTTTTTTAAGAATAAGTTGGAGCGTTAATAGCTAGTAATATTAATTGCATAGATAAAATGCACAGTTCAACCATACAGCAGGATAATCCAGATACATGACAGTTGTCTTTATAAAAAAACTGCAAGATTTGGGTTCATATGCAAAAATGTTTGCTCTAAATATATATACGGTTTAGTAAACTTTTAAAAATAGATGTCCTTGATTCAGAGAAAGAATAGTACGAAGTCTGCATTTAATAGAAGGACTTACTTTTTATTGATGTCAGGGTGAGCCAGGCCCTTCAGGACTGGCAGGTCTGCCTGGTCTTCCAGGAGAAGATGGAGCCCCTGGACAAAAGGTTGGTTATCTCTCTCTGCAGTCTACCTGCTTCCCTCCAAGCTTTCCTACTGTTCTCCCTGTGCTGAAGCCTAGAAGAGAAAGCGTTCATGGACACTCAAGGGAAATGTTTCAAGGGGAAAAGTAGCACATTTTTCACTGAAAAGAAAATTTCAAACATACTTTTTTAGGGAAAACTTTTCTTTCTTTTTCTTTTTAGGTGGGGGGTTGTCTTTTCTTGTTTATATTTGTTGGCTCTTTTTAGTCCACCAAATGTCTTGCAACTCAGAAGGGAAACCACTAAAATGGCTACAGGCAACCTTTTGTAGCTTCCCAATCATGGTGTTTTCCTAGAATCAGAAACCCCATATATTTAAAAGATTATATACTCAGAGCGTTCAGCCATCACTAAGGAAACACACTACTTCATGCATTCTACCCAGAGTTTTACAGTTTCTGAATATGGGAAGAAAATCCTGGGCCCACTGATGCTAGTGGGAGTTTTGCCATTGACTCTATGATATCAATGAGCTTGTTCAAGTGGATATAGAGTTATCTTGCACCATGTCTATGCAGTACTCTGAAATCTCTAAAATGCTGCTTCGATTTTTCTGTTCCAGGGTGAACCAGGGTTACCTGGTCTTAGAGGTCCTGAAGGTGCTCCAGGGATTGGAATACAGGGGGAAAAGGTGAGAATTTCTTACAAAAGGTGACACCCAAAATTATAATGTTCTAGGAATAGGTTTTTCAAAGCTTTCTTTTTTTTTTCTATTATAAGTAATGAAAAAATATACCCCAAGGAATAGGTTAAAGAATGCTTCTGAAAGCATTTTACTGCAGAGTTTATTTCAACCTCAGCCTAAAACAACTTTTTAAATAGCAAAGTTAATAAAAGTCAACCCAGGAATTTTTTTTTTTTTTTTTTTAAATAACAGCACACAGTGGCTCACAATTTCCAGTACCTGTGGTAGTTTCTGGTCCAAGTTGTTCACAAAGAGCTAATTGGAAATACTACTTCTCTTAGTAGAAGTAACTGGATCAATCTTTTAGATTCTGGCTCTTGTACTGGTCTTCTGTATTGATTCACAGGTGAAGAAGTAATTCCATTTTCCCATATCAGCAATTGTATCCTCTGAAATAAAGGCAATGGAAAATGCTGGGATAGCTGTCCAAGACATTGGACAAGACATACAGAGATTAAATGTCACAATAGAAGAGAAATAAAGATATTAAGTATCACAATTACAAGGAGCTGGAAGGATTAAAAAACAGCGTAGAAAGGAAAATCAAAACATCCACCTGTTTTCAGATTACTTTGCTAGGAAATACATGCAGATAACACGATACAGCAATAAAATTAATTACTGTGTTAGAACTTTTTCAGAATTATTCTGGACTCTTATTAGGCTCTAATTATTAAGCCTAATACTATGCTTAAATAGCTGTTATCCCTTTAATAACTTTATACTATCTATTTTGAGCTTTTTCGGACCAGAAGTATACGCTGAGGGCATCATCATCAACTGACTGGCCTTATTTGCCTTTGAATTAAAAATAAGTACCTTCAATTGAATTATCTTTTCCTATTTTGATTATTTCTCTTAGATAGTATCTTTTTTTTTGTAATTACTTAACTTGATTTTTCAGCTGCAAGGATGCAATCTTTAAGACTCCTTTTGATTCTTACTTTTTCATAATATTCACTGGTAAATCAGTTAATTTAATTCAGATGGAATCTATGTAGCTTTAACTACACAAATCCAAAACCGGGCAACTACTGAGGAGAATTAACTGACTTGACAATGAAGGCAACAGGAACAGCTCATGTGCACCAACTTCACTATCTTTTACTGATATTAACAATTAATTTCAGTTAGCACATTCTTAATATTGTTTGGTATGTGTGACATGCCTTCTCCATTTTTGTAGGGAGATCAAGGTCAGAGAGGAATACGTGGACTAACAGGACCAACAGGAGTCCCTGGACCTGCTGGAGCTAAAGTAGGTTTATCACCATGTTATGTGTGTAAAATAGCCCCCCAAAGCTGTGCTTTGTTGCAGATCTCAGAAACAACTGTCCCAGAATGAACTTGCTTCTTAAAAAATAATTTTAAAAAAAGTTCAGCTAAGGCTTCTCTTAGCAAGATGCACCCTATAAACATCTTGAAGCATTTTTTAAAATACTTGCATTTACCATATTGCTTCCTTGTTTGGAAGTCAGTTTGGAAAAAGTTAAGGGACACTAATACTGGCACTTTTATGCTGAAATATTTGAGAAGATAGTATGATGTACAGCATATACATATGTGACAGGACTTTACTTTCCCTTACACTGACTCATGGCTGATATTCTTTGATGGATATGAAATTTCTATTCAAATACTCAGTACTCACTGAAAGTGAGAGAAGGGCTACTCCAGGTTTCTCCTTCAGTTTCTTATTAAGTCTTATTAAGTCCTCACATAAGAGGAAAAATGAAAAGGGGTTAAAAAATACACTAAAAGGACTATTTAAAAAAAATCTACTTCCTCTAACAGAAAAATATACATGTTTTCAGCATACCTACACAGCTGGGCAGGAAGCCTTGAGTGCTGGATGTGCTAGACCAAGTCTTGAATACACCAATGAAGTGGTTTCTAATAATATATATTTGTTCAGTAACTGAGAAGAACCTAATTTCTATTGAAAAATCAGAACTATGCTTGTTATCAGTTCTTCAGACAGATTTCCACATGGAACAGAATATTAGAAATTCTAATAGAATTTTAATTTAATATTATAAATTTTTGGATAAATGTTTTCTCCATGAGATGCTCATGCTCACTTTCAGACAAATCCATAAGTTTTACTTTCCTTCCTTCACTGCAGGGAGAGCCTGGTGTGCCAGGGCGCCTTGGAATGCCAGGCCCTCCTGGAAGAGCTGTGCCTGGACCAAAGGTAACATCCACACTCCAGCTCCTGGTGCTTATAAACACAGGGTGAAAACTGTGAAGGTGGCATGCCATTATTCATGTAAATAATTTCAGCCTAATGAGGTCAACTAAAATTTCTTCTTTCCTATGAACACAGTTACCAACTTTATCCAGTTTAGTTACCACCATGCCCTGGTACTAACTGTATGCCAGCTTGAGGTGTGGCCTACCTATGTTCATTTCTTTATTTCGGATAACCTTGGATATCAAAATACTTTTCTTTCTTCTGCTTTTGGTGTTTAATGTTTGCAGTAGCAATAAATAAAATTAGCTGTTACATTTGATATATATAAATTTGTATATCAGAAATCCAAAACCACTGACTGTGACTGGTGTTTAATAAAATACATAACTAGAGTCTACATTTTTTTCATTGCAGGGTGACATTGGGTTACCTGGTCTTGCTGGACCAATTGGAGAACCAGGTTTTGGGCTTCCTGGGGCAAAGGTAGTTCCTAAATTGGTAAACTAATTTTCTGGTAGAATTGTAAAATAAGGCAGCATGTCAGTGAAGCAACAGCAAATCACCTAGGATTGCCAAGCATTCCACAGTTCTTAACATGTATGTCGTACCACATGGGCAGAGTACAAAGATTTGCAGAGCCAGAAAACCATGGATGGTTCATCTTCCAGACGCCATGAACCACAAGCTTTCACATGCAGAGAACCAGGAGAAAAATAACTGGTTTTAATTGATGAGGGGTCAATACAGAGTGAACATGTGGTTTATGTGCTGACAACAGCCTACCTGTCAAGCACAGTTACATTTTCTCAGCCAGGCTTCTTTGCTTCATTGCTTATTTTGACACAAGGTAATCCAGACTCCAAAAAGATCGCAGGACTTGGGCCAAACTGGAAATGTGAGAAGAGATGCCCTAAGTACTGGAAGAAGAACATGAACAAGTTAATAACCTACAGTAATCACTCATATAGCAAAATACCTTAGCAGATAGACAGACAGATAAAACCAACTTTGCCAAAGAAGTTTCATTTTCATGGAAAATTTCCTGGTAGCAATTGTATTTGCATTCACCTCAGCTATTTTTCCTGCCTTCCTCAGGGTGATCGAGGTCTTCCAGGACCCCCAGGGCCCTTTGGGCCAAAAGGAGATGGTTATCCTGGCCCACCTGTAAGTTTATAGACTTTTTTTTTCTTAATTTGAATTGGGAACAAATAGGTGCTACACCAAAGTGATTAGCCTCCACACCTAACATAGATTTGCTGGTCTAAAAGCCTAAAAATGCTTCTCAGCTGTGGAAATGTATTTCAGCATAGAAGGAAAAAGAAATCTCCCTCTGAAGTAGTCACAGGGGTGTGAACTCAGGGCAACACCATCTTCCAAAACCACTAAAAAAGCAATTACTGTCCAAAGAGTTAGAAGAGCATATCATCCTTAGTTCTGTTCATTAGGTTGTTGCAGGTATGGCAAATAATTGGTTGATCCCCAGTTTTTACAGAGGTCTTTACTGGTAGATATGACCACTCCCTGAAAAAAGGAAACAAAGAGAAAAGGCTCCTTCCTCTCCCTTCCTTGCACAGGTATGCAGCACTGGCCTCACGTATCTCATCCTCTCAACAGTGTGCTCCACCAGCCCTGGCAGTTACACGCCTGTGCAGTGAGGAAGTCCCAGGAAGATTGCTGGCTAGAGTTAGGGAGTTTGGTGATACACTACTGTTTATCTGTGCTAAAGACAACAGTAAAAATGCATGCAATTGCCACACTGAGGAATAAAAATGAATTAATGTCAAAATGGAAACTGGAATTCAATTTATAATACTTCCTGATATTTTTGTGCAATCCGATGCAGAACTGCTTCTGCACTTGCCTGTCCAGATCAGACTCCTTTTGTCTTCAAATACATGCAGGCCTCCTGCATGACATGCAACACAAATGCAAATGCCACTGACAACACTTCTAGCTTACCAGGGTAGAATTTAACTAATTGTAGACCACAGTGATCCCACTAAGAGACAATATATTCAAGATACTACCATATTAATGTTAACAAAAGCATATAGTCAATATAGCCATAAATTAAATTAATATTCTGTCTGTGTATAAAATTTCAGGGCTTGCCAGGCCTTCCTGGGATTCCTGGTGAACTGGGCCCAGATGGAGTTGGACTACCAGGACCTAAGGTACAGACCTTAACTTCTAGAAAAGTAAATGCATGTGTGTACTCTTCTTCACACAGATATAATTCCTACCCATAGGTCACAGTAAGAAGACCTTCTTAATCCAGCTTTAACTTACTTGTCCATATATAAAAGGTAGATCCCACAGAAGATCTTGAAGATTCACTTCAGAACTCATTCTGATGCTCATTAGTTCCGGGATTACTGCAACTATACAGCAGTTCAAGGATTGACTACAGCTATTTAAATGCGCTTCATGTCTCTTAAAAGGGCGTACATCTTTTTTCCACTCACCTCCAACCCCTAGCTGTCTGAAGGCACTGATAGGTAAAAAGCCAGGACAGTGCCAATGTGAGGATAGAACTGATTCAACTGACAGGCAGCAAGCAAACACTTGGGGTTTTTTTGGTTTGGGGCATGTGGAGTTCATTTTATGACATGTGAATTGTAATTCCTGTGTAACTATTGCATAAATGACTGTACATGTCTTGAATATGTTTAGACCACAAGCCAGTGTTTATCCCAAATAACGTTCCTGTCCTGCCTGCAATAATCATGTGTTAGCATTGCTTAGACTTGCACTGTGCTGTTCAATAATTCTCTCTTTGTCCCATTTGAGTACAAGAGATGCTGGGAATTCTAGAGATAAATTAAACTTCGGTATTCACTACTTATTTTTTTAAGTATGGACTTTCAGGGTGATCCCGGTAGTAGAGGACCAATTGGTCTCCCAGGTCCCCCAGGAGAAGGCCTGCCAGGACCAAAAGTAAGCCATTTAAATAATTATGTCTCCCATTGCCTAATTTCTAAAAAAGAAAAAAAAAAGTATAGTATATTATAGTATAGTATAAAAATGTGTTATCATGCATGCACATCTACATATTTTCTGTCTTCACTCTTCACTACAAACAACTAATCCGACAAATAAGATAACTAAGGAATACAGTATCTATATCTTGTAGAAAATCAAAACCATTTCTGGTGACTAGCCATGGTGACTAGCCATAAAATATGGCCTTCCTATTGCATATGATAAATCATGAACTTATAATCTTGCAGTGAAGATCAGTGACAAAATATTTAGCTCCTGTGCAACTGAGTAGCAAAAATTTCTTCAGACCTAGTATTGATCAGAATTAATAGCCTGGCAAGCACTTACCATGTCTTGCCTATACTACTGGTGCAGCTACAGGCATATTGATGAGTTCTAGAATTAATTCCTCTTTTTTACTGTATAAACTAAATCAATAATAATCTAATGACCAATATGATGACCAATCCCCACAGAAAGGATTATTTGTGCAATTATAATACACACCATGACAAAGGTCTGGAAATAATTGTAACTATAAAAAGCAATTTTCACTATGAAACTTCCCAAATTGGAAACTCTTATGCTCCTACAGCTCAGCTTTACAAGTTGATTAATATAAAAGACCTGTTTTAGAATGTAAATGTAAAGAAAGTGAACAACAACAAATGCAAAGATTTTGCAACATAATAATGTATTACCTGCACAACGTGGCTTGTTAGTCCCAAAGATTCAGTTCATGTTGGCATGAAGACTAGGTCCAGAGCTAAGCAGTGATGAAGCACTTCCCAGCCAGAGCTAGTCCCAAGGACTGGCATGTGGACAGAATCCTCACAAATGAGGAAATCAAGAATTTCATGCAGGGATGCTGGAATAGCAATATAGGCATAAAATTACTATTGTACTATGTGGGTTTTGATTGCTTACTATGAATAACATACAGAACTGAAGTTCTGGAGTTCTTTTAAAAACCAGCTTATAAATTAGCAACAAGTGTTTATTTGCAATGCCACATTAGTATGTATGTCTCTAGGTCTTACCGTGTAAGCTTAATGCTGATGAAAGATAACATAACAATAATAATCCTTTCTTAAATCTTAATTCAGTCCCCAATGTTCAACCAATACAATCCATCCTTCAATACAATGTATATCTCTAATAGCTCATGTTCAATGAGCATTAAGCCCCGAGTGACTCCTTTGAAGTGTAAGCTTGATTTTAATGATCCAATAAAGGATAAAAAGAGTTTTTGCCAACTAGAGCAATCTTATCCCCACTAATAAAGAGACATCAATTTGGTAGAGGATAGACATGGAATTAGATGGTGGTCTAACAATTTACTGTGTATTTTTATTATGGATCTTCTATTTAACGTATGCAGGGTTTCTCTCTAGGGATCCATAGGACGCCCAGGGCCACCTGGCTCTCTGGGACCACCTGGTGAAGGTATTCAAGGAATTAAGGTAAAAAGACTCAGTGTCTTTAATATTTAACCTGTGTTGAGTGGTCAATCTGACCATCACACTGTTAAAGAGATTTCACATTGTTTTGTATATGAGAAGAGCTTCAGGCTAGAAAATGAGAGGATAACATGAGCACTTATAAAGTATGTTCTGTCTCTACTGCTGTAAACCAACAAGCCCAAGGGGGTGTGTATTGAGGGAGAAGGAAGCAGGGGCATCTTCTATCAGTGAAAGATAACCATACAAAATTAAAAATACCATTCCCTTTTCCACAACTCTCATACCCACAGAGACAGTCTGAAGCAGTTATATGAACTACCACCTATGGTAGAGAAAGAGCCTCCATCCTGAATCTATGTGTAATGTTAATTTTTCTCAGTAATATGCACTTTTACCCAAAGCATAGATGAGATGAGACAGACTCAAAAGACAGAAATAAGAATGGGTGAATGAGAAGGAATAAAATGGGATGGAAAGAGGGAACAGTAGAATTAGAACCAATAATGGACAGGTTTTTGATATTATGTATCTTTAGGAGTAGACATACTGATGAACTCTTTGGGAAATACAAGCTAGTGACTACATTGTCTCAGGTGCCTCAAGACACTTGTTAAAAGCAGTTTCAGACACTTTCTCTTTGAACATTTAAAATTAACAAAATGACAAATGACAAATAATTACAAAAGGTTAATATCACTACTTGGATTATTAATAGGGGGAACAAGGAATTCAAGGAATGCCAGGACCACGAGGTCCCCCTGGAGAAGGGCTTTTGGGACAGAAGGTATGACATCTAAATCAGAGATAATGTCCTAGACCAAAGCCAACATACTGGAAATGCTCATTACAGTCAGTTCTCATGTGAATTTTGTGAAAAGGGAATGGGGATTTGGGAAAACCCCAGTCATCCACATGATTGTTTTAATATTTTATAGCAGCGTCTCCTTCAGTGTTGCTTATTTTAATATCATATGAGACTTATCTTCTACTGCAATTAGAAGAAATATAGATATCACATTTAATATCACTGCCTCTCTTTTACCCACCCACAGTGCAAAATTTTGGGACTACATCAATGTTAAGAAAGAGAGAAATGTGGGTTGGAATCAGTTTTTGGTGTGATCACATCAGCTCAGAAAGGCTGTACAAAACCCCACAGCCTACTAAAAATCAAAGCAGGAGGCACAAATTAATCTGTTTGTTGTTCCAAACCCCTTTTCTGGGCCAAAAGGTTTCTCAGAGTGATATTCCCATTATTTGTTCCACCTACGTCCTTGCCATTCTTCTCAATTTCCTTACTCTTATGTTATTTTTCTCAGATACAGATAATAATTTCCATCATGCAATATTCCACGAAACCACTCTGTCTGGTGGAAAACCCACCATTTTTCAAAATGATTCAGCTTTTTCCCATAAAAATGCGCTGCCACTACTACAACTTATTGCCAAAATTCACAAATACCAATTGATTTAAATAATCTCTAGCAAAGATTTCGAACTCATGTCAGAAGCTGAAGGTAAATTAGACAAAGGCAGCTGGATTGAAATGTGAAAAGTGTAATAAAAACTGACTTACATATTCTGTCTGCTTACCAACATGGTTTTAAAGGGAGATCGAGGAGCTACAGGTGAAAAGGGGAAAAAAGGAGAAAAAGGTGATGTGGGTGACCCTGGTTTATCTGGAGAACCTGTGAGTAACTCAGGTTTATCATGTCTGCTTTCTTAAACTGCTTAGAAATAAAGCTGGGTTGTGTGTTCTTCTAACTATTTAACTACATATAATCAAATACTTAAGAAACTGAAACTACGAAAACCTTTAAAAGCATAAAGAAGACATTTCCATGCTCATTATCCCACTTCCCACAGATGTGGTTTCTTTCTTCAGACAGTGAAAGACAATTGTGATGTTTTAAGACAAAACTATGCAATTCCACTCGATGGTTACCAAGTAACTGCAGCTCAGACTTTTCTCAAAGCTGATGAACCGACGAAGGGAGGCAAAATGCTAATTTCTGCTGATGGGCAGGTCCCCAAAAGCTGGAAAGCAAAATGTGGCGCCCTTCTAGTCTGACATTTGCATACTCTTAAGTAGGGATAGGTAAACACTATCGCTGTTCTTGCCCTGATGCTGGCCCTATGAGACTGACATATGATGAAGCAGAATTTCTGACCTTCCCAGGATGTCAGGCAGGCGTCCAGTCTCTTGAGAAAGGAAACAAACAAAACAAACACACATTCTCCCTTTCTAATGTAAACTGACAATCAGTGATTTAGTGGGAGACTTGAGGTTATCCGGTTCCTATAAAAATCCAATTCCCATCACCACGTGAGGAGGTTGTAGATACTGCATACACAAGGTAATGTCACAAGAACACTGCTTTTTCTAGCCAAAGTTCTTATTTGCCAAATGTTATTCTAATAATGGTATTGATGAAGTCATATTCTGAATTACAATGTTCCTAATTGCAGTAGCTTAATTAAAAATCACTGTTACAGGGCAAAACTGGACCAAAGGGAGAGCAAGGCCTAACAGTAAGCAAACTCCATTATTTAAATCCCATTATGGCAAGATATAAACAAAGATACTATCAGATTAAATGTATCCTGTGTTAATTATTTTGGAAAGAGCTTTCTGACTAAAGTGTTCTCAGAATTGATGTAGAAAGAAACCACACAAAGATTTCTAACTTTTGCTTATCTAATTTATGCTGAAATGGAATTTAAAGTTCCTGCTGATTTTAGGCATTTTTCTCCTACATGTTATTTTACAGTTAGTGTTAGATGGCCCAGGTGTGTACCTGCTGCAGGAAAGCTTTTAAAAAGTATTTAGGAGCCTAAATATCTTCAAACCTGTTGTGGCCTATCATGCTATAAACTTAATTATATTTCTGGTAAGCCTGAACTGCACTAGACCCAAATTCAGTAAAGCATGTCAGTGAGTATATAAATACTACTGAGGTTTATGATGGAAGGTGAGCAGCAGTAGCAAAAGGTTGCATTTGAAAGATTGACTCAATGCCAAATGCATTCTGTCATACAATAAATGATTGCTATAATAATGAGAAACACTTTGTTTGCATGTCACAGAAGCTATAACTTCTTTGAACGGACAGCTCTGAAGGCAGCAGCTTTTTTTTTTTTTTGCTGCTGAAAGTTGGGTAATACAGTGGGCCAGGTACACCAGGGTTCACAAATCCCAGTTCTGTTTTGAGTTGTCACTCTCTGTCACAAGCCAGCTCACTACAAGCAATAGGCTTCCTAAAGTTGGGTCTATTTCTCCACTCCCAGTACAGCTAAAATGAATACCCGTATTATTCACAGGCTAAAATATGAATGGGTTTTGACTTTAAATTTTAATGAGAACAAAATCATCACAAAACATTCTTTACAGTAACATTAGTTAATTGTTTTAGATAAAGGTGCCACTGTGTTGTCAGGTTAATAATTCTTAAATGTCTCATAAAATAGTTAATTGTAAAATGTGGGACTCATTCCAAGCTTGGAAGGTCAGGTTTGAAAGTTAAACAGTAAGATTTTTTCATTAGGACACAGTCATTATAAACAAAATCTTTGGTAGTGTCAATATTATACCTTATCTGAAAGAGGCAAATTGTAAAATATTTTATATTTAATTTTTTTCATATCCAGAGAGAAGATATAATTAAATTAATTAAAGAGATATGTGGTAAGTACTCAGAAAATCTTTCATTTCAAATTGTATTTTTTCTTCCTGACATTTACATTCTTCTCCTTGCCAAAAAGATACCAAGTCAAGTCATCATGACCTGTTTTTTTTTATTTTTCCTTTGCAGGTTGTGGTGTTAAATGTAAGGAAATTCCTATGGAGCTTGTATTTGTGATTGACAGCTCTGAGAGTGTGGGACCAGAAAATTTTGAGATTATCAAAGACTTTGTAACTGCTTTAGTAGACAGAGTAACCGTAGGCAGAAATGCTACCAGAATTGGCCTTGTGTTGTACAGTTTAGAAGTTCGGCTAGAATTTGGTCTCAACAAGTACACAACTCAACAGGATGTTAAGCAAGCAATTAGAAAAATGCAATACATGGGAGAAGGCACTTACACAGGAACTGCTATCCGTAAAGCAACCCAGGAAGGATTTTTTGGTGCTCGAACAGGAGTACGAAAAGTAGCTATCGTGCTAACAGATGGCCAAGCAGACAAAAGAGAAGCTGTAAAACTAGATATTGTTGTTCGAGAGGCTCACGCTGCAAACATTGAAATGTATGCAATAGGAATTGTAAATACTTCAGATCCAACTCAGGTCGAGTTTGTGCGTGAACTAAATCTGATTGCTTCCGATCCAGACAGTGAACACATGTACCTTATTGATGACTTTAATACTCTTCCAGGTGCGTCCATTGTAGTTTTATTCTGCATTATATTTGATGCTTCTCAGAACGGGGCGGGGGAGAAAGCTTTGCATGTAACATACCCTTGTGGATATGTTATATTTTGATGCTAATCAGGATTAATTACAAGGTGCAAAGTAATAAGAACCTAGAGATACAGATTCCCTTCTTTTAAGGAGACACATTATAGGGCAATGATTCATCACGCCAATGGGGGATGCCACCTACAGTGTAGGAAAACAGCTGCTTTAACTAGCTTTCTAAGCTAAGTGCCCACATACTGTAAATCTGCTGGACTGGAAACCAGAATCAAATCCACTGGGGTAAATTCTACTTATTCACTTCCATTCTTAAATGCATATAAATAATCCAAAGAACTACTGGACTATATGTATATTATTTACATATATAAATAATCCAAATTCAAAAAAATACATTTAATTTCTCAATATGATGAGGTTTTTACTTTTTTTTTAAACAGCTCTGGAGTCCAAATTAGTCAACCAATTTTGTGAAGACGAACACGGTACCTTAATATACAACCGTAATGGAAATGGTGCGAGCATAATTGGACCATCTTTCCATTCAGGATCTTCAAGTTCTTTACATTACATACTTCAGAACAATGTTAATAGACAATCACTTTCAGCACAGACACCTGGAGTATCTACAGTAGAAAGTCCTCTGAGCCTTGGCGATCTTCCTCGACCATTAACTCCGGTACGAAAATTAGCAGGCCTAAATGAGCAAAAGTTTTTTATATATATCCTTCTCTGCCACCTGATATAATGTGTAACTTTCCCTCAACTTTTCTACAGGACAGGTACTCTAATAGCTCAACTTGATATACTCAGAGCTGGTTGTTCCAAGTAAGAGTTCTGATGTTGTATGCAGGCAGTTATCTAATGGCATGCAGGCAGTTATCTAATTAATTTCTGATACAGTTACAAAGATTATTATTCCTGTGTTTAATACAGTAATATTTGTGCCACAGTGTGAAACATAACATTATTAAAATGCAATTACACTGTAATAATTAAGTCTAGGAACAGTGATTAGACTCAATTGTAGTATGTATTTTTAAGTTTATAAATAAAATTTTGCAAAGGTCAACTAAAAAAAAAATATCCCAGGTTTAGGATTGACAACCCTCCTGCTAAATCAACCAGGTGAGGTTATAATCCTCATTCTTAACACTGAAGTGAGGGTAAAAGGGGAGGAAAAACATTTGAAAACCTCTAAGCGATGAGGAGCTTGTTTATTTTGAAATGAACCATGTCTGAAATTTCAATGTCTGAAATCAGCAATGTTTGAAAAGCAAAGAAAATCAAATGCTTATTTCAGACCAAAGTAGCTCCTGTGGTAGTATATGAAGCCTATGAAGAGGAACAAGAGGAGGAGGAACAGTCATCCTTGCTAACAGTGCACACTAGAGGTAATTTTATCATCATTCATTTCTTCATATTAATTTTTGGCCAATCAAAAATCAGTGTCTCATTCTGTTTCTTTTCACCTGCAGCTGTGGTACCATTATTGCCATCTAAACCATCATCATCAGATAAAGTGATGACATCATCTCTTTCAACTGCGGGGCTCACACCAAAACCAGGTTATAGATCATAACTAGTTTTTCATTTTGTTCCCTGTTACCCTGATACTAACTTTTCATAAAGCTATAAATCAGAGTCATTTTGTTCCACACTCTGAAGATTTCGTGAACCCATGCTGTGGAATAGAATCCATTTCAAGATTTTAAAACAGATCCAGTTGCAGTTTTTGTCCAGCCTGTTCACCAGTTCTTGTCTTTCCAAATTCCAAATCCCACTGCTCCACTTACAGCAGAAGTGTTCTCAAAAAGAGAACATAGTGCTAGCTGAGGTGGGCCAGAGAGCAGGTAACTAGTCAACCAAGAAGGGGCAGTCTGTGGAGATGGGAGGCTTCATTAAAGACAGAGAAAATTATTTCAGAATCGGACAGAAAAAATAAGATTTCTCCTTCAGAGGAGAAATATGAAAAAACAGTGTTTAGTAATAGTATAGTAATTACCTGGCTGTTCAAACAGTTGATTCTTTTAATATGAAATGTCTGAATTTATTTTGTTCACCATTTGGGGGATTCACATTTTTGAGTTCCAGTAATACTGTATTATGACGGGAGCAACAGAAGAGAGCAATAGAAACATGTTCCCGTGCTTCCTGGGAACATGGGCATGACTATTATCCCGTCTATGGCAACAACTCTGGCAATACCAATTGCCAAAGACAGAATATTGATGTCACAACATTAAACTTGAAGGAAAAGTATGTTCTATCTCATGGTATTATTAAAGTGAGTGAGACTAGATTAGTATGTCACAGTCCTCTAATGCATATCTGTAGGAATTATTAGACCAACAAGCTCTACATTCAAGCTTACCTAGTATGTACATAGTTACTACCATTGTATTAGACAAGTAGCACAAACATCTTACAAATGAAAGCCTGAAGTTTTATATTCTTCTTGCTATTCCCATGCCTCCTCTCCCACACCACAAAGAGAACTAATGTACTGAAGCAATGTATTGCACAAGGATGATGGTCATATTCATGGTTCAAAAACAGCAAATGCAACTAGCTTACAGCTCTTCGGCTTACGATTTTGGGTTACTCACAAGACTGCTAATTATTCATATTCTTTGCTCTTCTGGTATGTGGGGCCATAATATTTCTGTAGTTATTAGAACCATGCAAGTACAGGAGCAATTTATTTGACCTACAGAGATATATTTTGAACTTGCCTTCAATGCTAACATCTTTAGAAGTAAAAGTGAATCTTAGGCTGCTGTATAATGTTACTTAAAAAAAATAATTTCAGAGTTTAAAAGTTAAAATCTATGCAATACAATTGACTCTTACAAATTAAATTGTTTCTATTCCTTTTTTTCTTTATTTTAGAAAGTATTCTGGACCTCCGGTGCAAGTTAAGGCTGGATCAAGGGCCATGCCGTGTTTATATCATAAAATGGTATTATGACAAACAAGCCAATGCTTGTGCTCAGTTTTGGTATGGTGGCTGCGATGGAAATGCAAACCGCTTTGAGAGTGAAGAGGAATGTAGAGAGGCTTGTGTATTTTTTTCTGGAGGTAGGAATGTATCTCTACATTAATAACGAGCAAGTTGAAGCTATTGATTGATTGTGTTTGTTACCAATTATCCAGCATGGTATGTAAAATCAAACCCACTAATTTAAAGAATGTTAACATTATGAAGATATGCTCACTAATTTAAAAAGTCTACCTATGCAAGATCACTTTAATTCTTTTTGCATATATTGTATGATGTAGTTCTTATGTAACAAAATAGCAATTTTGCAGCAGTATCAAGAGTACAAAATTTCCTTTTTACTAAGGTATAGTAAGATGAGTACAGCATTTGCCACAGTAATTGCCCTTCCTTCGCCTAGATCTTTAAATACTACCACTGTACAATCACTAACTATACCTCATTTTAAATTACATATATGGCTTTGGAAAGCAGTCTTTGCTTATTAAAACGATGTAATTTCTTTTCTCTCTGTTACAGAAATCTGATGTTTGGCATGGATTCTGCAGTGAAGATTTCACTTTTTTTAAGTGACAGTGTTCCCAGAAATCCCATTTTAATATTACAAGCATAAAATATCAATTTCCAAATTACATGCAGAGTACTACTCAACACAGATAAATACAGCAAGTGCATCAACTTGTGGCCTATGTGCTGTCTAGGTCACAAGGTAGGGAGGTGGCTCAGCTACTCACCTTTGCTAACCACATCACAGTTACATTTAGTCCTTCTTTCTGTAAACTTTCCTCAGTTTCCATTAGCTAGCAAGGTACATGAGAAATACAATTAAAATGCATCTACAGATTTGCAGGAGTGACGATACCAATAGCTGGCATCACTAAATTAGGTTAGTTCATGTCCAAAGTGGTTCTTGGCGTGTTTCTCTCCTGAAAGCCAAGTCTAATTTTTAAATGCATTTTACTATTTTACCTTTCTTAAAAAACGTTTAAAAATTATGTTCAAAACATCAAATGCAGCATAGAGTTTATTGCCCTTCACTGCCATATTGCTTTCTACTTTATGTCTGCCTGTATATGATGGTTTTTGTATTACTTATATACTTAAAAGCTTGTTTCTAATAAAACATTTATGGATTTACTGCCAGGACAAAGAATGGATAATGATACCTTTACAGGACTAAAAGCTTACCTCACAGCTAAACTACACTTCCTGTGTAACGTGCTCCTGATGATGGAACAGGATTTCTGCCACAGCCCTTAACAGGATCAGACATCTCAGATCAGGCACTCCTGCATATGAAACCCGATGATAATTTTAGGTCGGGTTTGTGGATTGGGTTGTTGGCTGTTGGCGGTGGCCAGGGCGGGAGGAGGGACAGGCCGAGGGACGCCCTTGGCCTTTTTGACTTCATCGCGTTCCTATCGACTGCCCAGTGGGTCACCACAGGCCCCTCACCAATTCAGGGACCAGCTCCAGGGAAAGGACTGTCAGAGGGCAAGTTTTTTCCCATGAGTCGTACTTATTTAGAGTAATTTTTTTGGTCGAAAGTGGTAGGATACTGCAGTTAAAATTCGGCTAGATACAAAATTCAAGTTATCCCAAATGAAAAAGGTCATGATACATCCCAATCCATCCCACCGAGATGGCGGCCCGCCCTCCCGCGCGCCCGCTCCCTCAGCCGAGCCGGGGGCGGGGCTTGGGGAGGCGGGCGCGAGGGTGGCTCCCCCTCACCCACGTGCAGCGCCGCAGCCAATCTCGAGGGCGGCGGGAGCGCGAGACACCACCCCCGTTGCCACGGCGGCGCGCGGAGGGAGGGGCGCCGCGGCCGGCAGCCATGAGCGCGGTGCTGGACGTGCTGTGGGAGGACAGAGATGTCCGCTTCGACATCTCCCCGCAGTGAGTGTCGTTGCCCTCCCCTCCCCTTCCAGCGGGGCTTTCGGGCCCGAACGGCGTCTGGCGGTAGGCTGAGCCCTGCCCGGCGGTAGGCTGGGGGCGGCCGCCATTAATGGCGCGGTGCATCCTGGGAGGCGTCCCGGTGAGGCGGCAGCGGCGGAGCGGGGGGAGCGCGTTTTCCTGGCCGGGCGGGAAAGGGCTCGTGTCGGCGCTGAGGCTCAGGCGGGCTGGCTGGGGTTGTTGGTGTTCTTTTCCCAGCCGCCTGTACCGTCACCTGGCGCTGAGAAGTGAAAATCAGACTTTAGGTGTGTGTCTGAGGGGAGGGTATCTGTCACTGGTGTGTCGCCTTCTGGGCCCGGTGTCCCTGCCGTGGTGTTGGCAGCCTGAGCTCTGCACCCCCGCCCGAGGGGCAGAGCTGAAGGGCTGTCGCGTACATCCTGGTGGAGGCAGTGCTTCCTCACTGCCGTGAGCCCTGACCTCTGCTGAGCTGTCACAGCCTTATCTGAGACAAACCGCTTCTGCTCTGGTGTCTGGGACAAAACCCTGCCTGGCCTTTGTAATATGGAGCTACAAATTAGCAACTGATCGGTGATGATTTGGGGGCTGAAAGAAAGGCTGAAGTTATGCTTCACCTCCCTCCTACTCAGTGCACCCTGCTGAGAGCACCCCTGGTCCCTCAGACATGCTGTCTGCAAGTAAATTTAGAAACGTGAAATTGTACCTTGGATGTTTAAATAGTTCTGTTTTATTTTCTTGTGGAATTGTCATATAGACAGAGCCTGCTTCCATAGTTTCTTTCACGCTAATGTTGCTATTCTTGCTGCATCCTGTGTCTAACATCTTTTGTGCTGTCCTGGTGATGTATTGTTGAGTCCAAGCCTACTGTCTCGATCCTGTGTTATCTCATGGAATTCCCCTCCAGATAATTTATTTTGTTTCTGTTGTGCCAATACACTGAAGAGTTTTGGCTGCTTTACATGATACAATTAAAATATAGCAAAATTTCACACTATATCTGTTGTTGTGTAATTAAGTGGTGAGACTAGTTAAATGAAGCAAAATACAAAAATACCACCAAACTACACCGTTTGTGGAAAATTTAGCAGAGCATTTCACGTGTTGTTATATATCTTATACTTCCTTTACTGGCATCTATTCTTTCCTGAGCCTAGCGCCACTCCTTATAACCTAAAGGGACGGCAAGAAGCAACAAACTATGATTGAAAAGTATATGAATGCAACTTTTTTGCTTTTCCCTCACATTTTCACACACTTTCTCCTTATTTTGGAACATAGTTTGCTTGGTCACACTTGCTACATAATTATTTACTGTTATAATTTAATGGTAAAGGTATTAATATTTTTCATTTGCCAGATGTAGTGATAAAAATTTCAAGTATTTAATGTTGATTTGTGTGTATGCGTGCATATATACATATGGATTTTTTGTTGTATGATGTGCCAAGCAAAAAAAGAAAGGAAAGTAAAATGGGGAACTAGCAATGGCCTTCTTTTGGAGGATAAATCTATTCTGTTTTTCATTAGGTAATTTTTTCCTTCTTTTTTTTTTTCTTTTAGGCAAATGAAAATGAGACCTGGAGAGGTCCTTATAGACTGCTTAGAGTCTGTTGAAGATACCAAAGGAAACAATGGAGACAGAGGTAGCCACATACTCAGGGAAATTGTAAACTTTCTAATATTTAACCTGTATAGGTTCATGAAATCCCTGTCTGGTTCCATTGAACTCAGTATGAATTGTCTGTTGCAGAAAATAGATCTTGCCTATTTCACAAATCTGACTCCCCCTAGAGTATTTTCAAAAAGGATCTCTTGTTCACAGATACAGGAACGTGACAATCTTGTCTCAGAATTTGTTAGGAATTGAAAGCCTTGTAAAGAACAATCCATTTATAAACAGTGTGAGGATCTTCTGCTTTAATCCTGTTTAATGATTAGTTTTTCCTAACCTGGTTTAAACTGAATCAGTAAGGAATATATATATAGTATGCAAGGGCATGAAGGTGCCAGCATGCTGAGATAACCCTTGCTGGGGCTGGATGTGCTGCTGTACTGGGTACAGAATCAAAGCAATTTGCATGTGACATAAAGGGGTGAGGTTATTCACGAAGACAGCTGCGATAGTTAATCACTGCCTTCCCCTTCTCCTCCCCAGAGCAGTTCTGCACTGATTGTGTCTCCACTTTTGTACCATAGGCAGTGTGATGTGAAATCAGTAACAGTTCTTGGTTTGGTTTTGAGGAATACTGGGATATATTAAAGGTTGTTTCATTTGTTCCTTGTTGGATTTTCTCTCCTAGCATTCTAAAAAGCGTTTAGTGATTTATTTATTTTTTTCTGCTGGGGTGTCCTGTGCTTTTCTTCTTTTCCCTATCAAGGGGAAGGAATATTCTGGTGTTTCAAAACTAGAGGTAGATATGTACCACTGAACGGAACGTTTAATTTAATGGAAGTTAAGCAGATTAAATATGTCTACACTCTTCATTTCCAGGTAGACTGCTTGTGACAAATTTGAGGATTATTTGGCGCTCACTGTCACTGCCCAGAGTCAATCTGTGTAAGTATCATTTCCTGTGAAACAACTGCAAATTTTGTGTTTCCTTTGTGGTGGCATGCTATTCTTTCACGCTGGTATTGATTACAGTACAGAATATGAAAGTATAATTCTGTTACTCTGTAAAGTCTGAGATAAACTATTACTAATGCATCTATTTGTAATATAGGAACTGTTATAAAAATGATAGCAAAATATTAAGAGGAATTGTTATAAAAATTCATAGCAAAATATTGATACTCAGTGTTCTCAGAACAGAAGTTGATGAGTACTTCAGACATATTTTTCATCTGGCTTATGTAGGAGAGAAAGAAACTGAGTTTCTTCACACTTTGCTTCACTCGTACCTCTTGTTGCCACCTGTTTATTTACATTCTGTATTGTCCTACAGTTTTTATTCCCTGCAAGTACTTGCCTTTCCAAATTTACTATTATAAGCTCTGTATAAGCTTCTAATTTTAACTGTATGAGTAGCTAGCAGGTCTACTCGTATTTAATTTAATTTGCTGAAACAGGTGCAGGATGCACTCACTTTGCACCCAAATTATTTCTAGTGCTCAGTTCCCATTACCCAATCAAGATTGAAAATCTGTTTTCTGTTCATTATGTATATAAACTTATGCCCTCTGCCTGCTTCCCCTTTTGCATTTGCTATCTCATACATGCATTCACACAAAAGTGCTCACACACACTGCTACTTTTATATGTATTTATAAAATTTAAAAGAAATTGTTTGCTTGTATATCTAAGTTTTAGAATAGACTTTTTTAGAGGAGATCACAAAGAATGTTGTGGAGTAGTTCAGCCCTATAGAAGTTTAAGGAATTCTAATCTATGCCTTTTAGAGTTTAAAATACTCTCTAGCTTTCAGGATAATGCATTATTTCTTACATTAAAGAATATATAGACAAAAAAATATTTTATCGGATGCCATTTTTGACCATTGCTCTTTCTTTTAGTTTTAGAAAATTTCTCGTAAGCAACCTAGGAAATAGTCTTTTTCTGTTATTTTCATAAGTATTTATTCCATAAAGAATGAATGTTCTTATCTGTATAACTGCTGTCACATCTGAGCTTTGGAGAAGCAGAACCTTCTCAAAGCAAATTCTAGTTCTCCTTTGATATTTTTTTTAATTTTATGTTTTTTTAACTTGGCTGTGCTACTGTTGGTATCAGTTGCAGGATTGTCATTGACATTCAGATTTAGCCCAGCACCATTTTATGGCATCTGTTTGGGAAGAACAGCTGGGATTGTTTCTGTTCTTATTTTCTATCAGAGCACTACTGTAGAAGAGGCAAAGTGAAATGTATAACTTTTTTCCTCCTTTTTGTTTCTTCTCCATTTATACTTGCCATTTTGTGTTTTTTCTTTTTTTTTTTTTTAATTGTCATCTTCTTAGCTCTTTTTCTACAAAGTATTATATCAATGTAGAAAGTTTTATTTATAAGGGTGAAATTTATGGGGCACATCACGATGATACAGACTCCTTGAGGTAACAGTCAAACACTGAAACAAGGGAAATTCTGATCCGATATAAGGACAAAAATGTTCACAATGATGGCAGTAAAATTGTGGAACAGGTTCCCTGAGTGGTTGTGGAATCTTCTTTGGAAAAATTCAAAACCCTGAACAGCCAGATGGAGTTGGTCCTGCTTTGAGAAGACCATTGGACCAGACAACCTCTCAAGGGCCTTTGCAGCTTAAATTAGTCTTTGATTTTGTGATGAGGGTCCAGACCATTAACCACAATGTGTAATTCTCACAAATAGCATCCAAAGCTGTGCTACAGAATTCAATATTGTACTTTCTAATTTTGACTATTTTTTTTCTTGTACTCAAAACTGTTCTTTTTTTTCTTTCTCTCCTAACTTTTAGCTGTTGGTTACAACTGCATTATAAATATAACTACAAGAACTGCCAACTCGGTAAGTTTCAAAAAATACTTTAAAAAATAATAAAAGCAGCTCTAATTCATTGTTTATACTTATTGCAGCATATCAACAATCTCAGAGTGTACTTGCAAGAACAGTAATAGAATAGTAATGGAAGTTTAGTTTTAGAAGTTCAAAGGGTTTTACACTTCTGTAGGAGTGTGTTTTTCGTCTGTTTCCTAAAGCAGTAAAATTCATGCAGTTGCACTGTTTGGTGATTCTTCCCTCTAGGTGAGTCAAGCACATGATGGCTCATTGTGTCTCAATTTAACAAAGGTCTAGAGAGGCACTGATTTTGTGCAAGAGAGCTCTCAAATATATAGCCTGAATTGCATGCAACTGTGAAGCCATTTGTTTGGCTGGCAGCAAAGAACTAGCAGGGAGATTATGTATGTTCCTCGGGCAGCCATGTGGTAGCAAAGCCAAAAATACTGTTAGTCATGATAGTGCGAATGTATAGCAGGCGGTCTTCCTTAATTCTGCTGTAGATGGAACTGGGTTCAGTTGAAGACAGCAGTAGATAAGTCGTAGAATCAGGATTACACCTTCAGATATACTAGTTAGAACAAGAATTTAGAAAATATGTTGATTATTTCTTGCCTGGACAGTGAAACTGCTATATTGTAAAAATGTTAAATTTCATTTTTTCGTTACAGAAATTACGAGGGCAGACAGAAGCTCTATATATATTGACTAAATGTAACAATACACGGTTTGAGTTCATATTTACCAATGTTGTCCCTGGGAGTCCCAGACTCTTCACTTCAGTTATTGCGGTACACAGGTAGCATACTTGAAATAGTGTTTGTTCATTTACAAAGTTCAATTGAGTCAAATATGTGGTGTTACTGCTGCTGATGGACTGAGATATAACTGTCCATATTTAACATTCAGAAAACTTTTTCCAAGAGAGGAGAACACAATCTGTGGAAGACAGAGAGAGAATGATCGCAAATTGTAGTAGACTACTATGCGTAATGAAAATTAATGTGTGTTAATACCAGTCATTGATCACAGTTCGTACACCTATTGTGTATAAACTATCTGAACAAGTAAATGTACAAAGGAGCTAATTTCACTGTGCATTTTTCTATCTATAGTTTCTGTCTGAAATAATTTCCCATAATTTTGGACCATGTAATGGAAATGAATAATTACATTCTTGTCAAAATTCTAATTGACTCCAAAACAGTGGATGTTTCCCACCTAAAAATAAGTGATCTGTATGAATGTGTGTATAAATGCATTACCATGGGTTTCTATTTAAGAGCTATGGAATACTGATGTACATAGATTGGATGTTTGTGACTTAACTGATGCTGAAAAATAAAGGGTTCTTGATGTCCATACTTAGATATGACATGGGACCCAGAAGATGTATTCTTTGCAGTAGAGGCGGGGAGATGACTATCTTAAGGAGAAGAACAAAATAGTATACACATGAACAGTACAGGAGATCAAAACAGATGTCAAAAAACCCTTTTAAGTTTATAGATAACTTCATTAAGGAAAGTTGAAATATAATGGTTTACATTGATGAAGTTTTAATAGTACCCTCATTTTTGTGCAACATGGTGATAAGAAAAGTTGAAAATATACAGCATTTCATATTGGTGCTAAAACAAACAGTAAAGGTAATAGAAACCACTGAATTGGTAATATGTATTTTTTATTTTTTGCAGAGCTTATGAAACTTCTAAAATGTATCGTGATCTGAAGCTGAGAAGTGCATTGATTCAAAACAAGCAACTGAGATTACTGCCACAAGAACAAATATATAATAAAATCAATGGAGTCTGGAATTTATCAAGTGACCAGGTATAGTGAAAAATGAAACTATGTTGACTACAGCAAAGTTAAAATGTTTTGGCTTTCATTTAGCAATTTTACTACTATAGTTTTGTAACTTCAAAGGAATTACCCATAATTCAGTTCATCATCTGATGCATGCAGAGAAGCTGATCCCATATATTTGCTACTCAGTACAACAAAGTCTCTTTTTGGCAACCAGAAGTCTACATGACTCGGCTAATACGCTAGGAACTAGATGTACAGTTCCTGTTAAAAAGATATATTTATGAGTCTAAACCTCTATATAATCCTGAAAGACAATCATGTTGTTTATGAAGTGCTCTGCTGAATATTTGTATATTTATGTGCAGATGTGATTGCAGTGTAAGACTGCATTGTCTTTTGATTACTGGAAGTCAGAAATGCTGGAGTAGGAATCTATGTCTTAAAACATGAAAAAAAAAAAAACATACTAAGGAAAAAAAAAAAATAGAAACCATTTCTATTATTTTACAGACCATTAGTTGCAAGTATTTCCCAGAGCCACAAAACAAAATGGGAGCAGTTATTTCTGTCTGTGCAGTTTTAGTCCAGAATGGAAATAGGATCCATCCTGACAAGCTAAAAAGTTCTTTCCTCTACATTCCCTTGGCACACATCTCCACAATTGCCTAAGTTTAACCCACATGCCATTATACTTACGCTATAGGCCAATTCCAGATCTGTACAGTTAAGAACGCTCTGAGATGCTTCATGTCCTCCTCTGAGGTCTGCTGTGCTGTGATTTGATCCTGCTTTGCTGCAGTAATAGGTACTCCCAGCTATTTTCACCACTTGGGTGCTGTATCCTTTAAAGATTGGACCTTGTTTCCTTGCAATCAATAGAAGGACTTTGACTGGTTTTTGTGGGAAAGAATGAGGCTCTTATTGAATTAAATATGAAGCTGTATCCTGCGTGTGTTTAAAAGGATAGCAGTAATCATCATGTTTGGGGAAAAAGGCTCTATGCTTCATAGCAGTTCTAACATACCTTTTTCTTTAATAGGGAAATTTGGGAACATTTTTTATTACTAATGTGAGAATAGTTTGGCATGCAAATATGAATGACAGCTTCAATGTCAGCATACCATATCTACAAATTGTAAGTATCTTAAAGCAGCCATTTTCAAAATGAAATGGCATAAGTTCAAGTCTTCAGTTAAAACTCCCAGCTTGACAAAATTAGTATTTTGTGTCCTGCAGTCTGGGAGGAATTTAGTCTTACCAGCATCAACCACAGAGTAGATTTATTATTTTTTCTGTCCAGATTGATTGGGGGCTTTCATGGGCAGGTACAGATGTTGAAAATGGCTTGTATTTCCAATTTTCAAAATATGATTCTTCATGCCACCTAAATACAGTGGAATTAAGGATCTGCAAACCTGATGTTCAGAAATGGAACTGCTAGCAGTGTTACCATTTCTGATAAAAACACTTTTCCCTCAGGTTGAGGCATTCAGATACATAATGGTAAATGGGAGGGAATGCTGATAACCAAGCTTCCAGAACCAGTAATTATAATTAGTACTGTGTAAAAAATAAATATTTAAAAATAGATACAGCAGATTTTTATCAAGTAATTCCAGAATTTTTAACAAACATTTTTTACCTCTTTACCATTAGCGTTCAATAAAAATAAGAGACTCAAAGTTTGGCTTGGCGCTTGTGATAGAGAGTTCTCAGCAGGTAAGAAGCTTTAATAGCTTTTTTTTCATGGGTTACATTTTTATATATAATAGTTCTCTAATTCTGAAATGTCACAGGGCTGGTTTTAAGGTACCTTCCATGTGGCCTTTTGAACACAACTTTAAAAAAGCCCTCTTTGCACTGCTTAAAGTGTCCGTATGTTAAGGTCAATATGGCTATTGTGAGTTATGGTTTTTCTAAGCGAAGCAACAACAGACCAGCATGGCTAGTTAAAGTAATAAAATAACTGTTAAAAACAGTGTCTTCTGACAGATTATATTTCAGTTCTAATTACTTCTATACTTAATTAAGACCACTATTTTAAATTTTTTTCACTTGTCTATCTGTCTTGCTATAAGAGACAAAATGATTTTTCTTTAATTTGACCTTAATCAGAAATGTTTTTAATGGTGATTTAAAAATAAAACAAAATAATTGCTGTATCTGAAAGTTTCTTTAACAGCAATGTCAAGATCTAACAGACTAAACATTTCATGAGTATCTAGAAATAAATCATGAGTATTGCTTCTATGAAAATAAGCTAATACCAAAATACAGATGATGTTTTATGAGCAAAGAGAAATTTGCTATCATTGAACTGAAAATCCCTATCAAGGGGAAAAAGTTGTTTAAATGACAAGCAAAACTAATAAATATACGTCTTCTTTTTTCTCTGTTACACAGAGTGGAGGATATGTACTTGGTTTTAAAATAGACCCTGTGGAGAAACTACAGGAGGCAGTGAAAGAAATTAATTCACTCCACAGAGTTTACTCAGCTAACCCTATATTTGGAGTGGATTATGAAATGGAAGAAAAGGTACTCCACTCATTTATTTTAAATTAGATACAATATTGTGCTAGCAGCAGTAATAAAAATATATTAAACATATCTAATATGTGGATTTACTTACTTCAGAATTTTAATTTTGCAGCCTCAGCCTCTTGAAAACCTAACAGTGGAGCAGGTTCAAGATGATGTGGAAATAGAATCTGATGAGCATACAGATGCTTTTGTGGTAAGCTACTCCACAGAAAACTAAAAATTAAAATAATTCTTGTTTGGTTATTCAAACGTAAGTAATGTGCAGCTGTAATCCTCTATTAAAGATAAGCTATAACTGAACTTTCTATATTTAAAAACACACCTAAGTGCCTTTTATTTAAAATCTTGATTACTACAGGAATTTATTCTGTGTATGGATTTTTAACTTAAACTATTGTTCAAAAGAAATAGAAGTAGATATTTAAAGTAATAGTTGTATGCATTTTCTCAATGCATTAAGATCAGGAATAGCTTGAAAACCACCAGTATAATGTAATCAAATACAGTCTATTAAAACAAGTCTTCCTTCTCTTGGAGCAGATTAATAGATGGTGATATCTGTACACTCACATTTCATCTAAGATTCAAACCTCAAAAGATTTTTAGAAAGGAGCCATAATTTTGAGTCACTGCTGACAACCTTTGCACTCCTGACACCAGTTTAGAAAACTTAATATCTGTCTCCCAGTATTTCAGGAAAATTTACTTTTTATTGCATTAGGTTTTTTTCTTTTCATTTTTGCATGTTTTTATTAATTTTTTCCCTAAAGATCGATTCTGTTTGCTCTAGTGATACCTTTGTCACCTGAATCAAAAGACTGTGCTTTGCATGTTCTAAAACAAAATCTGGAAGCTGTAAATGATTAGAAGGCGGTTGCTACAGGAGTTGGAGATTGTCCAGGCCCCGAGGAGTGGCTCCCCACCAATATTGCATGACACTTGATGGCTGCGATGCTGTTCTGTGGTCTTGTACAGCTTGAGACCCAGCTGAGCAGGAAAACGCTTTCTTTGCTGCCCCTTGCCAGTCCGTAGAGGCAGCTGAAGCAAGATCAGGCTCTTTCTGGTAAATATGAAGATCTAGAGCCTACTGGTCCACAGACTTCTAGAGTTGTGGGTATTTTCAGAGATTTGATCTCCTGAAGAGTCTGAACCTGAATTACCAAACGCACAGAATGGGAAAGACTGTATCTCTGGCCCAGAGCTCTGTCTGAGAGTAGAAAAATTTGGTTAATTGTTCAGTTACTCTGAACAGTCCCATTGTTCAATTTCATTTCCTAGATTATGATGTTAACTAAATTTTGATATTACTTACACTTTTTAAGGTAGTTTTTGAAATTGAATACTAAATGCTGCTGCACATGATGTGGAGAGTGCTGGGATGCTGTCAGTTTGCCTTCATGTTAACATTTTGTTCCTTATAAAGTATTTGTCTGTCTAACATGTGTAATATGAAAATGGTACCATTTAAAAATCTGTGTTTGTTATGGTGGAAAATTCAAAGATTGGTATTTAATGAAAAATAACATAATCACCAACTTCTGTTAGAGCCCTTTTATAAATTATTCAACATAGAAAAAACTCTGATGTTGTTTATAAAACAAAAATAAAAACCATACAGACTGGCTTGTTGAAAAAAACTTACCAAATACAGTTTTGACTCCAAGGAGTTATTAGCACATTTGTTTTGAGACTTTTATTTTTTAAGGTTGCGAGTTCTTTTTTGTTGTTTTTTTTTCCAGGCTTACTTTGCTGATGAAAACAAGGTAAGAACATCTTTTTTCATACTATCAAATTCACATTGTTAAAATATGGTAACAAAAGCTAAAAGTACCTTCTGCTTTATTCTATTTTCTCTCCTATCTTGTGCATTCAAAAAAGCAACATGATGGGGAGCCTGTTTTTTCGGAAGAACTGGGACTCGCCATAGAGAAGCTGAAGGATGGATTCACACTGCAGGGACTCTGGGAAGTGATGACCTGATTTGGACGGGCACGCGACTGTTTCTGGAGCAGGGAAGGACTCTCAGTTCTTAGCGGCCTCATGGGATGCGTAGAAGGGAATTTAGAAATACCAGAGTAGCAGAGAAGGAACATGCCAAAGCCAACGAGCAGGCAAGTGTTAGATAATACGCCCTCAGAATACGTCGTAAAGGAAAGATTATTCAAACCCCTGATATGTGTAACAGCTTTTTATTTATGACATCATTCCTGTAAACAGTGTGAGGACAACCAGTACCCACCATGAGAAGGGGTTGGTGGAAGCCCCGCCCCCATGGCCAGTCACATGATCCACAAACTCCAGAAGCCCCGCCTATCTGCTGGTCACATGGTGTGAGGAGCAGAGAGTCCTTCCCTCCTGCTGTGGGGTTGTAAGGACCCTCCCCGCGACAGTCATGGCAGACCCCATTTTATTTCCGCCGCCGTTGAGACAACTGTCACAGCCGACGTGTTTTCATACTGTGTTGTGATTGGCAGCCTACGGGCTTTGACACGCTCTGACCCCAGGTGTTTTCAGGCGTGTCATTGGCAGGAGCAGCCACCCCATCCTGCCTCCCCCAGAAGGTTGTTGGAGCAGGAAGCCCCCTCCCCAGACAACACAGGGGCTGCCGTGGTGTTTCAGCCACCATTTTATGACAGGTAGCCACCATATTTTATTTTTTTTATAACTTCATGGCCTGTGTGTTTACGTACTGCCCTGTGATTGGCTGCCAGGGGCAGGCAGGCCCTGCCATTTTACCTGGAAGGATGTCAAAAAAGGCAGCTTCCTCTTCCTGCATACTCAGGGACCACCATTTGAGAGAGGGCAGCACGTGGTATATAGCTTGATGCTCAATGTGTGTATTTGTACACAGTGATGTGCTTTCCCATAATGACGATACCGAAATCAGATTTCCATAACTTGTTTAGTGTTGTGCAGCATCAGTAGCGTCATATTCAGAACATTTTGTGTTCTTGATAACTTTAACAAAAAGCCATACTGTTTTCATGTCTCATAATTTTGTCAAATGTTCACCACATATCATTCCAGGTACTTAATTGTAATCCAGATACCCTCATACATGTTTTGTGGTTTTTTGTTGGTTTTTTTTTTTTGGCTACTTTTTTTAAGGAATGGTCTAGAAGAAAGTGCACAAATAGCTTCTGTGTCTGAGTCATTAGACCTTTATGATGTTATGTGTTAGAGAGAAATGAGTCATTTATTGTTCAAAGGAAGATGCAGCTGTTACGTTTTCTAGTGACATAAGACCTCTGCGCTATTTTCTATAAGTGGAAAAAGTCAAATGAGATCTCCTATCAGCTGTTGTTTTAGCAGCTGACTGTTATAGTAGAGTAACTGTGGTGTGACTCTAATTGTGGTGTTTGTAGAAAATCTTTCAAAGTATATATTTTGATGAGATACTACCTATATTGAAAAGGAATAATGATTTCAATAAACTTTTATAATGTTACACCTCTTTGTAGATCTTGCATTCAAATAGTTGTGTTTTTATCCTGTTTCCATTGCATTCAAAGAACATTTTACCATATGGGTAAAAAGCATTCACTATATGAGCAAAATATAGCTCCTCATCAAGGTACATTAAACAACTTAAAAGGTCAAATTTGTTTTAGATCACTATTACCAACTTTAATAAAAATCTAAATGTTCCCAGTCAAAACTGTGAAACTTTCAACATATGCATGATTTTTCTAAATTTACATTCACTTCTCAAACTACTTAGCTGATTTGGGGCTTTTTAGTTTAAATTCAGGGTTTGGGGTTTTTTGAGGTTTTTTTTTTTTTAAATTGGACACCCATTAAATAATGTGAACATGTAATGTTACATGTGTTTCATTCTCTGTTCTACCTTTCCTATGTACTGTTTCCAGTTTCTGGTACGGTAGAATATAAAAGGATTGATAATGTTTACAGATTATCTGAAATGAAGAACGGTGTTTATTAAGGAGGGGTGGAGTCTTAATTTTAAATTATTTTAGAAAACAGAATTTTACCTGAATAATGTCTATTTTATGTCTAAACAGTAGGGGTTTGTTTACCAATAAATACAACCAAATGGGTATTAAGAAAAAGCTCAAAATTAATTTCAAAGCCTTATTATTAATATCTGAAGAAACTATAGATGTGATATGGGTATATAAAAAAATAATAGAGCACAGATCATTGATGCAAAGTTCTGGAATTTTTTGGTATCTTTATAGTTGGTATCTTTATAACTGCAGCAATGAGATGTATTAAGCAACTCTGAAGAAGTGAACAGTAGTTGCAGCTGACAGCTTGATTAATAATATTTCTATTTCAGAATATTTGGTAACATGTATATTTACAATCTCACTCATAGCTGGCTCACTGAGAGTCAGATTCTGCTGTCCTTACTCATGTCAAATAATGTCTTAAATTGCACGTAATCTCATTGATTCAATGTGGAGAATGATGGTAAAACCTGACCATAGTGACTGGAAGCAACAGTTGCTTCTTTCAGTCTTTGACAGCTGCCAGAGCAACTCTTTTTTTTTTCCCAAACCATCCCTCCTAAATTCCGACCTGCAGGAGTATGTGCCTATATTTAGGTAGCGAGATTAAGTTGCGGAGGCTTCAGGCAGGGCAAAGCACATTGGTCTGCCTTTTTTACAGGCAGACCTTTGGGCAGACAACAGCTAAAGCCTTCTGCTCCCTCCCCTTCCCCAACTGTTTGCGAAATGGATTCCCAGAGGGAACTCACTGAAGAGCTCAGACTTTACCAATCCACCCTTCTTCAGGATGGCCTCAAGGAGCTCCTGGAAGAGAAAAAGTTTGTAGATTGCTCTCTAAAAGCCGGTGACAGGAGCCTGCCTTGCCACAGATTGATTCTGTCAGCATGTAGCCCTTATTTTCGTGAGTATTTCTTATCTGAGCAAAGTGAAGAGAAGAAGAAGGAGGTGGTCCTGGATAACGTCGACCCCAACATCCTGGATATGATTGTCAAATACCTTTATTCAGCAAGTATCGATCTCAATGATTCTAACGTGCAAGATATCTTTGCTTTGGCCAGTCGTTTTCAGATCCCGTCTGTGTTCACCGTGTGTGTCTCCTATCTCCAGAAGAGGCTCGCTGTGGGGAACTGCCTGGCCATCCTTCGGTTGGGTGTTCTGCTCGATTGCCCCAGACTCGCGTTTTCCGCCCGTGATTTTGTTTCAGATCATTTTGTGCAGATCTGCAAAGAAGAGGACTTCATGCAGCTTGCCCCGCATGAACTTATCTCGGTTATTTCACCTGACAGCTTAAATGTAGAGAAGGAAGAACTGGTATTTGAGGCAGTAATGAGATGGGTCCGAACAGACAAGGAGAACAGAGTAAAGAGCCTGGGGGAAATTTTTGACTGCATACGTTTTCGTCTCATGCCAGAAAAATATTTCAAAGAACATGTTGAGAAGGATGATATAATTAAAAGCAACTCAGACCTTCAGAAAAAAGTAAAGATTATTAAGGATGCTTTTGCTGGAAAACTGCCTGACTCCTCTAGCAAAAATACAGAGAAGTCAACCAAAGGGGAGGTGAATGGTGATGTAGGGGATGAAGATTTGCTGCCTGGCTACCTAAATGACCTTCCCAGGCACGGCATGTTTGTCAAAGACCTCATTCTTCTGGTTAATGACACTGCTGCCGTAGCTTATGATCCTCTTGAAAATGAGTGCTACCTAGCAGCCCTGGCAGAACAGATTCCCAGAAACCATTCCAGTATAGTCACCAAACAAAACCAGGTCTACATTGTTGGAGGACTGTATGTGGAAGAGGAGAACAAGGATCAGCCTTTCCAGTCATACTTCTTCCAGGTATAAGCTTTATGATTGTTGGTGCAACAAAAGGTGCTTGTAGGAGTTACTGAAAAGTGTTATGAGTCTATGCAAGGGTGTTGTCTGGTCTGTACAGTCGATGGAGAGAAGTATCTGCAGAGAGCTATTCCTGTCTCAGAGAGATAAATGAAACCAAGGGACTTGTATCTTCTCTTTCAAGATCAAGGCCCTGGTGATATCCCAGAAAAGATACTGTATCTAGGCACCGGCTTTCATTGTTTAAGGCCCAGATTTTTCATGGTACAGATATGTAAATTTAAGCCTAATCATATTTTTGTGAAATACCTTTTTGTGAATTTTTGTTAACTTCCATGACAGTTGAGTGTTAGCAGCTTTAGACCGAATGAGATGTCCTTTTTTTTGCATCTGAAATATTTTGAAGACAGCAGTAATGTGTGGATTTTAAATACCACTTTTGTCACTAAAATTTCAGAAGTCCTTTTGTCATATCTATGTTTGAAAACCTAAGGACATGCTAAAATATGTAATTTAGAGGTAGAAGGCTGTTTTCCTGGCAAACTGTCAATGTCAGTACACTAAATACCATGTTTCAACCAAGACCATAATTTTATATCTTTGTAAATCTGCCTAAGTTTATAAGGCGGATTAATACAAACTGTAACTTCCACAACATGTTTCAGAAAAATGAGCAAAAATCTAGTTTGGCATCCTTACACCATAAACTAAGTCTGTTGTGTATTTAGCTACCTGGCTACACGCTTTGGGGGATATTTAAACTCTCATAATGAATTCTGAAATATGCTGCTGGCCGTGTCCTGTCTTTAGGCACATTGGCTTAAAGTAGGTCCTGTTTCAGTATGAAATAAAGCAGAGTGATAAGCAGTGATAGAATTTTAAAGAGTTCAGGTATTAAAAAATGTAAATACTAAATGTTTATAGGAGCATGGCTCACTGATTTCACACTCAATGAAAGAGTGGTTTCAGTTGTTACATGTATGAGAGGGAAGTCTTGGTTTGCTAGAGAGGGATTAGCACTGTTTCATCTCCTTATGTAAGGTGTAAAACACTAATCACTGAAGTGCAAAGCTTGTCACAGAAATACTCTTCTAACAAAAATACTGTGTTGATGTCACAATGTATATAATCCAGAACTGAATAGTCCAAGTCTCAGGCTATTAGAAAGTCTTAGGCTGAAAAACTAAACCTCACAACTGCTATGAAAAAATGATGAAGTTCTCAGAATCCTGCTTTATATGTCTACATGCATTTCCTGAAATCCTGCTCTCCCGCTTGCCATCATTAAGCTGCTGCCTATAGTTGAAATACTTGTCTGCATTACCCATGTGGCTGTTGTTCCCTCTTAAAATGTTAATGTGGTGCCAAACCAATTTTCACTTACTGATCTCCCTTTCTCCACCTGTTACCATTTTGTTTGGTAGTTAGCAACCCAGGAGAAAACAAGGCTGCCACTGACTCAAAAATGCATGACTAGTTTTTGCCCTATTAGCACTAGATATGCCATCCACGAGACTGATTCACTGAGCATGCTGTGCCCTGCGATGGGTACATCTTCTCCTCACTACGCTACTCAGATCCACCTACTGGGGCAATTCCTCTTCATGAGTTAAATTTTGCTGCGGCAATAAAATTTCCTGTCCAATAGCAGTGGTCTGTCAAATCTGGGAGATGCACTTTAGCATGGAGACCTTGACTGTGGAACAGGCTTCTGGAAAAGGGATGTCACTGAGCCAAACCCAGATCTGATTGCTTTGACTGAACTTTCTCCTGCTTTCTATCAAATGTCTTTACTACATTCGTGCAGACTCACATTTTACCTTCCCTTCCTGTACATCATGAAGCAAATCTATATGCAACAAAAGAGTGAAAATACTCTTTTTGAATGTTAGATAATGTTCAGGTTCAATTATAAGTTCTCAGATCAAACCAAAAATTAAGCACCACAGTTCTAGGAAAATACTGTTTTGATTTGTTGGTTTGTTTTTTCTCTTCTCTCCTCCCGCTGCTTCTCCTTAGGTGTTTTCAGCCAGGTGTTTGAGACAGCCCTGGGAGTACTTCCATCAATCTTATTGCCAATGGAGGTGCACTGCCTGTTTTTGCCTATGAGTGAATTCTTTATTCATTATGCTTTCAGAGATCTCAGGAACTTTTGAGGATATTTGTGATGAAACACCACCTTTTGTTCTAGGAATTGCAGAAGAAACATCTGTGCCATTTGCCATGTACTAGTTCATGATCACTCAGAGGAAGGGTGTGAGGATGTCTGGCGTCTCGCAGCGATGAGCACAACCAGCTAGATGTATAGGTGTGGAGTGGCAGGAGTGTCTGCTCCCCTCAGGCAGGAAGAATGTGTTCTTTCCAATATGTGACAGGGAGCCCAGGGAGTGAAGAGCTTAATAAAGAGGCAAAGAAACTCTGTGAGGGTGAGCAGTTGCAGAGAGAGCGGTGAGGCATTGACTCTGTGAGGTCTTAGCACCACGAAGCATGGGTGGGTAGAAGTCATCGTTCATTAGCTGCACTGAGGAGGGGGCAGGTTGTTCAGGCAAGCAGATGAGCTGCTGAGTGCAATTAGATTCATTGTGTGGAACAATGGTCTTTGTGTGGATTTTTACTTTTTGCCTGTCCTAACTCTTGCTGTTCTGATGCTCTTTCAGCTGGACAGCATCGCTGGGGAGTGGGTTGCTCTTCCTCCGCTGCCGTCGGCCAGGTGTCTCTTCGGGCTGGGAGAGTCAGAGAACAAGATCTATGTAATTGCAGGCAAGGACCTTCGCACTGAGGAGTCTCTAGATTCAGTATTGTGCTATGATCCTGTGTATGTTTAAAATTTAATTATGCCCACTGAGGACACGTAAATAGCCCGTTGCTGCTTGAGAGAGCCTAATGTTGATACTCTTTTTGTTCCAGGGCAATGAAATGGGGTGAGGTCAAAAAACTACCCATCAAAGTCTATGGCCACGCTACTATCTCAAACAATGGATTGATATATTGTCTTGGGGGAAAAACTGATGATAAGTGAGTCTCTAAGTCTTTTCGTGACAATTTGTAACATTATTTGGTTGGTCCTTTATAGATGATGTGTCCTCACACTCAGAAATCAGGGTTTCCCTTTTTTACATCTTTTACATTAAGGTTGCTAACAATTTGGCAGAGGGGAGCACATTATGGTATATAGGGTCTCTTTTTCATGATAAGATAAAATTGCATGTAAAATTCAACCAGTTATTTTAATGACTATACTTATTTTCCAGGCAAATTTTACTTACATTGCAGGCACATTAGTAATATATAGCTATGAGGACCCTCACTGAAAGTATTATTTCCTTCCAGATAGAAATACATAGGTGCTGTGGAATTACTGAGCCAGTTTTTCAAATTTTCTGACCTATGATGCCTGTTACGCCTTAATGGGTATAACATTTGGAAAATCAAAGTTTTCACTCACACTGAGCATGTGGTGGTAATTTCTCAGTGTTTGTGCAGGGGACATTTAAGACACAAGCATCTTAAATCAGCCAAAACCAGCAGCATAATCTTTCTTTTATAACTGTTGTCATACATTCCTCCACACACTCATGTGAAGACAATATGCTGGGAAAGGATGTTATCTTTCTCCTGGAAGGTACACTGAAATTGCTGCCCTATGTAAGCAGCATTTGACATTTGATTTAGTTCTATGGATGTGATTAATGCTTTGTAGACATGCAAAGATTCCCACTGTGGATACAGGACAGGATCTCATGGAGAGGAAGGAGGTATTATACATAACCCCACACAATCCACCTCACTTGGAACAAGCCAAAAGATCATTAGAAATTATCACCGGTTTTCTTTTCCTCCCCAGGAAATGCACTAACAGACTATTTGTGTACAATCCCAAGAAAGGAGACTGGAAGGACCTGGCTCCAATGAAAGTGGCTCGCTCCATGTTTGGAACAGCTATCCATAAGGGCAAGATTGTCATTGCAGGTGGTGTCACTGAAGAAGGTCTTACTGCATCTGTTGAAGCTTTTGATCTGACCACCAATAAGTGAGTACAATATTCAAGCTATTTTTAAGCAAGTGTTTTATCATTTAGGCTTTCAGAGCTCTGAGGTAAGTCACAGAGGCATTCAGGTGCTTGTGCTTCCACTGAGACACTGGGTCTACATCCACATCTTCAGCAGCAGCAGCACCTGAGACCCTGGAACTCTGGCCATTTTTTTCCTGTCCCCCCCAACATTTTCTATGCGAGTATTGCTACATTGCAAACACGATCAAAGAGCTCATGTACTGAAAAATACCCACCCTTTAATCTTTTTTCTTTTTTTTTTTTAAAGTCTGATTACTTTCCCAGAGTAGTTGATGACATAGCCACCTAACAGGTGTGCTGGCATAATGGGAGAAGTGGGAGCGATGGGCAGGGGCCACACAATCTGGTTGAAATGGCGCTGGCACTAAGTGTGAAGCCCCAGCAAGAAAAATCAGGTGCCTCAACAGGACAAGCTTTGGGTACACGGCCTTACGGCGTCTTGCTCTTCACTTACCTTGTCGTGGAAAATACCATTTACCACTAGTTAGTGACAGGCAGATGATTCTGCTTATTTATTTAATATGAAAACTCTAGGAAGACTTCAAATTTTAAATGCATCCTCTGAAATACTATAAAGAAAAAGTAAGGACAAAAGTGAGTAAGTCATCCTTGGAATTAGCTCACTTACTTGGTCCAGATACTTTCCAGCGTTCTTCCTCACAGCCAGAATCTTTCAGTCAGCATCCCCCAAACGTTCATGATTTTCCAGGAGATATACCATATATACCTGTCACTTTCTACTCTTAATTTTCCTTTTGGTTACTTTTGTTATTTTTCCTTCCTAACATCTTATTTACAAAATTTCATTTAAAATAATATTAGTAAAGCTTTATTATGATAGCTCAAACTGGTAAGTGGTCCTGGATGCACCTGTATTTTATTAACAAGCACTTTTACTGGATAAAAACTCCTTTGGCGGTGCTGTCTTCACTGACAGGTGGCACTGAAGCCATCAACCTACAACAAAAGGTTTAACTTCAATGTATGCTGTCCCAAAGAGACTTGCTTATAAAATTTAATACAAAGTCTGAATTATGCAAGAAGTAATTCTATGAGGGAACTTTGGACTTTACACTTCCTATAGAAAGCAAAGAAAAGTAAAGGTCGTTTTGTTCCATTCTTCTCTTCTGTTGTTCAGAATCACGTCCAGTTTCTGGTCTGAAAAATCTGCAGGTTCTTGGCTTGGTTTACACTGTTTTGTTACAGTTGAGTCACACTAGCGAGAGACACAAATTAGCCTAGTAGTTTTGATGTTGACATTATCCAGAAGCAGGATGTCTCTATATTTTACATGTTCATAGGTATGAATTGGCAGAAAATTTGAAATTATACTACCAAGCTCCAGTGACTTTCTTTTTTTACTGAAATTATTATGTCACTGCCACTTGAAATAAATACGCATTTTGGAAACTATTAGAGAGAAAAAAATGAGAGAAGCTGGGGAGCAATACATCTGTATAAGGCATATTACTGATGATGGGGCCAGGCAACCTGTAAGTGGTCACTGGAAAGAGATGTCATCATGGTATCATGCTGTCACCTAAGACTTGCAGAAGTCCTTGTGGGGATGGTGACGCTGAAATTCACTGCTGATAATCTCAGTTTTTTCCTTTTACTAAACGATTGATTGAGGCACTCCTTGGCACCTGAATTTATGTGACCCAGAGACTTATGTTAACGCATTCAGTTTGGAGTATTTTTCATGTGTTTGTTTAACTCAGGTTTCCCTTTTCATCTTTAGGTGGGAGATTATGCCTGAATTTCCCCAAGAGAGAAGTTCCATCAGTTTAGTCACCTTAAGCGGGGCTCTGTATGCCATTGGAGGCTTTGCAATGATTCAGCTTGAATCTAAAGAATTTGCACCCAGTGAAGTCACTGACATATGGAAGTAAGTTTAAATTTAATTTTCTTGGTGGAAAGCCATACCTAAAACTGAGGTTTGTAGACACTGGAGGGTAAAATTAGTCTTCTGTTTAACTCTGGAAACACAGAATAGGTTGTAACTCACTGACAGATAAAAACGTTTGTCAGAAAGCAACAAATAGACATGAGATTTGGATCTAATAACTACTTCCACCTCCTCGTAATCTGAACTGTCTGAGTCATGATCTTCAGATTCTTTTACTCTTCAAGAGAGTAAGTTGCCATATCTCTTGGCAGGTTTAGCCTTGTAAGAGGTACTGTAAAAACATTCTCTGTTTTGTGACATTCTCACACAGAAAAGGCTGTAAAACAGAGGTCTGTACGTAGTCAAATGAGTAATTGTTCCGAAAGAACGAGAAATCCCTAACTCCTTTTTGTTTTTTTTTTAAATCTAAATCACAGTAACAGTGATAAAACATCACATCTCTGCTGTGACTCTTCAGTTGCTAAAGTATATTCAGGAGTTTTAACTGGCAGAAGGATAGAAAGGATTCCCAGAAAAACCACCTTTATATGCAAGAATGTGAAATAATTCAGAAGGGGTACTTAACACAAGGAAGAAGCTTTTATAGGAGTAATTAAAGTATGACACAGGCCAGCAACAAGCTTTAGGGACTTGGAAAAGGACAACTCACATGCACAAGAAAATCTTTCTGTTCTGCTTTAGAGGACAAAAGCAGCCTTTTTGTGGCATCCTTCAGCACATGGTTGCTACAAGCCTTTGCAGCATGTGGACTATCCTTTTCATGTATGTGTGATGAAGCATCAAATCTCATTTCAAGCAGCTGTGTTCTGACCTCCTTTTGTTACATGCAGGTATGATGATGAAAAGAAGGAATGGATTGGCATACTGAAAGAGATCCGATACGCTACTGGGGCCTCCTGCCTGGCTACACGCTTAAACCTCTTCAAGTTATCAAAACTGTAAACAAAACACTGGAAAATGTGCTGTGGTGAGGGAGTTTCCATAGGCTCTTCTGGGTTTGTTGCATGAAATTGTCCCCAAATTGTACAGAGTTTTGTAGCAGCGTACTAGTTATACTGTTAAACAGTTCATCTGTCTGTCCAAGTCTTAAGATATTTACTGGCTAATCAACAACTAGATTTTTGCCAATGTTTAAAATCCTGAAGAATTCTAATCAACGTTGATTAGAATAAATGAAGATTTCAGAGATAACTCCATTTTTTACTCTGTGAAATTGCCAATAAAACTGGTCAGAGTTCCTTACACTCAGAAAATCCAGGATAGTGGCAGCTTATCCTCCAAACGATGCCCAGGAATTAATTGTTAAGTTAAATACAACTAATAGGTACCTAATTTTATTCTAACTGGCCGTTTGTACAGCCTGACTTCCCCCTTCAGCAATGTATGTAAATCCTGCATTCTTCAGCCATATCTTGAAAATATTTTCATTAGAGCCTTTTACAAAGAATTTAGCCTGAAACTGAAGTGCATATTGAAAACAAAAGCAACCTAAAGCTACGTGGCCTAAGAAACACCAACCTCAGCCAAAGCAGTACTAATAGCCAGATGGGAGGCAAGACAGAGAAGTCCACAAGGTTAATAGCTCTACTGTTTCACCTACAGTGTTTCGGCTTCTGGTAATAAGGATTTTCCACTTTTTTATGCTTTTATATTTATTTCCAAAGCAAGTATTTTATGGAAGTTTTTCTCAGAGATCTGAGGCCATTAACAAGCATTAATGAAAAAGTCCTAGAATTGATCATCAGCAAGTTATCTACAGCAAAGAGGACTTTTCCACCTAATAAAGAGTTGATGAATTTTGATGTTGAAACTTTTAACAATTAAACTTTGTTTTTAAAACTATAAAAAGTATCACTCGATTATGTCTCTTTCAGTAATCAGCTCATCATCACTATCATACTGACAGCACACAGATTTCTTAGTACAGCAATAGGTGTTCTTAAAGAGGAGCATGCCCACCATATAGAGTATCTCTTCAAAGGATTTCTCCATTGAATAAAGAGGGTGTCATAAATGTAAAGGACATCATAAATCTAAACCTAATTACAACTGATGTAGCAGGAAAACTGGGAAAGAAGCCCACCACACCTGACTGAGCAGCAATTCCAACTATCAAATGACTCCTTGCATTGCCTTCCTAGGGGACAGAGGTAAACATATGGCACAGGCACAGCCATTGTAGCTCATTTCAGTGTGCTACTGTACACCATACACTGTACTTAAGCTGTGGGACATCTTTTCTGTTTTCCCCTTTAATACCCAAATCTTCAGCTGTTTTTAGCATCTTTTCATTTGCTCCAGTTAAATCACTGGTTTATACCAGCCCATCTGCTCTAACACTTGCTGATTTCATTTAGAAAGGATGACTGCAAAGGATCAAAAGCAGCACGTTTTACTGTGCTTTTGCACTATATTTTGCTTTTCTTAGTTGCCCTTTCTGAATCCACTCAGAGCGGGTTTTAATCCCGTCCCCACTGTGAATACTCATAACTTTAACCATACACAACTTGGACATACCTGGGTGGCACTGGGTGACTGCTGGAGGCCTGAAAAGAAGGGTTCAGCACAAATACACAACCATCCATGACTGATCACTTCAGCTACAGCCACTGTCAACTCTCGTATGCTCCAAGGTTGCCACATGAAGGCCATCTGTGCACAAGCAGGGTCCCACAGGAGCCCTCTGACTTGTAGCCCAGCTTCTGAGCTCCTAACCTGTATTTATGATTGTCTTCCATTGTCTTCTCCATATACAAAACATAATGCGCATATTGTCTTTCTATGGTGTGCTGTGCCTTCAATGGCATTTCCTCAAAGCATTCATCTTCTACATCTTGGAGCCCTTGTCCTTTTGATAGTGTAAGCAGACAACCATCTACTAGTTTTTTCAGTCATCCCACAAACATGAGGGCTGCTTCAGGAGGAGACTGTCTTGCAGCTTAGATCAGTTCTGTTGGGTTTTCATTGCTTTTCCTTAGTGTCCAGATTTGTATTAAGTCAAGAAAAATAACTTTCTTCTTCTACTACTGCGTGGTAAAAAAGCGCCAGCCAGATGCGTCCTGATCACTTTGGAAATGCAGCTGCTTACCTCTGCCAGGCTTCAAAGGAAATGGCAAAGAGAGTGTCTATTGCTTCTACTAAAAAGGCAAGAAACCAGCTACAAATTGTGTGTGTGAGGGAGCTGGGCACAGCCAGCAGTGCTCAGGAGGGAACAGCAGCTGCAGGCCCCACACGGCCGCTTTGCACAAGTAGGACTGCTCTGTAGTGTACAGTGAGCATTCTCCTGGGTATCCCGCTGCTCCCTTCCACATCTCCGGATCTTAAGCCTCCTGACAAACCCTGGCTGAGTGCTATCCCAGGACGCCTGGTCACTGGCAGATGGTTGAGGGACATGATAAATAAACCAGCCATGTATTTCACCCCCAGCAAGCAAGGCGGTTGTGACAATCTGAAGGCTTTTCTTGGTCTTGATTCTGAGTTTCAATTTTCAGCCTAATTTTGCTCTTTTGGACACAGTCTTATTTACAGAACAGGCAGGTCAGATGGTCTGTTTAATTTTATTTCTACTAGCAAGGGCTAGTCCAATGCATAACGCTGTAATAATAAATCTAATGAATTATGCAGCGCCTATGTCTGCCATAAGCATTATATTTTCCTTATCTTGTATATATCTTTTGGGAATCCCTTCCAAGTTGCCTTTAACTGGAGTACAGCTGTTGCAAAGCCCGGAGTGGCTGCCAGACTTTTAGAACTAGCCTATCTTTTAGGTATCCAGACGGTTCAAGCCATACTTCTTCTGCACACACCACATCACAGGGGAGGAGAAGCAGCTGGAGGTTTCTCATGGCACAACACCCTCCCCCGACACAGTCACCCACGGTACCTCTGTTCTGGGAGATGGAAGCAGAACGGCTGTAATACCAGTCCTATTCTTAGTAAATCTGCATTTCAGTTTCTTGGTTTCACAGTACAGACACTGTTTGATCCCTATTGCTCATTCTGTCACATGCTGGAGGACAGACATAGTTTCCAGTAGGTTTGCTGCCTTCTCTCTCACAGTCAAGAGTACTTCCAACTTTCTCTTTGGACAGTTTTAGTTGTCCAGCTAAGCCTCTGCGCTTTATTTAGGACATAATAATGTAATTTTATGGCAAAACTGTCACAGACTCATGTACTTCTTCAAGAATGGCTTCCATATAATGGGGGATTTTAAGCATCTTTGTCACATTCTTCATGGCGTACTGTCACCTGCTTTTTGCAATCTCTAACAAACTGAGGATTAAATCTCTTGATACCTGATGCCCCATGGCAAGCCTTGGTCCAGCTGACTCACAGACAAAGAGATTTTTCAAAGTCGGTATTCCAGTATTACAAGAAGTTTAATGGTACCCGAAGTGTTTGTATAAAAAATACTTTGGACTGCATGTCTGACATCACTGTATTCCATATAAATGCTTTCTCAGATATTCTAGCTGTTCACCTTTTGTTGACAGACCCATAGAATTCCATTCGAAGTGAGGAATCTGTAGAACAGAATCGTAAGAACCGAGTGTTAACACTGGCTGGTGTATGCCACATACCATCTTACAGCAAAGCAAAGGCTCTCTGATATCTGTTGTTCTCCACTTGAAGATATTTTATCACCTGTGTCCTTCTAAAAGCCAGGCTTATTCTAGTACTGAAAAGATTACTTTCTCAATGTGAGAGTCTTCTTCCTGTAAGTACCGTCACTTTGCTTCCAAAAAGCAGTGTGGTTGCGGAGGTGTAAAGCAGATACCCACACAATACCGGCTACTGCAGCTCCATTACATCATCTCCCACTTTTTGAAACCCGAATCAAGAGAAAAATCCCAGGTCACTACAGTTTGTAAAGTTAATGTATCAGGCTGGAATGGTGTATCAGCAGTACAATGTTTACTGTCAGGGCAATATGAGAAATGTTGTTTATTCTGTTTAAAAAAAAAGCGCCAGACTTAAGCTTAAAGAGGGATTCTAGCTAAAATTAGGTGAGTAATTATGTATAGAGGATAATCTGCATTGACGAGCCTCTATTACCCAAATGTTTCTATGCTGGCAGCTGTGAATTACGGCTGGCCACTGGTCTTCCCTGTGACAGCACTATCGCTGCAGCAAACACACAGCATCCATATCCCATCTTGCAGCTGCCATAACTGTCTCCCTATCACTCAAGGAGGGTTTGTTCAATCTTTTTCTAGTGTAGAAATCTTTTGTGAATTGAACTGAAACTCATTTCACTTTCCCTCCTTTACTCAGGCTACATCGAGATTGCTGGTTTGTCTGCAGCAAGGAAAGACTGAGACCTTTTGACTTCAGTTTTGCTGCAGCCACTTTCAGAGAAGGTGCAAGTTCTATGAAGTCCTTACACCATCTTGAGAACAGCTTGGAATTTCCCCCCTAAATGCAAAAATTGCATTTTAACTACTAAACTATCTATAAATCTGTTGCAAGAAGGAAAAGTATCAATCTGCACTATTGATCCAACTCAGAAAGGACATAAAATATTGTTGAGTGCTCACCTGAACAACCTGGTATCCCAGCATTTCCAGGTGTCGTTTTTTCACTGCAGGTTCTCCTTTCAGGTGACGTGAGTTTTTGCTAAAAGCTTTTGAATCAAGGAATTCCAGTGCAATTCTGCAAACAACAAAAACTTGCATTTACTTTCAGATTCTGCCTGAATAGCGAGAAGCAGTATTTCTAGTTCAGTGTTGATAGCTGCAGCAAGACAATTACTAGATAAACCTGACAATTCATAGAAAAAGAAAATTAAACAACTACCTGAAACTAGTCAAAACATCTTCCTCATATTTATTTAGATACTTGATCTTCACGTGATTTAGCAAAAGCACCTCCTCCCTCTATCTATTTTTGTTCACATGGCCAAAACAGATAACCAGCATTTTCAAGGTCTACATCTGAAGAAGTGGGAGGAAAACAAACGCCAGTCAGGAATGCCTTGTCTGCCCCAGTGAACTGGGTCTGGCTGGGATGGAGTTGCTTTTCTTCACAGCAGCCTGTACGGTGCTGTGCTTTGGATCTGTGACCAAAGCAGTGTTGATAACACACCAGTGTTTTGGCTATTGCTGAAGACTGCTTGCACAGCATCAAAGCCTTCTCTGTTTCTCACTCTGCAGCCACAGTGTACAGGCTGGTGTTGGCAAGGGGTTGGGAAGGGACACAGCTGGAACCCCAACTGGCCAAAGTGCTGTTCCACACCATGTAATGTCATGCTCAGCAATAAAACGAGAGGAGTTCTTCCAAAGTAGTCATTGCTCCAGCATTGGGCTGCTGGTGGTGAGGACAGCATTTCCATGAATTGTTTTCTCTTCCCTTTTTGTTTATATTTTTTTCTTCTTCTTTCTTCTTTTCACTTATTAAACTGTCTTAATTACAACTCAGGAGAATTTTTTCCTTGCTTTTGCTCTCCAGATTCTCTGCCCCATCACACTGCAGGGGAGTGAGTGAGCGACTGGGTGGGAGCTTAGTTGCTGGCTGGGGTCAACCCACCACACTTGGGAAGGCTAAACCTCATAAGGCTTTGAAAAAATAAATACTGTAGGGATTGCAACAACTGTTTAGGATATAAGCATCAAAAACCTGGTCTAAACTTGGAAGTACAAGAATTCTATGTACTAACCTCTGAGCTCCTGGTGGTAGAGCCATTCTCCCTTCACTGTTGATGTCATGTCTCATGTGTATTCCCTCCACTTCATCCAAAGGTATATGCTGAGCCATATAAGAAAGAGGCTTTTTATTTTCATCCAGAATACACTCAAAATCTGTGAGAAAACACAACAAAACTGTTTACTGACAAAAAAAAGTGAAAGAATTTGATCTGTACAGTGTTTACTTCTGGAAAAGTTGTGATAACTGTAATTAGAGGTACTTAACATTATTTATATTACACAGAACTCTTTAGAAACTGTATTTTATACAGCAATTTCTTTGCAGTATCTTGTGGCCATATGCCCCGGGGCTTCCTAATCTTGTGATAAAAGGTGATATTGGAGGTCTCCATAACAATCCTTAGAGGATTAACTTCTCACCTATTTCATAGTAGTATGGTGTGAGAACAGATATTCTTGCATAATTGCTCCCTCCTAAGATCTCTGTCAGCATCCTGTGAACATGCTGTCGCAGTGGATTTATTCGGCTACTGCCTACAAAGACAAAATAAAGAATTCATACATCAAAACTTCCACAAACAAAGTTTTGAAAATAGCACTTTGTGATACTGCACTTTTAAAAGTCAGCCTACTGAATTAAAGCTTTTCCACACATCCCTGGCGTTATTCCACCATAATTCAGAGACCATGTGATCACCTTTCAGGTGGAAAGTAAAATGAATTTCAAATCTAGACTTTCCATCCCAGGATTTTTCCCATTGACATTCTACAAAAGCTTTAGTTTCAGGTTTTACCTGTTGGATTTTGTTTGCTTTTAATTGTGCTTAGACAGTAAAACAAGTATTAACTTATTCTACATTTATCACAGGCACACCTCACTATCTGTCCCTTCTCTGTCTATTGCAGATTGTTTAATACCTTGCTCCATTAAACACCTTCAATCTCAGAGTTAAAGCAGCTGAGCTCGATGGATACCAAAGCAGATCTCCCCCATAAGAACTAGTGGAAGAGATACCGAGTTTGCATGAGCTAGATCTTCTAAACCAACCACTATTCTGAAAGATCTCAGCTGCTACACTTGACCACTATCCTACTTCTCCACCTCTTATCCTTGATGGATCTTGAATCTTCTGAGGAATGACAGCAGCAAAAACGTTCACCTTGAAAAATTTAAGTCAGTCTTAAATTAAAGAGTTCAGTCTTGTAAGTGAAGCAAGGATCAAAGTGACTCATGTCCTCCAGTAGACAATCCTAATGATCCTCTTCCTCCCTCTCCATCCTCTGTGCCATATACACTGTTTCTGTGTATTTAAATTTTATTTCTTATGTAGAAACATCCCTTCTCTATTACACTAATTCTCACAGGGAAAGCTGCTTTGCTATCTGTCGCGATACTACGTGGTCACAGTATTCAAGAATGCATCCTCAGCAGATAGTAGGTTTTAGAAGAAGCATCAACAGACTGCTGAAAACAGACTCTTACTAGTAACAAGGGCAGCTTTTCCTCTCCTAAGTTACTTACTGTTATGAAAGACACGTTGGCAGTAGCGCTCATGAAACCAAGGGATGTGAAACTCCGGGCATTCCAGACAGACTGCTCTGTTCAATTTCATGAGGTGCAAGCGGACCCTTTGCTTTAGGGTATGAGGCAGGACTGAGTTAAACAAAATAAAAAGGTGTGAACTGAACACACTGAACTAAATGGCTACCTCTGAATTATTTACCAGAGATGCAGTACCTGCATGCTACAGTTTATAAAATTCCTGCTGCAGAATCTTAGAAAGGTTCTCAAAAGCCCCAAGGATAAAATGAAAAGTAACAGTTTTGCTCAACATTAAGAACAACAGCAAGACAGATGAAAGCAGCAATTTAAACTCTTCTATCATTTGTCTTCTAACGAAGTGGTTGAATGCAAAATGGCAACACTACATTGATAGCAAACACCATACAGAGGAAGGAAACAGTCAAACAAACACTCAGTCTCTTCTTTAGAGAGGAGACTGGTGGGGTTAATTTCTTGCAGTCAAGAATCCCACATTATTTCTTAAGCTTTGTGACTATTTCTAGTAATAAATACCACACTCAGGTAATTTTATTTCTAATAAAATTGAAGAATTATTAAATACTAAGTGCAATAAGTTGACTATAAAATTTGTTTTAAATGAGCTTCTCTCATCTGCGATACAAATCTGTACTTTTAAAACAAAGCACAAATTTTTGTTCATTATTTCCCTTTTAGCACTCAAATAGTAACTAAATTATGTAGAGGAGTCTTTCCAGAAAACTTAATCATTTAAAGAGTAATTCTACTTAAGTTATATGTAGGTCCACAATCCCATTTTATGCCACATCATCAAATTCAATAGAGCGCTAGATACTTACCTTCCAGTTGAGCATCCAATTTGCTGAGGAAAGAAACATTAAATATCCTCTTTATCAGAACTGGAGGAAAATACCCAGCCACTGCCAAAACATGGCCAAGTAGTACCAACTGGTGAGTTTCAAAAAAACCTTTAAAAACCAAACAAATTCATATTAACACATGACATAAAGTTGAAAGGATTTGCAATGCCCTCCCAAATCATCCAAGTTTCTCTCTTAACGTACAAAATGAAGACACAGGCAGATTAAGGACTACCCTGCCAACTGCACCAAGGTGTGAGGTAACTCTTGCCAGGTCTTTGCAGGAGGAAACTAGTTAGTCTTAAAAAAGGTCAGTGTACAACATTTCAGTAGCCAGCAAATTCTCAGAGTTCTGTGAGGCTGTGTCATCAATCAAAAAAAAAAAAAAGTCTCTACACATTTCCTCTAAAACTTAGCCATTTCTTTGTGATAAATCACAAAATACATCCTGTCCTCAAATGATGATTCCTTGGGGAACGTGACAACAATTCTATCCAATAACAGCCCCGCAAATTAAATAGACTTTTCACTTGTTTTTCACTACGCTCAAGATACCTTGCTAGTTCCTTATCAACAGGAATTTTTAAAGGGTGAAATGAAGGCAGAAAACCCAACAGAAGTATACATTGCATCTTTGTTGTGCTTTAACCCCTGTAGGCAGACACATTTTCTTATTTGTTTAAAAAAACCTGCCATTCTATCCCCATTTTTATTCAGTACAAATAATATCTTCCAATTATACTAATTTATCAGGTGTCAGAATAATTTTGTCTAATGCACTTACTCAAGTTAGAAGTAAGATGTTGGATACAACTTTCAAAGAACCCTTCATTTGCAGGAGGGTCATAATTCAGAGCAGAGAAAAGGAAGAGAATAAAATAGATTTCAAAGGGATGCATCTGGAAAAAAAAGACATTCTAAATTAAGTCACCGCCAGATATCCTAATGTTGCTTGACAATAAAAAGAGGTTTTATATTTCATTCAGATTTGGAAGATTTAAGACTAGATGAACTGTTTCCTAAATTTTTTTTTGAAAACTCCTTCTGGAGAAAAATATTAAAAAAATAAAATATAGACATCATTAAAATTGCAGCTCTGGCTAAAATTTGAAATCTATTTAATGTAGATGATCAAAGTGCTTCTGTATACTTAGACTTTAAGAAACTTTTAAAAGGTCTCCTATTAAATACTCTTAGAGAAACTAAACTGTCATAAAATAAAATCAAAAATGTACAGAAATATCAAATTGAGGAGAAAAAAAAAAAAGATAGCGAGAAAACAGTAATTTTGACCAAAATACAGGTTATTGGGGAAATCTCCACAAGAATGAGTAACATAAAAACATACACTGCGTGATGTGACTATTTGTAAAGAGGTTAAACAAAAATTATTTAAGATGGTCAAGTGTAAAGCTAAATGCAAAGGATTAGGGTTGACCTAACACTGACTGAACAATAAAATAAGGAAGGAAAATTAAAAAGAAGTGCAAAATAATATAAATGGAAGCAAAACAACTTTGAGTGAACACAGAAAAAGATGAGCTCCAAATCAGGTACACTGAAGAAAACTCTTAAAAACACTGTGTGGACTGTGCTCTGAAACACATTAACTACTAACCCTGTCCTTTCTCACTGAGTAACTTACACGGCAGATAGAAAGAAAAATTGTAATACCTTGTCTATATTTTCAACGGTCACAGAAGCTATTCTGTCAAGTAATGAAGGACAACGGTCGTTTGTTTTTATGAGAAAAAATGACAACTGTAATACATTTGCCCGTGTTATCTGGTCTACCAAGAGCTGACACACAGCCATAGTTTCCTCTTTGAGGACTTCTTCAAACCACTCTCCATTCACATGCGTAAGTTCTTCCAACAGAAGGTTTAAGTTGTTGGCTTTCTGAAGCCTCTGAAATCCGTAGTCATTCAGTTTTTGAAGCAGCTTTACACATAGCTCAGAATTGTTTTGCCAGTGGAACTGGTCATAATGATTCCATTTGACAAGAGCTGTAGCAATGCAATTCAAATGATGGAGCCTGCATTGAGGCAGAACTGCTGCTGCTTTGCTTATAATGATTTCCTCCACTTGAAAGGAAGGAAGCGTGGCCAGAACACGTATTATTGCAGCAGTATCAGCAGGTATGACATTAGATTTTAAAAAACTGGAATAGAGACAGAAATAAAATCAGAACGTCAGTACTGACAAAGTGCAAATGTTAAAAAAAACACAAATAAATTACATGCATGAAAATTCTATTTTGAAAGTCAAAAGTTGCACATCAAATATAAAATAAGTAGAATATAAATGACATGGTAGAAATTCACACAGTTAGTGACTACCACCTTTTTTCATTAACAACTTCTAATTTATTCAAAATTGAAAAAATGAAGACGACAGGGAGCATCTCAGTTAGATGGTGAGGCTTCAAGTGTTACTGATAAACACAGAAGTCCTTAGTAAGGGAAGAAGGTCTACCTTTGTTAATAGGGTCTGTGGGTTTCTGGGCCTGGATGAACTTCTGCCCTCAGGAGCACCAGGTTCTGAGGTGCCTGAGGAACATGAAGTCATCATCCAAAAAAACATGTAGAGCCAGGGCACTGCATTCTTATAGAGGCTGAGCAACGGAAGCAACAGTGGCAGATATCTTCTCCCACGGTTCCAGAAACTGCTTCCCTTTTTATGTTGCAACTGTACAAGCCTGAGAACTAACTTGACTGTTCTTAATCAAAAGATTCTGCTTCACACTTTCATTTGTCCCAACCATGGCTCATTACTTGTTCCTCCAAACATCAAAGACATTAATACCTTCCATTCCTGTAAAGTACCAATTAAACTTTCCTGTTCAATGCCATTATATTGCAGTGACAAGGGGCAAAAAAATCTATTTTTAAAAGATACCATATCTATTGGGTCTATAGTCAAGACAATACGCAATTCCTATCCTCTGATTTACGTGTTTAATAGAATCAAGTATTTTTAACACTTGTTACTTCTTCATATTTTATGGAAACAAACCAATTTAACATCTTAGCTTGTTATTTAAAATATTAAGTAGGCAACTGTTTAATACTTAAATAGCTACATTTCCAAGAATACACACTTACCCGAACAGCAACGTTTTCAGTTTGGCAAACAACTCCAGATTGTGGCAACGCAACGCCACCAAGTACTGTGTTAACTTTACCAACTGTAATAGATGATAGCTATCCAAGTGTTTGTGCAGAACAGAAGCCATTCTGGACTCAAAGAGAAAAAGATGACATGGAATTAGGCTAATACAGAAAGTATTGCAAAACCAAACATCCCACATGAAAAAGGGGTGTCCCACTGTGCACAGCACCTAGGCGGAGGGTTGCACACACCTGCACTGCTCTCCACCCCAGTTCTGACAGTGTTCCACTAAGACACAGCAGCCTCTCCACTTACTGAATTGTAAAATTAAAGCCCTCATCACCAGTAAAACAGCTACTTCACTCTAAAAATTTCAGTTGCAGATTTTGCAATCAGTTAAATTGTAAAAGTGGACCAAAAATAGGATGAACTAGAACAGCTTCACCACCTTCAGCACCACTGTATCACATAACAGTGGTTACTACAGCCGTGTGAGTCTAAAGATGCAGGAGAGGGCCAGATTTGTAGGGAAAGATACCTTAAGTCCTTCTTTAGACAGTGAAATTCAAGCAGAAAAAGCAGGAATTCACCTGCTCTTCCCTTTAATACCACTCTGCTCCACAATACTACTTGTCCTTTTCCTGCCAAGGATCTATTTGGTTCAAACAACTACATTCAATCCAGTTATTGCTCACAACCTGCATTTAACTCTGAAGAATTTGTGACATACCGGATGCTACATCTTCTGTGCCCAGAACCTCAACCGCTTTTTCCTTCATTACATGAAAGATATTACCTCTCCCTATAAACAACCTTCCGTTTACAACTGCAGATGAAGTGGTCCAGGTTCTTGAAGATGCAAGACTTAATACTTCAAAGTAGAGCACAATGACTTTTGGAGACACAATTCATATCAATAACAGGATCTCCTAGATAGGACACGAATATAAATGACATGGTAGAAATTCACACAGTTAGTGACTACCACCTTTTTTCATTAACAACTTCTAATTTATTCAAAATTGAAAAAATGAAGACGACAGGGAGCGTCTCAGTTAGATGGTGAGGCTTCAAGTGTTACTGATAAACACAGAAGTCCTTAGTAAGGGAAGAAGGTCTACCTTTGTTAATAGGGTCTGTGGGTTTCTGGGCCTGGATGAACTTCTGCCCTCAGGAGCACCAGGTTCTGAGGTGCCTGAGGAACATGAAGTCATCATCCAAAAAAACATGTAGAGCCAGGGCACTGCATTCTTATAGAGGCTGAGCAACGGAAGCAACAGTGGCAGATATCTTCTCCCACGGTTCCAGAAACTGCTTCCCTTTTTATGTTGCAACTGTACAAGCCTGAGAACTAACTTGACTGTTCTTAATCAAAAGATTCTGCTTCACACTTTCATTTGTCCCAACCATGGCTCATTACTTGTTCCTCCAAACATCAAAGACATTAATACCTTCCATTCCTGTAAAGTACCAATTAAACTTTCCTGTTCAATGCCATTATATTGCAGTGACAAGGGGCAAAAAAATCTATTTTTAAAAGATACCATATCTATTGGGTCTATAGTCAATCCTCTGATTTACGTGTTTAATAGAATCAAGTATTTTTAACACTTGTTACTTCTTCATATTTTATGGAAACAAACCAATTTAACATCTTAGCTTGTTATTTAAAATATTAAGTAGGCAACTGTTTAATACTTAAATAGCTACATTTCCAAGAATACACACTTACCCGAACAGCAACGTTTTCAGTTTGGCAAACAACTCCAGATTGTGGCAACGCAACGCCACCAAGTACTGTGTTAACTTTACCAACTGTAATAGATGATAGCTATCCAAGTGTTTGTGCAGAACAGAAGCCATTCTGGACTCAAAGAGAAAAAGATGACATGGAATTAGGCTAATACAGAAAGTATTGCAAAACCAAACATCCCACATGAAAAAGGGGTGTCCCACTGTGCACAGCACCTAGGCGGAGGGTTGCACACACCTGCACTGCTCTCCACCCCAGTTCTGACAGTGTTCCACTAAGACACAGCAGCCTCTCCACTTACTGAATTGTAAAATTAAAGCCCTCATCACCAGTAAAACAGCTACTTCACTCTAAAAATTTCAGTTGCAGATTTTGCAATCAGTTAAATTGTAAAAGTGGACCAAAAATAGGATGAACTAGAACAGCTTCACCACCTTCAGCACCACTGTATCACATAACAGTGGTTACTACAGCCGTGTCAGTCTAAAGATGCAGGAGAGGGCCAGATTTGTAGGGAAAGATACCTTAAGTCCTTCTTTAGACAGTGAAATTCAAGCAGAAAAAGCAGGAATTCACCTGCTCTTCCCTTTAATACCACTCTGCTCCACAATACTACTTGTCCTTTTCCTGCCAAGGATCTATTTGGTTCAAACAACTACATTCAATCCAGTTATTGCTCACAACCTGCATTTAACTCTGAAGAATTTGTGACATACCGGATGCTACATCTTCTGTGCCCAGAACCTCAACCGCTTTTTCCTTCATTACATGAAAGATATTACCTCTCCCTATAAACAACCTTCCGTTTACAACTGCAGATGAAGTGGTCCAGGTTCTTGAAGATGCAAGACTTAATACTTCAAAGTAGAGCACAATGACTTTTGGAGACACAATTCATATCAATAACAGGATCTCCTAGATAGGACACGTTCTATTCAACTTACTATATTCTCATTTGTCTCACCAGTTTACAGTAATTGCTAGAGTCTAAGTTTACTCAAGTAGCATCACGTATGTGTAAATAAGCCAAAAATTATATTACAGAATCTTGGCAGGGTTGAAATGCCCTTCTACAAAATTCCTAAATTGCCTCAATTACTTCTGGGTCAAGCTGTGATATTCTAAAATCTGTAATACCTAATTATATATAGCGTATATCCACCTGTGTGCAGGTGACACGCTCTCCATTTTCAACTTACTGGATATTATATAGTTTTCCATAATAAATGGAAGTAGTTTACCTAGAGAATACAACTTCTTACTAATATGAAAAAATTACTTTTTGAGTAGATGAGAATTTCTGCATTTCATTTTCTGCATCGTCTTCAGTACTACCAATACTTGTTGACTGCTAAATTCTTCTGCCATGTGCACTGCAGTTAGTAGCAACCTAAAGAGGAAAAGAAAAGATACGTTTTCCAAAGAAAGGCAATTGAAAAATCTCCAGCAAACACTGCAGCCATTTTCTCTGTCTAGGAGGGAAAGAACCAATAGACTACTTCAGGAAAAACAGGAAAACAAATTCCCCCAAATTAGAGACATTTTTTCTGTGGATGCTTCTTCTGAACAGTTGATCTGTATGGCACAGGTAAAGAGATGTGAGTGTGTTAGATCAGTACATATTGCTCTGATGCTAGAAACCAGCAAGTTCAACAATTCTGAAAGCAGACAAGAATCAGGGAAGGTACTCTAAGGCACTAAACAATTCACAATCAATCAGCAAGCTACAGATAACAGAATCAAACATGAGTTGAACTGGTTCTGGGGAAAATAAAGGCAATGACTTTTATTAACACACACTGATTTTTACCAAAAAAATTAAAAATCTAGGAAAAGCTTTTTGAACTAAGACAGCTATGGCAAAACTAATGCAGGCTTGAGTATATCCAGATCTCTGAATAGAGGCAAATGTTCATGAAGAGAAGTCTGAAAATATGACTAATTGTAATTAATACAGCGAATTCTGCCTAAAACTGCACGCTTTGAGAGACCCATGACTAATACCACCCCCAAACAGGATTTTGCAGCACAAAAAAACCCCAGGCAACAAAAATCTGCTACACAAAACTGTGGTCTAATTGCCAAATAAATGCTGAAGTGTTCCCTGCTGATGATCTTTCATATAGAATAAGATGTACAGCAAACTGTGATATGACAAGACTCAGGCTGTTTCAGCTACTGCCAGTCTTAAAAAGGAGAAAAGCAACACACACCACTTTATATATTTCTCAGGAGAAAGACAGAAAATTTTTTACTACCGTCCATCGTGAAAGGATGGCTGTACTCTAAGAGACAGAGCTACAAGATGCCCTCACGTAACAGCATTCACATACCCCTTCATTACTGGATCCAGCTTTCTGTGCAACTGTTTCAGGACAAATATCTATGACAGTGTTTCTATAATGAAGTAACACTTTGCTACAAAGTTACAACTAGAAAACAGTGCTCAGCTCCCCAATAGGCTTAGAAATTCTTCCAAACACCAGTACATTTTTAATTTCTGTGCAAGAAGACAAAATTTTTAATAAACTTACCTTTCTCTTACCTTGGATCCTGCCATAGGCCCAAGTGCAAAAAATAATTTTGCAAAGGTTTCAGGATCATGACGATCATCTACAGTTTCAGACAGCAACTGTTTAGCAACTAAGCGGAATTCGGCACTGTCAAAACCCAGCTGCTCATACAGTCCAAAAATAAAACCAATACTGTGTATATCAAGACGGGAGGCACTTTTAAGAAAAATGTTGTTGCATTTTTCTACCAAAGGATGATATCTCAGTTTAACATTTTGAAGAAACTGTAGAATTCTTTTGGCATAGTTGAAGTGGACTTCATCATTTTCTTCCAAGAGCTGTTCAGCCTTGTGTAGTAATCGATCTCGAAAACTCTGTGAGATAACATCAGATATGCTGATCATCAAAACTGACAAGACCCTAAAAAATTCAAAAGATTTCACACTTACACATTGAACATGGCAAGTAATACATTTTAGATTTCTTAAATAAACTATGCAAAGAAAGGAACATGACTCAGGGTGTTGCTGACTTCCGCATAAAAAGCCATTTTAAACCTATTGCAGAAAATACAGATGAGCAAAAAACATTTCTCCTACTGCAGTCAAAATTCTGCTTTCAGTGAATTTCTGAAATAATTGGGATTTTTCAGCCATCTCTTACAAATCTGTAGGCGATGAAAGCGTTTGCCTAAGGCAAGACCCTGACTTGCCTGATTCAAACTTGCAAAAAGATCTTTAATATTCAATGGACACTAAAGAAACCCAAACAATCGCCAAGTGACAGAATGGGGAGAAGATGTTACTCCTAAAGAAAGAATCCCTTCCTAAGGGAATAAAACTTATGACTGCAGGGAGAGCAAGTTCTATAAAGAAATGTGGTCCTATTCAATGTGTTTCATAAGCAGCTCCTCACATCTGCAAAAATAAGCGTTGGGACTGCTGGTGCTGTATAAAGCAGAAAAAGGGAAGAGCAGCCTTTGCTATAATGACCCAGGGGGAACAGGGGCAAGAAAAAGAAGCCTGAACTTCTTTTGACTAGGGTCAGGTTTTAAGTAATTTTAATAGTAGGGTAATGCAGTAGACACGCTAGCAAAAGAATTGACTAATTCAACTTGACCAAAAAAAAAAAGCTGTTCTGAAGATAAACAAAAATAACATTGCTTTAAGATTCCTTATTGCTATTCATAATAGTAAACTAAATCCATGTCATAGTAGACGAACTGTCAATCTCAAGGAAGAAAAACATTCTAGTAAGTGAGTAGCCTCTAAATTTTCAAAAAAGTCCGTGTAAAATTTAGAATCAGGATAATGCAATATCTGCTGGTTTTCCACTGCAAGTAGAACTTTACTTCCAATTAAGCGTTTAACTTAGTTATAAAGAAAATCTTCACAACAGCACTGGGAAAATGCATTCACGTAAGTAAACCTGTTTATGAAAATCAATGCACTGATACAAATCACCTCTTTCCCACAAACCCTAAACTGAAGAAAAGCAAACTCCAGTTGAGAAAAAAGGAAAGCATTCAGCAAAGGCAGCCCAGTAATTGTCACATATTGCTTCTCCTGCTACTTAATTTCATTCTGACACTTACCTTATATCCTGTATAGAATCCAGTTTCATGTCCACAATATGAGCTACTTTGCCAATTACAGGACTGAAATGTCTGTGTTGCTTGTATAAACACAGTGCGAATTTAGACAGAGCTGGCAGACTAAGCCTGTCAAGACATCAAAAGACAGACAGAATATTTACCTTTTATTTCTAGTGAATAACTCAAGACAAAAATCTAGTTCAACAAATATATAAAAGACAAGGTTACATTCAAATTACAAAACAAGGAAACAAAGCATCTAAGTATTTCCTATTTGGTCACCTATAGTGATTCCTCAGACTTAGCCAAAACATCTAGATATTTTATATTCAAGCATATTGTGCGTACAGAGCTCTACAAAACTCAGAAGTTATTCATCTAACCACATCAGCATAAGAAATCTAAAAGATTACATTTTCAAGCAATGATGTAAAATAGCTAAAATGAATGTGAGCAATTTATTACCTGAATGTCATTTTGTGTTCAAGCTACACTTAATTTATTTACTTGTAAAGATGCCCCAGGTGTTAAGCTGGGAGAGGCAATTCTGTGATGCTGGTGCCAACACTGACACTAGCTTCTGCCATTAACCTGAGATTAAAGAATGAAAATTACAATATAAAAAAATTAAAATCAAAACAACCCAAAAAACCACAACAACAACAAAAAGCCACACAAAGGGAAAATGTTCTAACAACCATTTAAGAGTTGGACAACAAGCTCTAAGATAAAACTAAATATTAAAACCTGCAATTTACTTCAAACACATAAACCTACATAGACAATGTTTCAAAATCTTCAGTGTTGGTCACTGTTGTTGTAGTACCTGAATCTCTCAAGCAAAGTCCATCAATACTCAAAGCCTCCACATGTACAAAAATAATTTCCAAATCCTTCAAAATACAATCGTCATTTAAAATATTCACATGGTGTTTAAAACATCTCATAAATACTCTTTGAGAACCCTGCGTAGCCTCGCATGAAGCAAATCAAACCATGCGTGCAACTTATACCTTTCAAAAAGTATAGTAATTGCATACTTGCCTTTCTAATCTTTTCCATGCTTCTGTAACAAGCACTTCTGCTAGAGAATCATGGTCTTGAACATTGAGCCTTCAGAAGAAAAACACAGGAGTTTGACACTTGCTTCAGAAGTTATTAAGAAATAAGACCTATGTCCTTTCAATGTTTATCATGTTTTACTCTTCTATGACTCCCTCCACTGAAATAGATGATAAACATTTGTGCATTAATAATCATAACTCCGTTTACTGGGAGTGCAAAACAGATCAGTTCTGCCTGCATCTCAAAAACTGAGGCACAGGACGTTGTCTGTGTCACGCAGTCATGGTACAGAAGCTTGGACAGGATAGTCTCCCGATCTCCTTATACAATGGTTTTGTAGTCAAAATTTCATCTCTTTTTATTACCAAATACAAAATGTAGATGTGGAATTCAACATAATGCTGCTTACCTCAGAATACTATATAGGGTGTCCACTATGGCCTCATCTTCCATGTGTTCAACCTTGTTTTCTGCTAAAATGCAAAGAGTGAGGAACTGGGAGTGATTTCTTATATAGTCACTAGTCCTTAAGAGAAGGGGCCTCTTCTTTTGCAATTGCCACAGCACGTTCAATGCAATTCCCACATGTTTTTCAGAAAGCCTGGCCTTGTTCTTTCCAACAAGGCTGAACACTTCATCTTCGTGGGTGCAGCTATTTATCTGGCTCACAAGCAGATCACTACTCAGAGTCCGAGCTTGGTAACGTCGCAGCGTAAACAAGCAAACCTGCCTCAAACAAAGCATTTTGCTATGCCTACCAGCTATCTTTAAAGTGTCCAGAAAGATTCTTCTTTCACTTTTCACAGTAAACCATGTTGCTACAAAGAACAAACTCAAGTATATGAAAACCAGATCATTTTTTTTTCGTCCTGTACGGCCACTGAATTAAGAATAATTCAATTCTGATGTACCTGTAATGAGAGAGAATTAAATCAGGTAAGTACAGTAATAACTACTAGCTTAAAATCCATGTCTCTACCTTTTAATGTTCTGAGAAGAACCTAGAACCTGGATTCTTCTCAGAGAAACTCCCAACCATGAACGGTGACATACTCATAAGCACCAAGAAAAGCTAGTACACTTGCTATGTTTTCAAATTTAGAAACCTGCCTTTAAAAGGCTCGTGTGCTATCTACATGCTACTACTGAGAAGGCAAAGCTAAGCTTTTTAACAAGCAGGTGCTGCATGACAAAGTCAAGTGAAGCTTACTCTCACCAGAGCACTCCATAATCCCAACCTGGAGTCTGGGAACTGCCAGAAAATAGAACTATTGGTAGTAAAAGGAAGTGAGATGGCAAGAGCTCCTGAACTGTCATCACTGAATTCCTCTGGCTCTATATGTGCATCCGTCCCTGAGTGATATCTACTGTAATCTGTCTACGAGCCTCTCCTAGGGTTTCCTTTCCACTCTCCTCTCTTTAGTGTGTGGTCTGTGTCTTGTAAACACATGAAGATCTTGGTATATGGCTTCTGGTCAGGAAGGTTGACCATCTTTGTAATATTGGATATCGATCGGTCACAACACATCAGCTGAAATCACTCCCTGTGCAAAAGAAAAGCAACCTAATTCCCCAAATTATAGTGGAAGCTACAGACTTATGTACTGAAATTTGGTAAGTATTAATTTGTTTTCTTAATATATCGCCCAATTTGTACACAGTGCTATGTATTCTACAACGTACAAAATTGGTTCCAAGCTGCAGAACACAAACCACTGGTAGTAAATATTGTGGTACACCAAAAAAGACCCATCAAATTCCCTTACAAAACTTATCAACATACCATATCTTCAGCAAAGTTGAAGGCTCTTCAACTGTAGGCATGATTCCATCAATGTAACATTATCAAGGCAATGGCAGCAGTATCCACTAGGCGCACTGAGAAAGAAAAAAAAACCTTATTTGAACAGTCTATGTACAGTGCTGAAATCATTCCACAGAACTGGATATAACTAGATTTCTTTTGATGTCTGTGCAATCAGCTTCAGAGAATAAAAATTCCTATGACATATTGTACTACACTGCTGTTGCTGACAGTGGGGAAAATACAAAGAAAGCTAAAATTGAGTCATTTTGATTTATGATCTGTTATAATATGAAGTATTTTCTCCCCTATGCAAAATGAAAACATACAAAAAGAAAAGGTACAAATTTTCCAATTATTATATATTAAGTACCTCTATAATAATGATTTACTTTATAGTTCCTTTTCAAATATTGCTTTTATTGCTTCTATTTATTCCATACGATAGTTGTCTTTACAAAGATTTTATTCCACTTTATCACTGAGAAAAGTTGTGTGACAAAGTTGTGTGACATTATTTATCCCATGTAATCTCCATAAAAACAAATTTTGCTTTTAGTATGCTCTTAGTATGCAGCCACATGGTTTTAGAAGAAGCTGGAACTTCTTATGATATTTTATAACATATATTAAATAAGCTAAAATACGTATGGCTAAAATACATACGAAAGGTTAGTAAAGCCACTGTTAAATCACAATCTTGTAATCTTCCACAAAATCTCTAGTACTAAATTAACCACATTTACCAGACCACTTGGCAATTTTTTTACCCCACAGATTTTCCAGTTGATTAAAAATACTTTTTCTGTTCCCTTTTGCCATGTAGATGGTAAATCAGACACAGTAGCAATAACCAAAAGTAGAAGCGATTGACTGTTTCACCAACAGCTTCTAAGCAGAAGCTGCAAAACAGAGTTATCAGAATTATCAAACTGTACAAACTACCTAGTTTAGAGAGAGGGAAAAAAACCCATTTCCCCTCTAATGACATGATAGTAAAGTACAGCTTGAAAAACAGCAAAATTTTTTAACCTTTTTGTATGACTATGTCCAGAGTCCTAGCTGCAAATGAACAGGAATTTTTTCTTAATCCTGTTTTAGAGAACTAAGACAGCATCAGACAAATTGCTTTAAGACAATATTGATATATTTAAACTTGTTTCTAAGATTTCATGTACTGTGCTATAGAACATTAAGCAAAGGCTTTTTATTAGTGTACTTTTGCCTTGCTTACTGTTACTCTACTTTCATATATCCATCCCATAGAAAAAAATAGTTCCAGTATCAATTCACATTTACTCCCCACAGTACTGTCAAGCTAAACTGCCAGAAGACATGATGAAGTAAATACCTGAAAAGAATATAAAAACTTCAGGCATAAATAATTTCCTTGTAAGGCCAGGTAACACATCCTTTCCCCTTCTCGTGCTACAGTGGCCCTTACATCACCTGTCCTAATGACTAGGAACCAGGATCTCTATCTAAAACAGTCTGCAGGAAGTTTCCAAATATTTATCTTTCTGGAAGGTATTTAGCAGATGCAAGTGATTTACCACAGACTTGTATGCAATTTTAAATTGCAATATCTAATAAAATCAATAGGAAATGTTGGATGTTTTAAACCTTACAAATACATAGATTTAAAACAGTAAATTTGTAAAAAAACCAGTAAATTGTAAACAGCCTGCCCTCCCCGTCGCCGGAGGGGTCCCGGGCCGCGGCCCCGGCCCGTCCACACCGGCAGCTGCCGTCGGAGTGGAGCTTAAAACCAGCACGTTTAAACCAGCACGTGGGGGTGTGTGGGGGGGTGTGTGTGTCCGTGTGTGTGTGTGTGTGTGAACGTTTAAACCAGCACGTGGGGGTGTGTGTGGGGGTGTGTGTGGGGGTGTGTGTGTCCGTGTGTGTGTGTATATGTATGTGTGTGTGTCCGTGTGTGTCCCGGGACAGCGTTTCCCATCAGCTGAGCTGTCAGGAAATGTATGGAGAAAGGGGAAAGTCCAGCCAGTTACACCTTCCAAATGAAAATAAATAATACAAAAGTTCCAAGGTCATTTTGAGTATCGAGGTCATACTAGTAAAACCAATGTTCTTATAGCACATTCTGAGGGAAAAAAAGCAGGTTTTCCCTGCCTAGAAAAATCACAAAGGGATTGAAGTCCAGGAAGGGTGAAGTTCAAGAGTCTGGCTTCACTGTACTGGAATTAACATTATACCACATTATAATATTTTCATGCTTTGCAAAAAAAAAGGTTTAAAATGTATGAGTTCTGCAATGCCAACCTAACACATTGCAGCATGTATGTTGCTTATGCTGTACACATATCGCTCCTGGTCATCTTTCTGGACCTTTTTTCACCACCACTGATAATAACAAGGACATTTAGATAGAATAACACCTCAAATTGTTCGGGGACTATTACCGTGACCTATTCTGACCAGCTGTTTCGCACTGTCTATGAAGGGTTTTTTGACATTTTGTCTGTTGTATATGTATACTTCATATATTGGAGTTATACTAAAACTAATAAAATAGCCTCTACTGTATTTATTATAGATCTGTAGTGTTTTAGAAAAACAGCCTGTAAGATTTTCAACTGGATTTGTAACAATTTTTCTACCTGTAAAATTGGTAAGTGGAACAGCTCCTGTACCCTTCTGCTAGCAAATCCAGATGGCCTTAGTTAAGGTCTACACATGCATGCAAGTCACAGAGGGACCCAAATCCCATCAGGTGTTCTTAAAGGCTGGCACTTACCTTTTTCAAGAATCTCAGGCCTTGTGCAAACTGACATAAGAACTCCAAGGCATCTGATCTCCTACTTTAGAGGGAAACCATTCCACGTGCAGACGAAGGGGACTTCTGCAAATCACAGAAATTTTTCATGTACAAGATGCTGAACTTTTCACTTTCAACTCATCAAGTACACTTGGATTAAATAAATTAATAATGCCTAAAACAAATTTTGAAAGCTAGCTAAAATTACCTCACATTTTAAGTTGGACCCATAGGGGAAGAAAACAAGATTTATCAAAGCATGCTCTGCTGAAGCCAGTGTTGATTTACTGAAGTCCAGTCACCAGCCTCTTCAGGATTTCAGAACTCACTGGGGTCAACCTCTCAATTTTTCATTTTTTTCCCCGAGAAATTCAAAAGGAGAAAATTTTTTTCCTGCTTTCAACAGCCAGTGACAGGGCTTCCATTTCCTCCTGTTATGTATGATTACTAACCCCAGTACTCACTGCTCTGAATTAAAACCCTTCAAAGGAAGTATGTACTTCTGTGTAGGCCTCACTTAATTTTGAAGGTGCTCACAGCTTTATGCATTGCCATAAACTTTCACAGCCCTGTTTTTAAAATACATTAACTTTGAATGGCAACATAGACATATGGGAGAAGACTACCAGGAACTCTTTTTGCTAACGGTTGGTCTAAATTCCCATTTTATTCCTTCACAGCCCCTAACGACGTGCGCCGGGCGCTGCCGGAGTCACCCTCAGCCCCTCCACTCCTGTTTCAGACGGTCTTTTTACTAGTCCCCCGGCGGTTTCCCGGGCTCTGGGCCCACCGCTGGCCCGCCGGCAGGGGAGGCCAGCACCAGCCCCGCACACCTCGGGTTGGAAAGCACTCGTCTACCTGCAGAGGCCTCCGGCCGCTCCAGCGACACCGCCGCCTTCCCGCGCTGCGCCCGGCCTTCCCTCAGGCGGCGAGGCCGGCGGCCGGGCGGCGGGAGGGGGCGGAGCGCCTCTGACGAGCCCGAGGAGGCGGGCGCCCCCCTTCCCCCAACCGATTCGGCTCCTTCCGAGCGGCCCCCGCCGTCTCACCGGGCTGTACCGCGGCCGGCGAACCCCCCCCGCCTTCCCCCTTCACCCTTGCCGGGCCGGGGTGCCGCTTCTCCCGTCTCCGCGCGTCACCCCCCCCGCCCCCGCCGTACCGCCCCC
>NW_015090990.1:7567396-7608411 GCF_001431845.1 Calidris pugnax
GAGGGGACTTGCTCCGGCTCGGCCTGGCCGCCGCTCCGGGTCGGGCGTGGGGCAGCGGTTGCCGCCTGCGCCGGCTCCCCGCGCACACACGCCCCCCTCTCCAGGCCCCGCGGCCCGTGTGCGAGGGGCGGGCGGGCCGCGGCCGGGGAGGGGGCGTCCGGTGCTTCCCTGAGGGAGCGCCTCAGGTGAGGGTGGCCCCCGAGAGAAAAGGGGGTGTGCGAGGATCTGCGAGCGGGGCCCGCAGGCAGGTGGGAGGAGGGGGGGGTGTAGGTGAAGTGGCGTGATGGGGCCTGGCGAGGATGGTGCCAAGGTGGTCGGGTCCGCCAGGCCCGGTGTTGCCTCAGCTGCCTGAGCAGCCGTCGGCCGGGCCCGCCGCGGGTCTGCCTGCCCGGGTCGGCCTCTCGGGTGCTGCTCGGTGCCTGCTGGGGAGTTTGAATGAATCCTTCCTCCTCCCCTAGAAGGCGAAGTTACCGGGCTGTCTGCGTGCCACATGCTCTCCTCTGCAGGCCTCTTCTAGGGAAGTGGAGCCTACAGAAGCTGCCATGGCTGGCAGGAGGGTCCTCTGCCTCTCTCTTAAGGATTTCTTAAGGCACTTGAGAGATTTTTATGAGTAATGAGTTTCAGGTTCATTTTCTTTGCAGCTACGACCAAACTACAAGTACTGTGTATATATATCTGATTGTACTTTAAGTCATTGAGGAGGCTTTGAAGGAGAGAGGCTAAGGAGAAAAAGAAATAGTTTATTGAAACTAGACAAATATATATATTGTATTGCTAAACATTGCCTTACAATTCACTCACAATTAGAAATGTGTCTTCCATAATAATGTTAAGTCACTTTTGCTACTAGTTGCCTAATGTTTGACTAGTTAAGTTAATTATATTTTAGTAATCATTTGAGCCCTGTTTTAAGAGGAATGTGAGACCCTTTCTTTTCCATGAAGTCTGTTTTCTGAGATGTATCTTTTATTCTGAGAGAATACTTTGTTTTTCATGTTTTCCTACTATATTGCCTGCAGAAGAGGCCATTCTTTGGGGAGGGATGGATGTTTTTAGGTTTGGTTGGGGTTTTTTCCTTTATTTTTTTTTTTCCCCCCATTTTGTTTCATTATCCCCATTCATTGGGAATTCCCATTGGGGTCAAGGATGACTCAAATTTTCAGGTGCTACCATTATAAAATATGATAAAAATATGGAAATTACACATGATTTGTGAAGTATTACTTTATATTAGAGTATATAAAGAGAGATTGATTCATCAGTTTTTAAAAAATATTTATAAAGATTTGGGGAAAAGTTTCTTGTCTGTGAAGTAAATCTGAAGAGGAACATATAAAGGATACTAACAGCAATAGTCCTCTTAGAGCGCCCTTTGGGACTGTGTTTCTTACTAAGACTTCCCATTTTTCCAGTCCTCTTCTGTGAAATGTGCAATTTTTTTAAGTTGGTATGAAAAGAAGATACTGTTTTTCCCCCCCTTAGGGTCTAAGAAAATCTGTAGATTATGAGGGAATTTGGAGTGAAGAATATGTACTGCAATGGTGGATTTTACTCTGCTGCAGCATGATGTCTCCACTCCTCCATGCCATGTGCATTTAGGAGCCATCTTCCTTTTGGAAGCAGAGTCAGTGAGTGCCAGGGAGCAAATCTGGCCATCTTCTAATGAAGTGAAGTTTAGGTAGGAGGCTGGGATGAGGCAGGGAAATGATCTAGAGCTGAAGTAGGAAAGAAAGGAAGAGAACATGAGAGTAGAAGATGCTAGAACAAGCTTTTTTTTTTTCTTATGGCTGACAAATATGGGTCAACGTTAAGATGTGTTTCATACTGTTGCATAGTCTTGCCTTACTCTCAAACAAGGGAGGAAGGCATTCCACTTCTGAAATTTAGTTCGGCGATTCTAATGCATAAATGGCTCGGAGATAACACTAGACCCTTTAAAAGCTTTTTTCCCTTTCATACAATGCTAAAGCTTGCCTTTTCTTAGTATGTTCTAAGTTTTAAAATATAAATTAATGGTTTCAGGTCTATGCTAATCCACTTTCTGGTTATGAATAGTGGAATTGAAATGGACGTGTTTCTTTGCTGCTTCTGGGAGAGCAGTGAACACCAACAAAAGCACGTATTTGTGAACAGACCTGGGAGAAAACACCTGTATTTTTTCACAGATGTTAACGGGGGGAAAAAAAAAAAGTACTTTCTGCATAAATTAGATAATAAAAAATGACTAACTCTTGGCAACAAAGCTTTTTACTTGCTGTTGACAAGAGTGTGGTTTAACATCTTTTTCATTGTAGGTGTCTCTGTCTTAGGAAAATAAAACAAGGGGCAACTGAGTGTGTATTCCTTATATTCTTTGGTACAAGAAGACTGAATTCATGTTAATAATTGCAAAAATTCATACTGAAAGTCATGTAAATTAACCATGCAGTGCAGTAGTGTTAGGAGTATATACAGCATATTTAGTCAGGACCTATCTGAGGATGGTATTTTCTTAAATCTCCCTAAGAGGATAGCAGGCTTTAGGCTCATGTCCATGGAAGACAATGGTTGATATGCCAGGTATCTCTCGATTTTATTTCTTTTTTTTGGGGGAAAATACTGTGTCAATAGTCCAAAAAAGACTTGTAGCTCTATTCTAGAGAAGGAAGCCTGATGGAAAGTGGCGTCAATTACTTTTGTCTGCAGAAGCGGTGAAAGTCTTTTTTGTGGTTGGCTTTTTCCCTCTAAATACAGGGGCAGTCAGGTTGAAAACTTACAATATGTGATTTCTGATGATGAGTAGAAAGTTTTCTTGCATAAATTTCATAGACCTGTGTAGAATGCAAATGTTTTCGTTTTTTCTTATAGAGGTGTTAATTCGATGTGATTGCAAAGACAGCATCCTAAACTTGAAATGTGTTCAAGTGTAGTACCTTATTTGGAAATCTGCTGACAACAAAAATCCTATTCTGCTGATTAGTAAAATAAAAAAAAAAATTAATTAATTGTCATTGCTGCTAATTCAGAGGTTTTTGATGGTGAAACGCAGAGGAAAGGATGGGGTGTTTGGAGAAAATGCTGAGGAAATGATGGAGATTGAGGGTTGAGCTGTTATGATTTTTGTTGTTCACACCTTCAGTATAATCCTAATGCAGCTGGAAGGTCTGGCACAGGAATGGAACTAGGAACAAAATTTCATGTCTTCCATCTCACAGTAATAAATTCGTTTCCAGTGTAATCCATACTGGAATGAACATGTGTCTTTAGTCTATGGCTCCACTGTCTCTTGAAGCTGATATGTGCTGCTGCCGAATCTTTTCTTGGAGGGGGAGGAAAAGGTATTTTTTATGCAGCAAGATGGTCACCTGTATGAGAGCTAAACGTGTATGAGCCCTCCATTCTGGTATCGGCCTGCATTTATATTGGCTTCGAATGACTGGAACCATAGCCTAGTGAATGTGGTGTATGTTCAGTATTCACTTTGTACATTTGTGTTTTCAGGACTCAAAGTTTTGCTTAAAAATATATTTCTGAAGATTCCAGATGGCTATTTTTGCAGTATAAATCAGCGTAGTTTTGCCTTTCTGCATTTGTGGATGGTCTGAAACAAAATGCTAGGAATGTGAATTTATGCGCTTTACTGTTCACTTCATTTGGGCACTGAATGAAGATCAATGTAGAAGATAATTATAAATTGATGCAAGGGAACAAATACAAAGGCAAGGTCAAGGAGAAATTAAAAATAGGGGAGAGCTGATAATGACAGAGAAAGAAGTGAAGGAATAGGATACAATATATATTTTTCCTACTGAATACATCTTTGTTCCAAATCTCTGCTGTCCTGTGCAGGGACTGAAACAAATAGGTAGTCCCATGACCTGTTCAGTGTAGATACAGCTGAAGGTTGGGGTTTTCTTCCCCTTACTAGTTCTTGTGAGATGCATGACACATTGATGCTTTAGTTGGTGTGCATCTGAGTGCTCTTTAGCCTATTTCAGTCAGAGAGAGCTAGTTTATATTAAACAGCATTATTACCAGATCCTTGCTAGCACAGGTGACTTTGAAGAAAATTCGCTAAAATGTATTTTTAAGCATATCAACACATATGAGTGATAATCTCTGGCAGAAAGATGCTTGTGAACAGTTGGGGATGGTTGTCTTTTTCCATTGGCAGAGATAATTTTGAAGGAGAACAGCTGTCTGCAGCCCGGCTGTGAATTGGACAGCTTTATCCTGCAAATATTTGAACAAAATAATGAGTCTGATGGGGGTGTGAAGGGATGTGAACCCTGACGGACACAGCTAGTGATGCATTGGTTATGGATGCAGCTGTTCTGACAAAACTAAACATCTTAGTGTATTTGTCAATAAACATAAATATGGTCTAAACTGAACTGTAATTCCACTTTCAGAAATAAAACAAACAGGCCTCTTTTGTTAGATATACTGAAGTGGGGTTTTTGTTTGGTTTGTTTGGGGTTTTTTTTTTTCTACTAAAACTTAGTAAGAGGCTCCTCAAACAGGAGGTAGTTGAGAATGATGAAGGATTTGAACGTTTCAGGATAGTACTTAGGTTGTTACAGTGTCTTTTCTTAGAGAGTTTTAGAAGGAAGAAATGAGCTGACTTCTCAGGATTGCTCTTCTGCATAGCTCATTTATGTTTGTATCTTTCGGGTTGACTTGAAAATCATATTCCTTTCACTAGTAAAATTCCATCAAGTTGACAATTGAAATATGCAAAATATTTAGGGTTAAGAGTATCCACATTTTAAATGAAAATAAATTTGAAGATATAGATACACAAGTCATGTAAGCCCTATTGTTACTGCACATATGGTACTATTGTATTTGTAATTTTCTGACTTCATTCTTGGTATTTTCAAATTGTTTTTTCTTTGTTGGTTCTGCATTTAACATTCATACCCCATGTACTTGCTTTTAAATGATTGGTATGTACAAGATTGCATTTGGTATTAAACACTACATGAATAGAAATTAATAGCTTATGGATCATTTGTAAATCAGTAGGTTTCCCTGTAACACTTCAGGAGAAGGTCTGTCTAAAGTAATAACTCTGCAAAAGGTACTTAAGTAAACTGGAGGGAAATGCTCATTTGACCTGTAGGTGGCTAGGATAAACATCACTGATGTTTTAGCCTGGTTTACTAGGCACCATCAGCTGGAGAGTTAGCTGTATTTACTTGGCCTGGTGTTTGCCCAGTCAGGGTATTCATACTGACCAGTTGACATAACTGTCATTTAGAACCAAGTGCAGCCAGTATTTAAGGGATATTATTAGAGGATTTAGGGAAAGTGCAGGGGGAATTGGAGGTAACGTTTAGAACACAGTAAACTTCATTTGTTCCCCTGTTCATGAGACAATGTAGAGGTAGAAAACCATCAAATTGAGCAAAAGTTGGTAAGAATAGGGATTCAAGTAGGATTCATTATTTTTTCCTTCTCTCTCCCAGCCTGTTGTCTACAAAACCGAATTAAAAATTGACTGACACAGGCATATTGACATTTATTTTACAATTTAGCTTTAGTCATTATCAATGTTTGAAATAAAAAGTGTGTCACATTAAGACAGTTTGCTTTTATTTTTGCTAAAATACTGTATATAATTGTTAAAGCATAACCTCTACGTTCCTCAATCAAATTGCCTTAAAGCAGGAGTTAAATCCCTTCTCACTCAAGCGCTACAGGTAGATGCCTGAAGTTTGGGTAGGATCAATAAGTCAGGTGTGGTACTACCGGTCCTTGGATGTCTCAGTTGAGTTAAATCTGTCAGTTCTACCACCAAACATTTATTGTAGCATGGATTCTGAGATGTTTCCTAGAAAAAAATATCAACCCCCCTGCCCCTCTGTGCACCTGTATGGTCTGTTCTGCTGCTGACAGCTGAGCTGATGGCTGTCCTTTGGGTTGGGCTGGTTCTGAAGGCGGTCTGTCCCCTCCCACTTGTCTCATCTCCCTTCCCTTGCCCACACCCTTGCCCACTTTCCTTGTGCTGCCCCAGAGTCTGTGCAGCAGTGTGGTGAGCAGGTCAGCCTTCTCCTAACCTGACAACATCACAGTTCTTGGCTACAGGTGTTTTCTCTATTTGTTTCTCTGCCTGGATGCAAAATTTGTTGTACTAATGGAAGAGAAATGGTAATTCAGGGAGGGGAGCAAGACAACTGAGGCAAGCCTGCTGCTTCTGACGAGTCTCTGGCTTGTGTGAATTAATGTGTTCATTACACAGCCAAGAGGATACCTAGTGAGATTCGGCGTGTTTGCAAAGTCTTCTCGTACTAAAAATCACATGAATGAGAAACTACTGATTGGTGTTTAATTTAAATCAGTACTGCATTGTTCTTGTGATTCTTCACTGTGTAATCTTGGCAAAACATTAGGAGTGACACTGAGCACAAGTAGAGAGAATATGGGCTAACGTGATTACACTCCTGTCTTTTGATATCTTATAGTCCCTTGTTCATAAGCTGAGAGTGACAGATGGTGACAATTGAATTTTTCGAGGCTGTTCTGTGGCACAGCTATGAGTGAAGCTCTAGGAGAGATTTGTGCAGTATGTCAGCTGGATTCGAGTAGTGTTTTCTGGCAATAAAAAATAATTAGAACTGAAAATCTATGGATTATATTCCAAATTCTGGAAAAGGTGCTCCGGTCTTACAGATCCTTTTGCTGTCATTGTTTTTTTCCCCTCTTTGAAGGAATTCAGAGAGTGTGGGCCTTCAGAAAAGGAAGAGAGTGTCATGATTGTACATAATGTTGGCCAGACATGCAAATGGAATTAAGACATTGCTTGTCACACACAAATAAAGGGATTTATATATGCAAAGATAATGGAAAAGTTGCGTTAAAATTCTTGATAAAGAATTATAGAATCATTTATGTTGGAACAGACCCTTAAGATCGTTGAGTCAAACTGTAAACCTAACGCTACTGAGTCCACCACTAAACTATGTCCCTAAGCACCATGTCTACATGTCTTTTAAATGCCTCCAGGGATGGTGACTCCAACAAGATAAGCGATGACATAAAAAATAAAAAAAAATATTAAGAAAAAGCCAAAATAATTTCACTTAGCAATTATTGTGGAAGAGCTACATCTTTGTATTTTTTTTCATGTAGAATCGTTTAAATCCTAATTAGAGTAGCTTCTGATAACTGCAGTGAGAGGGATCTGGGAAATATATTCCTAAGAAATTGAATGCTTAAATTTTAACGTGGCAGTGTGTTGGTGATTTGTCATGTTGTAACCATCATAAGTTTTGTTCCACTTGTTAACCGTTCTCTTTATTTGTGGCAAAAGTTCTGGTATCTGTGAACATATACCTACTTGACTTGAGCAATTAATACTCACAGCAGTTGAAGAAGTTCGCCATCATGGGTTGTTCACCTTTCTGTGCTCCTAGACGAGCAGTATGTTCTCTCTTGAGCAGCTGTAGTTCATGGCCCAGGTAATTAATAGTAACTGAGATGAACTGAACTTGAGTGGTGGGCTGCAGCAGCTGATGTATTCCTGAGAACAGGCCTGATCTGAGGCTGGTAGCCCTGACCAGAGGGGTGGGTTGGCATTTGGAGATGGCAGCCACCTCAGCTGCTACCACTGAGCCTAGCAGAGATTGCAATTGAGTCTTTTTAAACAGCTGAAAGGCAGTTGCAAAAAGTTGTTTGAGAGCACTCAAGTTGATGGTTTCAAAGCTGATTTCTTTTTTCTTTTTTTTTTCTCTCTGATGCTTATTCTACTTATGATATAGAATTCTGGGAGCAGACAGCTTATGTGATTTCCTGTACCATCTTGATAGCAAGAAGACTTCAAGCTTTATTATCCTCATACTTTGCAGTATCTTTTCTTCTTGTATTTCCTCATCTGAAGTATGGCATTCAACTTTAAATTTAATACTGTTGCAGCAAACATGAATAAAATCATTCGTGTCTACAAAACATGAAAGTTACCTAAAATACTTGGCGTTTGCTGAACCTTCAGAAATACTTTTGTTTGCTGTTATTTTCATTGAATTTCACTAAATTTTTAGAGTTGGAAGGGACCATAGAGATCATCTAGTCCAACTCCCCTGCTGAAGCAGGATTGCCTAGAGCTAGAGCATGTTACTCAGGACTGCATCCAGGCGGGTCTTGAAAATCTCCAAAGAAGGGGAGAAGGTTTTTTTAAGGTTTTGAAGGTTTGCTTTTCAGCTGTTTCTGTTTTCTTCAATGTTGACTTAATTGTAGGTTCACTACACAGAAGGAAAAACTAAATTTTATTTTTATTACTTACAGTATTTAAACTTTTGAAGCCATGGGAGTAAAGGTCCAGAGACCTCGTTGCTTTTTTGACATAGCCATCAACAATGTACCTGGTAAGAAAATTAAAATACCCATTCAGTAACATGATATTCATATAAGATATAGAAGAATAATACAAATACTAGTTAACTTCCTAATAAATATGGTGCTTTTTTTCTAGCTGGAAGAGTGGTCTTTGAACTGTTTTCAGATGTGTGTCCAAAAACATGTGAGAATTTTCGCTGCCTTTGCACAGGTTTGTGGATTTTACATTTTTATTTATGATTTTTAATTTTATTTGTAATTTTAAATGTAATGCCATGTTAGCTAGTTTGATGTCGATGTTATTTTTCCTGACACTTTCTTACATGTAAAAGTAAGTATGTAAAAAGTTGGTTCTTGGTATCTGTAGAGATTTAGCTGATTTCTAATGTAGATCTGATGTAGAATCAAAGCAGTTGTAGCTCTGGTTTAGTATGTCGCAGGGAGTATATGCTAATTAACTTTAAATGCGGACACAGTAAGCTGATTTCCTGTTAGTAGCATAGATATTACTGTTCACATTATATAACATCATCCAGTCTTGAAATGTAGCCATAAGAGGTCAACCATGCAAACTTACTTTTCAGTCTTACAATACTTTGAGGTATTTGAAAGGTATTGCTAGAATTCATTGGGTTTGGGGGGGGGGGTATTAATTTTTATTTTTCTTTGTTGACGAAGACTGGTGACTTCCACTTCTATTGAAATTCAGATTATTTCTTGAACAAGATACTGAGAAGTTTCTCTCCTGGAAGCATTTCCAAACAGAGTTGTTGTCTTGTGGACTGCATGCTTTTGTTGAAAATACTGACAGTTTAGCAAAACTTTAAATTATTAGCACTAGAATAAAATTGTGAATACATAAATAGCAATACATGCTTTCTGTATTTGGCATTTTCTTCTTCCTTTCCTTCCAGCTCTGTTGATTTTCAGGTCAAGGCTCCATAGCTGTTAATGCTGAATCACTTAGCAGTATTAATACGATCTGGATCAAGTGTGGGTGCATAATTACATTCATGTCAAGTTAGCTAGAACATTTAGTGCACCATTCATGGCATCTGCAGGAATGTATGTATTACCTGATCTGGCATTAGATTTACTGGCACAAAATCAGATTATCAAAATTTGGTAACAAATTTGAACCTTTAGGTGATTCTTTTTAGTGGCTGTGAGTATATTATCATGTGACCATGGCATTCTTGATCCGCTATCAGCTGATCAAAAGTTGTTTTTATTGCACAAATATGTTATTCCCGGCCACTGCTTTAAATTTTTGACTTGAACTTTTTCAACAGTATTTCAGGTCAGGAATGAGCACTACTGAGTTCATACTTAGTTGCCGACATGCAAATTCAGATGCTGAACTATTTTGCTGCTTTAAGAATAGTGAGGAAAATATACAGGCAGAGTGTTTATGGTATTATCAGCAAATTAATTCAAATTTTGATTTTGTTTTCCTTACTCATTATTTTTTTTCAGGCAGTTTTGAAAAGTATGTGCTCTCTTATTAAAATAGGGTTCAACAGCTCTGTGTTTTCCTGGCATACCTATATTAGGCATATCCCAAGTTAGTGAAACAGATACAGCTTTGCATTTATCAAAAGTGTTTTTTCTAGCTATTCAGATACATATGGAGGCACCAATCTATTACAGGTAAGTTCAGAGGCAACTGCCCTTGACAAAGGCTGCCGACATAGTAACTCAGAATAAGGTTATAGGAATACAGTCTCAAGGTTTGCCAGCACTGAGAGGAAGAGATCCTTCTCCTTCCAACATACTCCCACTGATTATTGTTACCTTGAGGTTGCCTCTGCCATTTACAGAGCCCACAATGAGCCGTTCATCTTGCTAACTTAGCAGAGACCTTATTATTTGAGGGGAGGAGGGAGAGTAGATAGTGTTGTAGCTGAAGCAGAGCATGCTTACGGGTCTTCAGCACCAGAACTGATTTAAGGGAGGAAGATGGCAGTTGTAAGCAGGAGGCGGGGGGGAACAAGATTCCTTCTCCTTCCCCCTGTCTCTTTGTTAGGAGTTTTTTATGGTGCCTTAACCTTGCCGTGTTGTAACTGAAGATCTGGTTCGTGCATGCTTCTGAGCAATGCCAGTGATCTTAAACCTAAACTGGCTGTTTAATTTCGGTCAATCTGCATGGAAGAGACCAGAGTTGTATGCTGAAGTCAGTAAGGAGATCTTCAGGTATAACTGTAGAGATGGAAGGTAGTTTCTGCTCTGCTTTCTTAAATGCTAGTTTCTGCTTGGTATTGCAGGTATGTGTGTACCTCACAAGCTAATTTTTCAGAGTTTAGCAGATGATTTTGATTAAGAGCTTATGTAGCACTTTTTTGTAGTGGACATTCTACAGGTGCAGAGAGTAATTTTGGGTTTTGTTCCTCCTTCTCCTTTAGGTGAAAAGGGTACAGGAAAATCCACCCAAAAGCCATTGCATTACAAAAGTTGTCTGTTTCACAGGGTTGTGAAAGATTTTATGATCCAAGGAGGTGACTTCAGCGAAGGTAGGATGTGAATCTTGGAAGAAAACTTTAATGCTGATGTGATAGAATGTAGCAGGAGTTCTATGTACCATCACTTCCTTATATTAATTATTCTGTGATTCAACTGCTTTTTTCCCTATTTTCTGTGTAAGGACCTTAACATGTAAACTTATATATTAATATATATTGTACATGTGTGTGCGCACACAGACACTTTGCTCCATGAACTCAGTATTCAGAGTACTGGGTACCTTCCATTGCAAGGTTTAAATGTGAGGGTAAAATATCCTATCTGCAGCTGAGAAATAAAGAAAAAAGGGAGAAGGCATGGGAGAATACTCTCTTGTTTTCCAATTTTGCTTTGAAACTACAAAGATGCATCTTGATCTTCTTTGTATATCTTGAAGAATAATGTCAGTAACTTGAATGCAGTTGGATCAGTATTTGATATTATGAAGCACCTTCCACATACAGTAATGATTAAAAGTCATGTTAAGTTGTAACTGTGACGTTTCATCTTTCAAGGAAATGGCAGGGGAGGAGAATCCATTTATGGTGGCTTTTTTGAAGGTAAGAATTTTATCAGTCTGCTCTATTTTGGTGTTACTGTAAGCAATCACCTTTATATTCCATAGTCTCTGTTCCATAAAGCTGAACTCCGTTGTTTTTGCTAAGATTTTATCTGGTCTTAGAGGCCTTTGACTGTCCAGTTTGTTATTTTATTTTATTTTTAAGATAGCTAATTTCCATCAGAGTAGCTGGTACGGGGCTATGTTTTGGATTTGTGCTGAAAACAGTGTTGATAATGTAGAGATGTTTTTGTTATTGCTGAGCAACGCTTACACAGAGGAAAGGCCTTCTATGGGCGCACAAGTCCAGCAAGTGGACTGGGGGCGCAAAAGACATTGGGAGGGGACACAGCTCACCCCAGCTGACAAAAGGATGATTCCCTGCCATTATGATGTTGTGCTCAGCATATAAAGCTGGGGGGAGAAGAAGGAGGGGAGGACACACTCAGAGTTAGAGTGTTTGTCTTCCCAAGTAACGGGTACGTGTGTTGGAGCCCTGCTTTTATGGAGATGGCTGAACACCTGCCTGTTGATGGGAAACAGTGAATGAATTCCTTGTTTTGCTTTGCTTGTGCAGGCAGCTTTTGCTGTACCTATTAAGCTATCTTTATCTCAACCCATGAGTTTTCTCACTTTTACTCTTCCAATTTTCTCCCCCCTCCCACCAGCTAGGGTTAAACCACAACAGACATGAGCATTTTAAACTAATGAAAAATTAAAACCAAACTCCTTTGTATATTTCTGTTTGGATTTTGATTTTTATAACTGTTTGTATACATACACTTTTGGCTTGAGCAGCTAGCTAAAAGTTGGGTATTGTCGTTTCTTCCAGTGAAAAGAAGGCATGATGGAGTCGAGTTTCCTTGCAAATGTTTATTTAAAAGAAAGCATAAATTCCTGCTTTCCTGAACCCAAAATGAATTAATCATAAGGGGGCCATCAGTTCTCTCACAGTCCTGGTTATTTTTCAGTCAGTGTTGCAGAAGCAGCACCTCTTCTGCACTCCAATGTTCCTCAGCCTGTTTGTCCAAAATGTAGCGGAGCCATCTCAGTGCTGCTTGGAGCAGCTTTTTGTATTACACCTAAGCCCATGTGATGGCTAGCTGCCAGCAGTAGGAGTGGTTATGCTCCTCTCTCCTCCCTGCCGCTTTTCTTTTAACATTATTGTTCTTGTCTGAGCTTGCAGCAAGCAATCAAAAGAATTATTCTCTATCTTAGTAGGGTCAGGCTGCATTTTTATATCAGACCTTGAGTTGACTCAATGGTTTGCAACTGCAAAAGAGGGATGAGGTCTTACTTTGCACTGACTCGCATTCAGATGAAACTTTCAGCTGATTCAGGTTGCCAAAATGCCCAAATATTGTTGCAGTAAAAAAATGTATTTCCATTTAGTGAGTGGACCCAGTTCAATACTTTGGCAAGCATCCAGACCAACACAGATGAGTAGCTGGGTTTGAGGAAATGTATGGTTGGGGGGGATGGAAGAAGGAGCAAAACCTCCACCCGCCTTCTGGTAGTTTTAAGTTGGCTGTTCAGCTCAACCACAGTATGAAATGGAATTCATGGGAGTTTTTGCTTTTGTGGATCCCTTAACCAAGTCACCATAGGACTAGACTGACACTTGATGCTATGCCAGATAGCAATTGTACAGGTGACTGGAGAGGGAGTGGGACTGTCCCTTTCACTGCAGGTGACACTGTGTGATGTGAAACCACAACCTTACGTATAGCATGTTTTTCTTTGTTAATGCTTGCTCCTGCCATCTGTATCTAAACAATATTGAGCAAATTTCCTCTGTCTGAAGAGTTTGGGTCCTCAGCAGCCTCTATGCTGTTTCGGGAAAGGAATGAGAGAGGATAATTTCTTATAGATGTCTTAAATGAAGAATAGTGATTACACTTCAGTTTCATTGGGATTTAGTTTCAACTGTTACAATGATTTGCTCATCAGAAGTAGGATTTATTCAAGTTAAAATTATTTTCATAATGTTCAGCTTGATAAGTTCATTTGTGTGTCTGACAGACAAACAGAAGTTGTTTGGGATTGCTATCAAACTGGATATCCGTGTGTTTTAAAAAACAGTAAAAGAGCAAAACTGCCTGAAAATGAGAAGTTTCGTAATAGTTATTGCGCAGCTAAAGAACTCCTGCTCCAAAGAGGCAATGATCAGTATGTGCAGAACAACTTAGAGCAACAACTTAAAATGATGAGGTCTCTGCTCATGGTGGTAGGAAGCAAATCTCTTGAACAACAATAATCAATTTGTTAGTCTTTTCTCAGGCTATAAACCACTAATTCATATTTGTCCTTGCTAAATTGCATTATGTAGAATGGAAGGAATAATATATTGAAAAAGTAGTTATTTTCTTGAATCTATTTTTAATACAACTTTTTATTGAAGTGATTAGCATATTTATTTAATAAGGATGAGTTTATTTAGATTATAGCATTTACCTAAGCACATGAGGTATATTTGAAGTAATTGAAAACACTTTGTTTAGATGAAAGCTTTGCTGTCAAGCACAACAAAGAATTTCTCCTCTCAATGGCCAACCGAGGGAAGGATACAAATGGTTCGCAGTTCTTTATGTAAGTATTGTGCTCTCCTGGAATGGGTGTGCTGTTTGCTATTCATAAGCTGTAAAAATAATCCTTTTAGATATTGAAGACTAGCTCCTGTGCAGACCCAAAGTTGATGTTTTTTCACAAAGTTGCATAGAAGTAGACATTTTCCTAAGGCGCTGCCCGGCCCAGCCCAAACCATGACAGCTGTTTAGGCAGCCTAACTATTTTTATCACTTTTGTGTTTAGTGCTTATTGCCTGCGCAGAAGAGCTTTTGATGTTTTTCAGTAGCTCTGTTTTAACTTGGGCAATACAGCAAACCTGCTAGTTCCTTGCTAGACTCTTAGTACTATCTTCTAGTAAGTGTTGTCTGGGAGGAAGCAAAACAGCTCTGGGGCATCTCAAAAGTAGTAGAGGGTTGGGGTTTTTTTGTCACAAAATAACTTGCTAATGTAGTCTCATTTGCAGTTAAAACTTAAATTCTTAAAATCCATTGCAGTAGAGTTTTCTTTAATCTAATTTGTCTACAGAGAACTTCATTGAAATACAATACTTACCTATGTTCCATGATCTTAATTAACATGTTGGGTTGTGGATGCCACTTACCATTAGACCCTTATTTAGGGATTTTTGACTGATCATTACTATAATTATCCCCGTTTTTTATTTTTGCCGTGGCTGACATCCATATGCCTTAGTAATGCTGATGTAGAGGAAAGCTGAGACAAAATCATTTCTACTTTTCTGTGAAATAATCTGTACATATAGGTGTTTTTTTCTTCCTTCGATTTCTGATTATTTTCTAATGTATAGAAGGCTATTTGCAGTTTTCCTGCTCTAAGACAGTTGCCTTAATTTTTATATCTGTTCCTGATAGTAGTTATATAATTTAATAAATAGAATACTTACTGTATCATATATGAGGATGCTGTCTAAAAATTTATGAGTACTTTTGTTTGTCCAGTAAAATGTGATTATCAAAGTAATGGATTGAATAGGTAGTTGTCGTGATTCGGGCACCAGGAGGAGCTGTTACTGGTACTGGGCTGGATGCTAAAGGGTAGAAGAGGCTCAACTGAAAAGTACAATTACTGAACAGAAAACTGGTTCAGTTTTACTTCGAACCAGGACAGTAGTTTAATGAATAAAACATTAAATACTTCTAACTGCACAAACTTAGAATAATATATATTAGTTTTGTTCAATTTTATTAGTTCAGGCAAAAGAACTTTCACCTTCATATATGTATATGACGTGCTTCAGATGCTGACTGCTTTCCACTAATACTGACTTTGTTTTTTTCTTTAAATTAAAATCTGGAAACAACAGAACAACTAAACCTACACCTCACTTAGATGGGTGAGTGTCTCTTATCTCTTTATGTTTGTTTGGGAAGTATCTTGAGAAGATTAAGTACTAAGAATTCTTACTTTTGTTTAAATTCTTCAGACATCATGTTGTTTTTGGACAAGTCATCTCAGGTCAGGAAGTTGTGCGAGAAATAGAAAACCAGAAAACCGATGCATCTAGTAAACCCTATGCTGAAGTACGCATACTGAGTTGTGGAGAGTTAATTCCAAAATCCAAAGGTAAAGTTGAACTGCACATTTTCATAGATGCAGACTATGAGGTAATTTTTTTCACTTTCTTCCCTGTTGGTTGCTTATAAAAATATTTTAAAACTTACTCATGATGGACAGAGGGGCAATTGGTGAAAAGGTAAATAACATTGCAGTACTGTTTGTCTTCTAAAAAACTTAAAAGGTGTTGATTCATAAGACATTAAAGAAAGATTATATATGCTTTCTTCAAAGCTTTTCCTGTCTTGGATTCCCTTACACTAGCTATGTTTTACTACAAAGCTGGCAAGCACTTGTCCCGTAGAAAGTAGGGTGCTATGTTAAGAAGATTGATGGAAGTCTGACTTTATTTGATAACAGCTGCTTTCTTTGCAGGTATTGAACTTACTTCATGATTCTTTCAGGTAAATCTTCAGAACAGGCACTTATGAGTAGAAAAGCTTGGAATTGCCCTTTAGCAGTTATCCTTTTTAAGTTACTGTGAAGTATATTCTTCAACAAGAACATGACAGAACCTGCCTTTCTTTCTGGAAGGGGTGCTCTGCTCTGTGATTCCCAGAGCTGAAGAGATTGGATTCTGCTTGTCTTACAAAATAAGGCTCAATCTAAGATGTTGCTGTGGCTCTGGAGAATCTCATTAGAGGAAACCCAGGATGCATGTTTGGTAGGAGCTACGATAGGGATCATCATGCATTTTCATTTGTGGCAACTTCTGCTAACACATACTGTGAAGGGTTGCACCAAGGATATTGAAGCACAAGACAAGGATAATTGTTTCTTTGTACTAAGGAAAACACAGGCATTCAAATTTGAGCTTCTTAGTTTTTCAACTCCTTTTTGATGCAGTTCTGTGTTCGCCTGTTGTGATGTCTAGCAGCATGACTTTGGAGTCTGAAGTGATGTCTTCAATACATCAGAATTCCAAGCAAAGTTATGCTTATGGCAGCTGACTTCTCAAAGGTTCTAGAAATTCTTAGATTCACTCATAAGTCACCCTGTGTGTTAGGACATAATTTTGTATTTCTGGACAGTACTTGGGAGCGTGGTATCTGTTAGAAAATGCACAGGCGACGTAGATTAGAAAATAAAATAAGTACAGAACAGGTGAAGCTAGCGGGTGACATACTTTCTCAGTATATATATCTGCCTTGGTTTGCCACACTTTTTTTAGTCCAGTCTAGAACACTTGAAATTGAATGACTAAATGAAAATTTTGGCACTGAGCAGTCTGATGACTTAAAGCCATTAGGCAGGGCTTTAAAATACTAGCCATCAAAAGAGTCAATAAAATAAATGCAAAATGTTTTTTTCCTTTAACATCTCCTAAAAGAGAACAGGCTTCTGGAAAGATCTGACTGACTGGTCCTATCCATTTGTCTGTGTCCTTGTATCTCTTTGCCTCAGTACTGGTGGGGTCCTGGAGACTGCTTCCTGTAGCTGGTCTGCTGTGCCACGGAGGGAGATTGGTGCCAGGGCAATGGGTAGCCCACTCACCTGATATAAGGCACAGTAGTAGATAGTGGTGGGCAGCAGGAGTGTTTGCAGAACAAGAGACCTTAGGCACCACGATTGGGCAAGGTGAGGGCAGAGCTGAGTGCAGGGAGATGTAGGCCCTTAATAGGCACTAATGCAGAGCCAGCCTGATGAAGGTGCTGCCTGACGGACCATGATCCTGCCATTGAAAGGGAAAGGCCATCTGTGGGACCTGCAATGGGAAATCCACCACTACTGTGAGAGATGATAGTATGGCTGGAATTGTTTGATGAGCTATGCTGACCTGAGGCAGTGGAGACAGGGAGGAACAGTTTGTCATCACATCAGCAGAAGGAGATTTGCCAAGCTGCAGTCCAAAGCTGAGAAGTGGAGCAGGAGAGGCCCTTGGACCTGTCAATATATGGAAGAGGCCAGGGAATCCAGATAGGACAGCCAGTTTCTGGGAGGTGAGCAGTGTCATGGAAGATGATCAACAGCAAGTCACCTAACAGTGGAACTGTTTGTAGCACTTTACTGTGGGACGCAAAAGGGAACTGATGCTTTGAAATGAGAGGCAGTTACCAGAAGACACGGCTTCTAGGAATTTGCGGTTGAGACAAAGCGATGAGGTTGCCAGTGAGGAAATTACAATGGCGAATTCAGTGGGAGGGTACATGATGATAGGAAGGGAGGCTTAAACTAAAATATTTATTGCACGAGCTTGTCTGGTAGGCAACACAAAGGAAGGAATTGGAAAAGTCTTTATGGAATGAAAATAGAACTGATTCTTCTTGGGTTCAGGAGGGAAGCCAGGATGGCAGTAGCAGAAGGAATCACTGCAGAAGTTACGTGTTTGGTATGAACGTTTTCCTCTTAGGTTAAAGTTGAAGAAAGATTATCAGATTTTTGGGTTATCATGGTGAATATCCAGATGAAGTGCTTTATGAAGGAAGCAAATCTGTCTCTTTGTGTAGAAGAATTGGATTTATTTAGGCGTGAGTGGATGATGACTGAACTAACTTACTGGACACTATGTGAACTGAATGATGCAGCGATCACAATTACAATATTGCAGAGGTCTAGATCAGAAGCTTTGAGAGGATGATCACCTAGAAAAGTGGGATGTTTGTCATCTTTTCCTTTGGATTTTTTTTCTTTTCTGTTTATTCCTTAAAGTTGGAGGAGCTAGTGAAAATGAACAAGAGGAGCTAAATTATAAAAGAAGAGTCTTTCTGGCCAAGTGGTATTATTTTTAGAAAATTTTAACGTTCTAGGGAAAATCCTGAAAGCTGGGGAGGGGAAGAAGAAAGTTAAGTATTATGCCGGTATTCAGAAAGATCATTGTGGACTAGCTAAACTAGTATAATTCAAGTGACATAATACAATAATTTAGTTTTTTTAAAGGCAAATGGGAGTTTGATACCAATTGACAAAGTTTTGGAAAAGGAGATCTAGTCAAACAAGGGTGGCTGTGTTGTTTGAGATCATGACTTTGGTTAATCAAAGGTGTTATCTGGGATATAGATAGATTTTCAAGAATGTAAGACACTGACATCCTGATTCAAAACCAACCAAAAAATGAAACAGCTATGTGCTTTGGGCAGTTTTTAACACGAGCCTCTAACAAAGGTTTCTCATGAAAAGTTTATTTCTAGGGGATTCTGCACACAACAGTGGTAGGCTTGATTTGGGATCTTCATTGATGTTATAGATGTCCCTGTAGAATCGGTGCTCATAAAAGTGTGCCTTCTGCAATTAAGGCAGATTATGGCTGCCTTCATAATTCATCAAAGAGCAACATTGTAATTAGGTCATTCTATCAGTATGATTTCTGTTAAAAAAACTGTAAGTACAAATAATCAAGCAGTGATGCAGAGTACAAAGTTACACATTTAGGAGACACGAAATAGCTATGGAATAAGAGCAGTCTCAGAAAGTGGTGATTCTGTTAAGTCACGTCTTACCTGGACTTGTGATTTGTGTCTCCTCCTTTTCCTCTTTCCTTACCCGTTCAGTCCCTAGAGTACTAATTTCTTCTGCAAGCTTGTTACGCATCGTTGTCAGCCCCCTTTCCACAAGCTGTTTGCTATGAATAGTTGCTTCAAACTTTTCTTTTCCAGACTATTTTTTTCTCCCCCCTTTTTTTTCTTCTTCTTTCCCTCTGCTGTTTTACAGTTGGTTGGTAGGTTGTTTCTCCACAAAAACATCTGTGATACAGGACTCCTCACAGTAACAATGTCATCTGATCAGCAAAAGTCAAGTATGGCAGCTTTCCCTGATGCATATGTCTGAGGACTGGATTGCTGTGTATAATTTTCATTGTATAAAAACAGTGGATCCTTAATCAAGCAGGGAGAGACATAATAAGAACCCATGGCAAATAATTGAAGCAAGACGCATTCAAACTAGTAAAAAAGACCTGATACTCTGAACAGCAGGGTGATTAAACACTGGAAAAAATTATTGGGGAAAGTATCTGTCTAAATGTCCTGAAGTAAAGGCACTGTCTTTTTGGAGACTGCTGGAGTCCAACACAGGTTATTGGACTTGGTATCAATTAATCATTTGAGTGTCACTGCTGTGAATTTACAAGATGAGATCATCTGTTCTGACGTTAGTGCTTGAACCCGACTGCTTTCTATCCAGATTATTTCTTCATTTCAAGTCTAGGAGCCTGAAACCATGGGACTGACCTAAGACTTGCTACAGTCCATAACAAGCTGAGGGTGCCTGGCTGTGCCGTGCAGCATGATCATGGGAGTTCATGAAGTCTGGCAAATACTATAGGTCACAGTGAATGGAGTAGGAAGTGATACTTCTATTTCAGATGTGGTCATAAGTTGAAACCTGATCTAGAAGGTAATGAACTGGAGCAGTTGGACTGTAAATAGAAGCCTGTTTCTGTCTTGCTGACCTTAATGCTGCAGGGTTGGTTTCATTTGTTGTTGTTATCTGTAATTGGCTGGCACCAATTGATTCAGTGTTCAAAATAGCGTTTGCTGCTGGACAGAGAGTTAGGTGTCACCAGACAGTATATCCAAAACCTCTTGCCAGATATCCTGTCTTTGCTGTGTACATGGTTCTCTACATGGTTGGTTGGTTTGATGTCTTTTTTTGTTTTGGTTTTTTTTCTCTTCCCCTCATCGTTTCACTCCATCACATGATTTCCCAACTACATCTGCCATTTGCTGCATGTTAAAAATCACATTGTGTTTGTCGAGGTAGTTGCTCCCTAACTCGCCTCCATTTCTATCCATTACTTATATTGAAGTAATAACTATAACATACCTAAACTTCATACAAGAATGCAGTTAAAACTGTTACAGATGTTTTTTGACACACTTAAAACACATGCAGGAGGGAGAAAATACAGGAAATAACTGCATTTATAGATGCCTTATTCAGACATTTATGAAATTGAGCTTGGAGACATGTTTTGCCTGAAGGCATGTAGGAAACAGTACAGCGCAATATAGCGTTTTTTTGGATGGACCAAAAGCTAAAGCGTTGAATAGATAAGAAGTATTTGAAAGTGTCTTGGGACTTAGAAATTAGTTAACTTTTTTTATTACTTTTTGTGTTTTTGGTATTCAGAGCTCAAGTGAGATTCCTGTTTTCGCCTGGGTGTCACCAGGCCTAAATGACACCAGGCTCCTTTGATTGAAATTACTTTGGAAACTGTTAAGTTTTCTTTTATAAATACATACTTTTTACAGCCAGTTAATGTATATGTATTTATACCATCTAAAACTGATCTAAAATATTACAGAGACTTTTTATTAAACACAGTGCTTTAATAATGACATTGAGCAAAAGTTTGAGAGAAGATACCTGCTGTCTTGGTCTGGACCAACAAGAGAAGTGAAAAAAAGTGAGACCTGTATTTTGGAAGCATTTTGCAAGAAGCCCTAAAAACATCTGTTGAGAACCAGCTGATTTCAGTCAGCAGGCTGTCCTAAATGGGTACGACAACGTGCTAGTTTATACTACACCCAGGAATAAACAGGAAGTACAGAAAATGTGTTTTAGTTGGTTGTCAGGCTTTTGTTATTCTGTATCAAATGAGGACTGTGAGTAAACACATAGAAAACACCATGAAAAAAGTCACTTTAGAAGTCATACAGGAATTACTTGTGTCTGTGATGCTAATCTGAAAAATTAATGCAATTTACTGCAATGGGAGTAAGTTTTACCCACTGTTCCTGTGTGGGGATTCAGTAATGTCAGAAGGAAAAAAAAAATAGTATCCATAAAGAGTATGACCGCAAAAAGAGAGGCCAAGATGCCACAATTAGTTGTTTCTGCTGAGATTTTTCTGCACCATGTGTCATCTGCTCTGTTACCTGAATTAAGCCCCAGCAAGTGTGCTGTCATCCAGATCTTGTTTGATCTCGGCCAGTTCTTTTGGAAGCAAATGTTCTGCTTGACTATGAAGAGGGAATCTTTCACCACTATGTATATATCACTGCATTCTGAATGGGAGCCCTGACAGAGTAGGATGCTGGATTGCTACAAAAGAGGTGTTGGCTTACACAGATGCTGTAATGCCAGCAGCTAATGCTTTGCTGAAGATAAAGAACAATACTGCCTTATTATGGATATTTTCATGAAGACACTGGAACAGTACTGAAGGCTGTTGATAAATCTAGAACATCAACACATGGCAGTGTACAGCCAGAAGGTGTTCTGAGCAAGACATGGTACATGAGAAGATGGATCAACAGCAGTAAAATGTGACAACTACATATATTTGAGATTTCACTGTTTTACATTCAATAATGATATACAGAGCAAAAGGTAATACTAAGAGGACAGGCTGAGCAGTCATAATCCTGGCTTTGGCAGCTAATGTTTTCCCTTGACTGTTTTGTGCAGAAGAAGAGCAGGGGATGGGAGGTTATGTTTAAACTGCTTGTATGTTGATGTAGGTCAGATAATATCTCTCTAAACCATGAATTCTTTGGATAGAGCAAGATATTAAAAGCTTTGCAAAATTGGCTAATACTTTCAGCTAGGATTCATGTGCAATTTAAAAATTAATTTCTGCCTGTGATCTAAAGCCCATTCTAAGGTCTTAACAGGTGTTCACCTAAAATATGGATTGTTTGCCGTGGTGAGGAAACAGGCAGTTTGAACATCAGTATTTATTTTTGGTATGTTTTCCTTCTGTTTAGTGGCAGAGGTTCTGTTTCTTCTGTCTGTGGCTGTAGTATGTTGTGTAGTGAATGACGGACTACCTTTGCAATTTGCCATGGCAAAGTAAAATAATTTTTGATGCTAGAGAAGTCATCTAGAGCCATCCAAAGACACACAGTGTGCTCTTCCTGATTTTCTAGGTAGAGCTTTTCATTTTCTGGACAATAACCTGATAGGAATTTCATAATATGTTTGAAGAGTATTCATACCATTTAACTGGTTTACCTGAAGCGTCATAACTCAGAAGCCTAGACTTTCTTTTGTGAAATTTTTATAGTACATTTTTTATTGTTTGGTTTGGGTTTTTTTCAAATTAGTGTGACTCTGAAATAATACTTACATCACTTTTAATAGTTCAAATAGGCCTCAGATCAATTAAAGGACATAAAAAGGTGTGTTTGTTCTTGGGTTATTTCCTGTCAGACTAATATCAGATTGCCAGTAAGGGCTGATATGTAGCTCCTACCACCACACAAGAAATAGTGAAATGCGTAATTAAGGACTAGTCTGCTCTTTAGCAGGGTCCCTTTTCATACTGGGTGGTTAGAAAGTTATTTGTATCTTTCTGTTAAAAACAAAAAAAATCCCAAACAAACAAAACAAAATAAAAAACCAAACAACACACAATGAACTGGAGGATTAGGACTGTTCTCTGAGCATGGTTTTACTTAGCAGGAAGGTTGAGCTAAAATCAATGAGTAATCAGTTTAGTCTGTGTTCTATTTTATATGAAGTCAGGTTAAATCTGAAGCCAAAGAATTTTTTTTTTTAATAAACACTTTCTAACTAATTTTTAAGTAATTCTTCACATGTAGCATATGTTTTATGAAACATCGTCTGAAAACTTGCAGTTCTACAGGTTTTTGACAGTATAAATTTAATATTTTAGAGCTTTGTAAATACAAAGTTTTGGAAATCTCTTAGATATTTCTATATATATATATTCGTTATTGTACTTTGGAGAAACAGTGTTTTCTCCAAAGTTCCGATTTGTTCTTAAGTGTTTTGTTGAAGTAATCTCATGACACAGTTATAAGAAGCTCAAACAGGTACTACATAAGTTGATCTATCTGAGGTTTATTTAGAAGTGTTTGATAGTAAATGTGTCTTTGTTATTTTCACTTAAAGCCAAGAAAGAAGAAAAGAAAAGACATAAGTCGTCTTCCTCATCCAGTGACTCGGAAAGTTCAAGTGATTCAGAATCATCTTCTGATTCATCATCGGATTCTGAGAGTGCTTCGGAAGAGAAATCTAAAAAGCGAAAAAAGAAACACAAGAAAAATTCCAAGAAACATAAGAAGGAAAAGAAAAAGAGAAAGAAAAGCAAGAAAAGGTCAGTTTTGAGATATGTTTTGTTATGTGTACACCATACAGTACCATTTCCTTGTCCTACAACTACAAAGTAGTATTCTGTAACTACTAAAATAGGTATTTTGAAATCTGGGAGACAATCAGTTTCTATATACAAGCTTAAATTTTTCTGATATGATGGCAAAGGACAGTGTCCCTGTGCACATGTGTGCTGCGGCTTGTAAAGGAGTGAAGGAATGGACTAAGACTTAGGTATATTTGGCTTGAAAAGTTGCCGGAGTGCTTGGTTTGAAAGGGGTGGTGGTAGCTTGTTGCCTGAAATTAACTGTGCAATTCAACTTAAGTTATATGCAGTGGAATTCATGAGAATGTAGTATACAGGAGTAAAAGCAAAACTAAACAAAACATTAAGAAATTAACATGCTTAATGTTATTTCTGTCCAATATGCCAGAAATCTTGCAGTTTTACTGGAAGATAATAAAACTCAGAAGGTACTCTTGCTTCTGAAAATGTTACTTCTAATAGTTTTGCTTATAGCTCAATGTGAGATACTAGTTGGGTCAGTGCAAGTCACGTTTTTTCTAAGCTAGCAGCAAAATGTAAGAAATGTTCACTTAGGGCAATGCTGCCTAAGCATTCTTTCTGTGGGACTAAACCCATTTCACACAAGTTTGTTAAAACCAACTCTTTGGAATTACAATAGTTTGTAGCAATATATATGATAGTGTAAAATCTGAATTTGACTCCTCTGATAGAAATAATTTAAAAAAAAAAAAAAGCTGTATCTAAATAGTAAATGTATGTTCAGTGTTGCACCATTGGAATTTACAGATAAAAAATGCTGGTCAGAAATCTACTGCAGTTGTACATTTTGCAAAGGCGTCATAGGGGGGGGAAAAAGTTACTTCTGAAATAGCTGTTTCCTGAGTTTCTTGTGGTATCATGTGTTGAACTAAGAGAATTTCTGAATTACTTAAGTAGCTTGAAAGGTCTTTCCTCATCCAAGTACCTCACTGTAAGTATAAATATTTTTTATACAAAAATAAAGCTCATCTAGTGAAACCGAAGATGAAAACCCTGAAGCACAGCCTTTATCTACTGTCCGTCCTGAAGAAATTCCTCCTGTACCTGAAAACCGGTTCCTGATGAGGAAAAGTCCTCCTAAAGTAGATGAGAAAGAAAAAGAGAGGAAAAGCAGAGAGAAGGAAAGAGAAAGGTACTCTATCTGGTTTGAGTCTGACTACACGCTGACAGTGGTATGGTCACGTTACTGTTTTAGGACTCTGTTGTTAAGTGAGGCCTTTCCCTATTAAACAGTTCCATGTTGTGAGTGCTGCTGGATGAAAAATGGATTTTTCAGTTTCTTGGTAACTGTTGTCTTTGTCCTAGAACAAAGGCTTAGTTTTTGAAAATGCTTTTAGTGAGTGAAAAATTTAAAATGACTGATTCAAGAAAAAGAAAGTAGAACACAGTGCAATTTCGTTTAGAATTTATTGTAACTGCCCAATATGAATCTATAATTTATTCTTCTTTCAAAAATGGAAAAACCTGAAAATCTTGTAAAATATTTTATGGTCACAAAATCAGAAGTTTTTACTGTGTGGTTGTTACTGTCTGTACTGACAATAAAAAATAAAATTAAATGTATGTTTTTATTTAGTTTCATTTCTGAAGAGGTTTTAAAATTGGTTTTATTTTGTCTTTCCTTCTTTCTTTGATGTTATAACCAATATCACTTTTTAAAAATTATTTTTAGTAATCTGTCGAATTCACAGTCAACGTACCAGAGGAGGCTGCTAGTGACCAGATCTGGAAGGAAAATAAAAGGAAGAGGACCAAGGGTAAATACTTATAATTTGTTCTCCAAAATAATTAAGGTGATAGCACAGTCTTACTGCTGGTGTTACTAACCATTTTCATTAGGATGGTTAATTTAAAAACAAAAAAACCCCAACAAACAAACAAACAAAAAAACCAAAAAAAGGCCAGATTTATGGTGCATCATAATTGATTTGGGGAATGAGGTTTTAAGGAAGACAAGGAAAATTAAATTAATTTCCTGTTTGTATAATGAGTTTATTTGATGGAGAAGGGGGGAGAAGACAAAAAATGCTTTCTTTGTGTTACTGTGAGTTAGTGAATGAAGTTAGCTCAAAAAGGGTTCTAGTGAACACCAAAACCAGGACTTCTCCCTTTCTTGGCAGGGGAAGCTCTCAGATTGGTTCTTCTGATTTTGTGAAGCCGTACGCTATGTGCTGCTTGTCGCAGATGTTTTTAGTAACAGAAGTCTCTCTCCCTCAAACTTTTAGTAAAAAACCTTAAAGAAAAGTGTGAAGTATTGTTTTCTTGTTGCTTGTCAACGCTAAGAAGAATTTTCGTTGTTAGAAAAGTAAGTTGCATTTGTGCTAATTAAAAGTAACAGGAGAAGACCTCTCAGCAGAGTACAAAAAAAATCCTGAAATCAAAGTTACCTTAAAAATAGTTACTTGATCACACCTGCTTTATTTTGATCAGATCCCGCTTTAGCTGAATGTCAGAGTTTATTTTTTTTTGTCAGTAAGTTAACTTGTCAATGTAAACTTGGTATATACATGTGAAGTATCATGTTGAGTGCTATGTAGAATCAACCACCAGGGATAAAAATTTCGCTTGGCTGTCACAGCAAGGGAAATTCAACCCTAAACCTAGTTTTTTCTTTTTTCCCTTCAAGCGTTACCGGACCCCTTCCAGATCCAGGTCAAGAGATCGATTTCGACGCAGTGAAACTCCTCCACATTGGAGGCAAGAAATGCAAAGAGCTCAAAGAATGCGAGTGTCTAGTGGAGAAAGATGGATAAAAGGGGACAAGTAAGATTACTTCTTTCCGGAGTATATGCATTGAAATTTTTCTTATATATTAAAAGTAATACCTGTTGTCTTAGATACTCAATTATAGTTACTTCCAAAAAAACCAGGGTGCTGACTTGGTTATCCCATTACTTAACTGTGTCTGATTTTAATCATGCCACTGTAAATATATAGTTACTAATCTAGGTGACCTACTGTGATTTAAGTTTCATTTATGAAGCTGTCTCACTTCTGACTTATTTTTTCAGAGTGGAGGGGATTCAAAATATTAAAATTGTATCTTTCTCTCTCCAAGGAGTGAAGTAAATGAAAACAAGAAAGATAATCAAAAAAGCCCAGGAAGAGGAAAAGAGAGAAAAATATCAGACCACAGACAAGTTTCTGAAAGCCCAAGCAGAAGAGGGGAAAAGGAGAAGAAAAAAGATCACAAATCCAGCAGTAAAGACAGGGAGACAAGAAGGAATTCAGAAAAAGATGACAAGCATAACAAAAGCAAGGCCAAGAGAAGAGCTAAATCTCGAAGCCATAGTAAAAGCCGAGAGAAATCAAAAAGTAAAGAAAGAGACTCTAAGCACAGTAGGCATGATGAAAAAAGAGTCAGATCAAGAAGCAAAGAGAGAGACCATGAGAAGGGCAGAGAAAAAGAAAAGCGCTATGATTCTAGAGGGAGAGATAAAGAAAGAAGCAGGAGCAAGGAGAGAAGTAAAAGGGCAGGCTCGAGAAGCAATGAACAAGACCATAGGAAGAGTAAGGACAGGGAGAAACGTAAATCAAGAAGCAAAGAGCGTGACCACGCTAGAGGCAAACATAGTTCCAGCAGCAGGACAAGGGATCGAAGCAAAAGCCGAGATAGGGGCAGGAGAGGAAGATCGAGAAGCAGAGACAGAGATCGCAGTAGAAGTAAAGACTATTCGAGGAATAGAGATAGAGAAACAAGAAGAAGAGGAAGATCAAGAAGCAGAGAAAGGAGAGGTACACCAGATAAATACAGAGGAAGAGAAAATAGGAGGAGGAGAGAATCAAGGAGCTCAGAGAGGGAGGAGAGTCAAAGCAGAAACAGAGAGAGGTATTCAAATAGAGAAAGTAGAAGCTCATATAAGAGGAATGATACTGAAAGCCAAAGGAAGAGGCGTTCAAAAAGCCGTGAAAGTAGCAGTCCTGAATCCAATAAAGAGAAGAAGTCTAGTAGAGATCAGGATAAAAGTCCAGACTCAAAAAAGAGAACAAGTAGCAAAGAGAGAGAATCGAAAAAATCATATTCACGCAGCAGTAAAGAAAAGGAAAAGACCAGATCCTCAGCAGAAAAAGAAATAAACCAAAAATCAAAGAGTCAGGAAAGAGATCATGCCCCTAGTAAAGATAAAAAGTCTGATCATGAAACAAGTCCTGGAACAGATGACGACAGGCATGGATGAGTTTGTGGACTTAATGTTTCCATTGTCTCAAAGTTTTAGAGACATTTTGGGGAACGCCTTTTTTTAAGATGTGGACTTCAGTTTGGTCTTTTGATAATCTAAAACCTGGATCATTTGTACTGCTAAAGTTTTAATAAACTTGAAATGAAAACCGAATTACATGTGTAATACAGTGTGCTGTGTTTTAAGTATTTCATTGGTTTATGTATCCTTGTGTGTTGGCAGCTAGGAAGGTAACTTCTGTGCCGCGTTTATTTTTTACCTGATGAACTTAGTTTAGTGCAAGTAATGGCTGCCTGTGAAGACGCTTGTTTCATGTGTGAAGAAAAAAGCTGCAAGGTACAACATGTCATCTTACAGCTAGGAAAATGTTGCAAGGTGTCCATCACTCCAGTGTTGCTACGTCATTATTTCAGTAGGTATAAATCCTAAGGAAATTAATTTGTAGAGGAAAATTATGGGGCTTTTTTTTTTTTTTGTAATCACAAAGTGAATTAATTTAAGTAAATCTTCACTGTTTGTACTTCTGTCACTACCAACAGTAGAATTCATTCATGCTGTAGGGCAGTCATCTGTGTTTGGGAGTTAATTCTTCGTCCTAAAAAATTTTTTTTGAAGTGCTGATCGGTGTAATTTTTTCCTTTGTAACCTCCTTTTTCTGTTCCATGTTTTCATGTTTGTCTACTGCAGAAAATCCAGCTTGGATGCTTCAGCCTACCCTGCCTCAGTTGCTAATTAATGGATGCAGAGAGATGAAACAGATTCCCAGAATTCACAGTGGGTGTCAGAATAAAGAACCAGGAAATCCTTTCTACTCTTGCTGCTTCTTAGCAGTCCATGAGAAAACTATTTCAGTTCTCCTGTACTGGTTTTTGGGGTAGTTGAAGCAGAATTTCAAGTTATGTTTTAAGACAGAGTCTTAGGGCTTCTTTAAAACAAAAATTTGCTTTCCTCCTTGCATCCCCTTGTTTTAAAGACTACTATGAATTCCTCCTCATTATCTATTATGCGTGTGTCTTCCTCAAACCAATTCCTTCCCTTTTCTGTTTTCCTCTCCTCTCTAAGACCTTTCTCACTGCCACACCTTCATCTGCAAGAGAAGGAGGTTGGCTTGTGTCACTGCAGGAGGGCTTGCAGATGGGCCATCACCAAAGGGCAGCCCTTACCTGGTAAGGGAGCAGTGGGCTGAGAGGAGGATAGATTTGGTACAAACCCCAGTGCTTCTTTCAGTCCTCCAAACTATTAACACCAAAGGCTGGCAAATCTTGAAATTCCTGGAGAGAAGTGACAAGCATTAATGTAAACTTGTGTCAAAGTGAAACAATGTTTTAATAGTTGATTTTTTTGGCAGATCTTTTGAGTGTGTGAGATGTAACTTGTTCTTACTGTCTTTGTTAAGAGTTTGTCAATATTTTTGCTCTATAACCCAGTGATCAGTGTGTGTCTACGGCAGACGAGCAGAACTGCTGAAGCTTGGCTTGATTTTGTGATCCAGAGAGTTGTTATTCTAAAGGAAAACAAACGGTTATATCTTGAAAGCAAAAGAAAATACAGGATTGTGAACAACATAAGTAACCTTTTTAAGGGAAGAAAACTGTAAGTGTTGTGTTATTTTTTAACAGAATAGTTAGTGGAGCTGCTTTGGCTATCGACTTTATTTTTGCTATGTTTTAATATGAATTTTGCATTCTACGTGGAACGTGTAAGAAATGTTTCCCAAGCCCACATGTGGGTGGATGATACAGCTGTTAAACTTTAAGAGAGCTTGTAGGAGTGACCTTCAGAGTTCTGAGTGAGGCCACTCTGTATTACGACTTTGGAGCATTTATAGTCCTATTTTGTGGGACCATAGGAGGAAAAAGGTAGGAAGTTCAGCTTAAGAGAATTGTATGACTGCCTGGACAAAGGCTTCTTCAGTGCATTTATACTGTGCTGTGCATGGCATGTGCTTCAGTCTCATTTAAAAACTGTTTGCAGTGTGCTTTTACTATTTTTTATGGACCTGACACAAGCAAACTTGCTGAAGAAGTATGTTTGCGATACTGAGCGTATTCTTGCTGGTACCACTGAAGCTCATATAGGCACACAAACAAGCAAAACCAAACCTCAGCTACATCAACTCTGCTTTAGAAGAGGGGGGGGGAAATGCAGTCAGTCAGTAATAAGGCAATCCATAGGAATTGTTAAAAAAAATGTTACAAAGTCTTTAATTTAAAATCTCAAAATGGAGATTATATCCAATTGCAGTTGTGTGTAACGTTATTTCAAAAGATGCACTTGTGTACCCTTTCATATGGATTTTTTTTCTTTGTTACGGTTTAGAAAATTATTTGTACAAATTAAAGCGAGCTCTTGAGTCTTTCATAATGTTAAAATTCATCTGAGTTGGTGACACAAAGCTCATTTTCCTGTTTTAAATGTTCTTTGTAAGAAGTTGGTTACTTTTAATTACACACGTGGGATACGCTTGATCTCTTGGTGAGTCCGTGCCCCACCTGTATGGTATTTGATGGTGAATTGTTTGTGCCAATCGCTTTGTTTAAACTGAAACACAACAACTGTGGTCTTGTGAGAGGGAGGATTTGCCAGATTGGTCCTTTTCTTTATCAAACTGGAAACTGAGAATGCTGATAAAAATTCCATGGGACTGAAGCACGGTTCCATGGACAGGAAGGTGTCCCCAAGCCCAGTGAGCTCTTGCTGCCTTGTGAGGCACTGACTGCTGCTCCTGCTGTCCTGGAACCGTTTCTTCCCTCAAAGGCACAGCTTCCCTGTTCCAGCTTCACAGTAGTGGCCCTGTGTGGTAGTCACACTGTAGCCCAATGCCATCTTTGGCAGCTCTGTGACAGGTTGTTGGCTTTTGGCTTGGAGAACTGACCTGGAAGCATACTTGAAAGCAATACTTGTGTGTACCAGAGGTAATCAAAACAATGCTTGTGGTCTTCCCTTGTGAATGGGGAAAAAAGTAGTACATTTACAGGACAGCTTTTTCTGTCAGTACCCCAGAACTGGCCTTACTCCAGAGAATTTTTGAACCTGAAGACTCAAGGTAAAATGAGGGCAGAGAGTACTGGACTAACTTTGTAAGAATATGTTTAGGTATATGTACAGGCTTGAAATAGTTTCCCAAAGTTAGACAAGCATTCACTGTTGTATTGACAATAAATACTGACATTTTACTAACACCATATAGCCTACATATACATGGAATGCTGGATTTCACATTGGCAGTAGCTTTCCCAAACTTTATCAGAACTTCACCATTCTTCAATGTTGGATTTTCTGGGTACTGCCATCAATTTGGAAGCACAAGTTCTTGCTGAGGGTGGGTGGATATAATGTAAGGCTGTACAAACACTGTTGCCTGTAAAAGATGTGTTGCTGTCTGCTAATTCTTTGATGAAACCATAGTATTTCACTTGTTTTGATTTTGGTTTGGTTTTGGTTTGGGGTTTTTTTTAAAGAAAACAAAGAAAAAAGGCTATGGTTACATTTTAAGCCTTTGTTCTATGCGGTTGTTAAAATTTTAACCTGAAACTTCTTACTTGTTACTGAAAATCCCACACTACGAAATTTTCTTGCGTGGTCTTTTGTTAGATGCCCTGAAGAACTTGCAGTAATTCCCTAACCATGTCTAATTTGTAATAGTGTCAGTCTGGCAAGTGGATTCTAGATGAATGTAAACATAAAAGCAGCAACCCTTTAGCCGCCCTTCCTGGAACTGTTGATTTATTGTTGATTTATTGAAGCAAATAAAGTATTTTTGGACACACTTTCTAGGGGCACAGTAGACTTATTGCTTGTTTGATTGACAAAAATGTGTATCCTTGCTTTTAGGACTGTGTAATAGAAAACCTTGAGATATAGATATTATGCTTAATCAAAGACCTATTTTTAAATCATCTGTATGTTCTCTCTCTCTCTCCAATACTTGAAGAACAGTCCAGACACTACCTCTTCAGTTAAAGAGTGCCATACATTTTTACTGAAGATAGGAATAGTCAGATTTTTATTCCATGCTAAATTGGATGATAGCATTGAGTTACAGACAGAATCTGAGCTTTCTACTACATAATGACAAGTAAGTCTATTCACAGTCTATATATTTTAATGTATAAAAATGCAGCCATGTAGTGCAGCTGATCTAGTATTTCATGAGTAATTTTTTTGCTAGCTGCAAACTTTGATCTTGTACTAAAGCAAATACAACAGTCTCTTTGTGTGTGTGAAGCAGAATAATTTTCACTAGTTACAGAAGAACTACCTGTATGATGATGTAAATTTAAATGAAATGGTAGGACAGCTTACAGGTGGCTTAGAATTGAGGGAAAGAACAAGTATCTATCAAAAAGTCACCCACAGCAGTATCCCAGCCTGGCACCCTGGCTGTGCTGGCAGCAGAGTGCTTAGGAGAAAGCAGGAAAGTGCTTTTCCCCTTTCCTATAATCAGTTTAGAAACCTGAGTGTGAGATACACACAGTCTTGCTGCAGACATCTCTTTCCCAGGAAGGACTAAAGACTCGGCCAGTGACACAACTTTCTAAAGATAACACTTGTATCTTCTACTGCATTCTCCAAAGTAAGCGTAAATACAAAATGGTCATAAATAAAATGTACACTCAACATTCATCTTGTTACAGACAGATGCTTTTAAACTGCTTATTCAATTTTATTATTTGCTCAGGAAGGTTTTTTTTAAGCCAAAACATAAGGTTTTATTTAAGCCTGGAGGCCTAGCAATACTTGAGTACACCAGAGATGAATTGATAGTTTACCTTTGGTTGTTACCTCTTGACTTCCTAGAAAGTTAATCTACTGCTTTGCTCCATAATAAACTAGGGTAGTTACAGGTACAGTTGCCAGTTGTGGCTGTAGCTATGTTACTTTTTTCTTGAGCTGAAGTTGAGTACAGGCAGGTTCTGGCAGAGAGCATGCCTTCTAACTTGCTCCCGAGTTCACTTCAGCTGTTGGGCACCGGTAAGTTTTGCAGGCACGTAGAACTTGTCAGGCGGCAGTGGCTAGTGGCTTGGTCCTTAGCAGATACTTCTGTAGTCATCAGATGCATTTCTGAAGAAGAAACAAACAGAGTTCAAGTCCTACTGTGTAATTACTAACTACTGTACAGTTAATGGTATATGCATTGAGAAGCTGGAACTGAAACTAATGCAGGAACACTCTGCAGGTAGCAATAAGGCAATACTAAGCTTTACCAAAGATAGTCCCATTTCTCTCTTGTCCACTACGCCACTGTACCAGGTCCTGGATTGGTATTTCCCAGATCTTGGCAGTCTCATGCCTTTGATCCTGTCTCTGGTCTGCTCAGTAGCTATTGCTTGCTTCCTCCAGTACGTGTTGCTGCTTTCTAACTTTTGCCTGTTTTTCCTTTAAGTAGTAGAGTCAGACCAGGTGTTATTCATTTGAGGGGGCCAGGGGCAATTACTATTATGTTAACAGAGATGTAATGTTGAATTTTATCTGACCTGCAGTTCTGGTGTTCAATCCCTTCAGCACCTAACAGAATGGTGCATCTCTCTGGGTAATGTATTGGAGATGAGAAAACCCACAGAAAAAGGAAGTGCCATGCTGGTTTATGCAAGACAGTATCAACCAGCTATGAACAACTACGCTTTTAAGACTGCTTTCTAGAGACTGGTTTAACAGATTAGAGGGCAGGTTTTGAATCACTTATGTGTCCACTTAAGCATTTAGCTCTTAATGCCAAAGGCCATGATACACCAAACCAAAAAGAAACAGATTGTAGTGGTGGCAGTGCAGGAGTGTAAAGGGAATGGCTATACACATTATAAATTTAACAAAGTCTATAGCACAACTTCACTAATTTTAAATACAAATTAATTAATTAAAGGTTATTCCAAAGAAGACATCTCATATGGTCTTGTCAAACCTCTGGCTTGCACCTCAACTCTCTCTTAAATCTTAGCCTTCAGACATCATAAGGGATTTTTTTTTTTGAGTTATTTATAAACAGTGAGTTTTCCTTCTCTCAAAGATGCACTGCCAGAATAAGAAAGATTACAGACTAGTTACAGCACTCCCCCATTCAAGAGATACCAGAAAGGTGTATCTTAGTAACAGGCATCTGAAAGAATTTAGCTATTGAAGCAACAAATTATTTGACTTAACCCAACCAGTGAGCTTTGGAAAAAAATTTTTTTTTTTCTTTTTCAGGAGCATAGAGCCAGTCTGTACTGTGACATGACAGTGTCCATCCTTAACAATGCCAGGTGCCAACTCTTCTCTTCACAGGTAGTTCGTTTCCAGGTAGGTGTCCTCTTCAAACTTCAGTTGCTGCTCTACTTCCAGTGTTGCATGACAGATTTGGAAAAAACACAGTTTGATTTAAAGTCTTTGTTTCAGTCTGAGGGTTGCCGCACATTCCTAAAGTCTTGGCCTTCTAATAAAGCCCATACCTGTTATGTTTCTTGTCTGCTACAACCTCCTGAAGCAGCATACCAGCTGAGAGGATGCTTTGTTGAGCAAAAATTATAATTAAAGTTTTAGTTAAATTATTTCTCAAAGCATATTCTGATTTGCTAGCTATTAAAACTTCAGCTAATAACTAATACAAGTAGTGATGCTAGGCCTTAGCTTAGAGGTCCCTCTCAATTAGCAGACTCTTCCAGGTCACCAATTTCCTTTCGTATGAGCAGCAGTTGATCTCCCTGTATTTTGTTGCCATCTTTAAACAGTAGCTGAAAAGGACCTCCGGTGGTCAGCTACACCATCCTCCTGCTTTACATGGAACATCTTTAAAGCCTTCACAGTGGTCATTCCACCACCCCTGGCCATTCTGATCCAGTGCCATCACACTATACTCCTGCTGAAGCAGGTTTTCCTGACTACTCAGCCTGATGTCCCGTGTTGCATCTTATTATATCAAGCACCTGACTCTGCTGAGAAGAGTTTGGCTCCACTGTGTTTGAAACTACCCTTCAAGCAGCTCTAAGCTGTTAATTAGATCACTCTTGAGCGTCCTCATTTCCAGACTGAATGAGCCCAGCTTTCACGTTAAATTTTTCATCTGTTTCTACTTGCACACTTGTTTTCTTCAACATGTTGTAAACAACCTGATTTTAGTCTTATTATTCCTGCAAGCAGCTTTCCATTCCTGCCTTTCAAGTAAGACAACTGTAAAAGACAATGAAGTGTTACCAAAATGCTTTGTCACTGAAAATTTTAGAACCTCAAGGATTTCTTCATGTTCTTAAAACACTTGAGGATATTTTTTTTTGCCTAGTTTCATAGATGAATACTAATTAAGGTTAATCATCTGAAGCAAGCACACAAAGCTTGTGCATCTCAAAGTCAATGGAATAAAGTGACATCATGATTCATGCTGGATTTTTTTTTCATGCTGAATTTGAGTAACTAAATCCCTCTTTAGCCAATGTGCTTTAAAATTAGACAGGATTCCTACTTCACTCTAGGTGTACTGGAAGGAAGAGTTGTTTTCTGGTACTTGAGTTCGGTATTTCTGTAGATGTTCAAAGTATAAAGGGTACAAGCCTCCCCATGGAAACAGGCTGTAGACTTCAAATGCAGACATACATCATCTGCAGAACAGCATTTCTTGAAGCGTGGTAGGAAAGGAGGCTGCAATCCACCTTGCTGCTGTGGAGGTAGACTAAACCCCATTTAACTCACCAATCACACAGTAGTGAGCATGTGTAAATATGCACTTAGGGATGCATTTGGAGCATTATCAAGCTCTGCAGATATCAGCACCACTTCTGCTGCAGTCAATGCTTCTTCTCAAGGCTTCAGCTTTTGTGATCAGAAGGCTTTATTAAAAGTTTCCATTCTTTCTGCTTGCTGAAAAAAGCTCGAAGTAGTAAAAGGAGCACTGGCTCAGAGAGAAGGGAAATAAATTTTTCATTAGTGAACTAATAAAAACCATATTTAGAGACAATTTCACAAGTAAATTGCCATGTCTCTTTTTTCTAAAATATATGATTTCCAAAATCAATTACTCCAAGATAATTGGAGAGAGCTCTGTGTGACTTGTAGTTGATAGTACAGCAACACTAGCATTTTAGTTTAGGTCTTTTGCAACAACTCTCTTGATTGTTCCTACTGACTGTGCTTTAGTTCACACTACACAGAGGTCACAAACTGGACCCTTTTGGACAAAAAGGAAGTTCTGCTCCAACCAGTGATGGGCATTCAGCCCCGACACCAGGTTAGAGCTATTCTGGGCAACACCTCTGAATCATGTGCATCGCAGGGGTTAAGTTCTCCTCAGCAATTTCCTCACCCCACAATCAAGCCCCTTATGGGCCACGATAACGGTCAGTCAGTTCCACCCAGCCACGTCCTGCTGTCCAAAACAGCGCAGCAGCCCAGACCACAGCAGGACTTACCAACAAAGACAATACCTGGGTCTGTGCTGGCTCTGAGGAGAGTTCTTGGCTCTGTCCTCAGGCAGGGCTTTGAGGGGCACACAAGCTGTAACACTCCTACACAGTGCCAAGTGTTTGTTCAGCCCCTGAGCAAGCTGGGGGCTCGTGTACATTTGGCAGGAGGAACATGAATGTTGTTACATCAACCATCCTTCCCCATCTTCCTGTGATTTATTATTTTTTTTTAAAAAAACTGCATATGTATACACTCTGCTACTCTTGCAGCTGTCTGGGTTAGATAGCCCATATCTTGTTCCTTCATTAGATGCTTGGAGAGGGGAATAAAAATTATATCCAGTAACGGCACTGGTTCAGTTACTCACCATCTTTATCGCTGAAATGCTCGATCCTTATGAAAAGCAGCTTCTCTCTGAGTATCATAGTCCAAATCTGCTTGCTTTTCCTGCTGTTTTTTTGCCTGCTTTTCAGCCTGATGAAGAAAGGGGACTTAATCAATATTTGTCAAACATCATCCCTTCCCACTTTTCTCCCCTGCTATACCCCCCACAAAAAGTGTACACTGAATAGCTGAGTGAACATCAGGATCAGCTGCTTTGGTGACCTGCTCAGAAGATACAAGAGAGCAGTAGTGGCACAGCTGAAAAAAGTGGCATCATGACCCAGGACAGGATGTGATCCCTCATTGTTGATCTTTTCTGTATTACCACCCCTCCCAGGTAATTTTCCCCAACCAGCATGGGCCAAGTCAGCCTGGAAGAGGCTGCTGTTCCACTACTCTGAGAGGAGGCTGCTCCCCAACATCAGCAGCTGTAGGGCATGCAGGTGAAAAAAAAAAAAAAAAAAAACAAAATGCACACATCAAGCTTCCTCTTTCTCTCCCATACAAGAGATCTAGTACTATGGGTTCAGATGGGTGCTTCTTTCTGGAGGGGCTGAGGGTACAGCTCTTCTATTTACCATTTGCTGGATCTGAATTTTCTGTACTTCCATGTTGGCATCATGTTGTTTTTGTTTCTTGGCTTTTTCCACTTCCAAGTAAGCACGATCTGCTGTCATCCACTGATTACGATCCTTCTCATCCTCTGCTTTTTCCTCTCTCTCCTTTTCCACTTTCATCTTCATCTATATTTTACAAAATACACAAAAAAGTTAACCAAGGAGCATAGTTGATAGGCTGGAAGCCGTATCTTTCAGCAGAAGCAGCCCTGTATCAGAGTTCTGATAAGCACGGTCATTGTGGTTGGCCATGATTTTCAGCAGCCAAAATGGAAGCAGGAGAGGGAGAGAGGATCCCAGGGAAGATGGCAGCAGACATGACGAAGCGTGCTGATGCCTGGCACCAGACCCACCAGCTGTGACCTGGGCCAGGCTCCTCAGCTGGAATAAGTGCAGAGTCTGGAAAGTGTTTCCAGAAATTACCAACAATTATAGAGCCTTCCAACTGTGAGGTTTTTTTGCAATACTATCATCACATGCACCACTTGCACCTTTCTTAAGTTCTTAAGCTATAAGTGATAAATATGAGGCCTTCTCCCTCAAGAAGGCTGTGCTAGAATCTGGGGTATTTCTGAAAGGTATTCAGAAGTACAAGTAGATGACAGAAAGGAATCAGAGGAATTTCTTACCGCACTGGCTCTGTAATCAGCAATAGATTCAATGGCAGCCTTTTTTTTTGCTTCTTTCTCTTTGTTTTTGATTTGGTATTCATCTTCTACCTCTGCAGCTCCTCTAGCAAGACGATCATCCTCCATCTTACACGCCTCATTCATCTGTGCAGCTAGTTTTTCACAAGCTCTATCCTTATGCTCTTGCACTATCCTGCAAGAGAACATGAGCTGCCATAACATATCAGGGTATCTGCTCGGGTTACCTGAGGCACTGCTCCTAACAAAGCCAGCAGTCCCACCCACAGCAGCACCAATTACTATTGGAACTGGCAGGCATTTCTTCTGGACCATTCTATTTCAAGTTTTAATTACAGAAAAATTGCTTGCATCAGAGTTCTGATTTTGCTGATATAGAAATTCAGAGTAATATTTGTCACAAGATTAAACTGCAAGTTTGAGTCTTAACACTAAAAACTGTAGCCATAGACCCACCTATTAGTCTCTTCAGCTTTCTCTCTTGACAGATCAGCCATCATATCTTTTCCTTTAATATAAGCCTTAATCCGATCATCATCTTCATCTTCTTTTTGCTTCTCTTCAGCTTTAATTATTTTCTGTTCAGCTACATGTTCCTGTTTAAACAGAAAAGTGCTTTTATATTTATGTAGAATGAGATTTTTGGAAACATGAACTGAAAAAAAGAAAATCTAGCAGAGACTTCAGGCCGAGCTTATAATAAAGAGTTCTTTGGTTGTGTCAGTGGAGAAGCTACAGAAGACAGAAACACAGAGATGGAAGAAAATTCTCATTATCTGCTTACCACAAACTACCACAAAAGCAAAATTAGTGTATGGTTGCAGCCCTAAGCACAGTATCTTTAAGTTATATTCTTTCCTCTGCTTCCCCACTTGCTCCAACTGTATTGCTCCCACCCTGTGTACCAGTCACACAGCACAGACTCTGAAGGGCTCAAACAGTAAAAGTCTGTAGAACCACAAAAAAAAAGGCACAAAGCACCCAAAATGTAATCACACAGAAGTGACAATTATGACTATATATAGCTTTTCTTGTATATACAAAGTCGGGGGCAAATGGAGTAAAATTTGTGTAACTGAGGTGAGAAGGAGTATGGGGGGTGGAAGGAAAGCAATTTAGGGTTTCAGTGGGAAACCTCTCCTCTTACTGTCTCACATGCCAACCAAGCATGGCAGTACTGCCACTTCAGTCTCCCTGCTCAAGCAGGGAAACAGTAGGTGTGCTAAGGAGGCCTTGACTAATTTTCTAAACACCTCCAATCATAAAGGGAAAGTCAAATTAAAAAGATATTGTCATGTTCAGACTCAGGCTATTCCCTCTTCCTAGCAAAGGAAAACGGGCTTAAAACAGAGCAGGTACATGGAACCTAAATCCAGTTCTCAACGTCAATGCCAATCTCCTTGCTGCCTACAGCAGACTTTTTCCATCATAGACCAGTTAAAGCTCAGGCACCACATTGCCACTTCCAAGAGGCCTTTCTCAAAAGCACAGAGGAAAGACATGGCCTGCATCTGGCATATGATCTGAAGCTGCCAGCAGGTCCATTTATTCATGGGCCTACTGTAGCCACACCAGGCAGCCATGGTGAAACAAGCATTTCTGAACTGTCTGCTTCCCTCTTACTTACATGATGGAGCCTCTGGCGTTCAACTTTTTCCTCCTGTTCCTTTTCTTTTCCTCTCTGAATTTCCTGTTGGTACAACTGGTACGATCTCTGTATTTGTTCCCCTTGTCTTCTATTTTCTAGCTTGGCCAGATCTGCCTGATGCTTGTGCTCCTTTATTCTGAATCGGAAAAAAAAAGGTGTTGGATAAATAAGCTAAGGACTGCATGAAATAATGAACAGGTATGGATTCTACACATTTACAGGTACTTTAACAGTTAAAAAAAATACTTTGAAGTGAAAGCTGAATGTCAGAGATCTAAAATAGAATCAGTTTTTAAAAGGCAGCTGCGAATGCTTTGTACAACGCTCAGTCCCAGTGCAAGGGTGGTGGTTAGCCTATCCTAGCAATAGCAAACACGGGTTTGAATATTAGATTGGATTTGATTAGCCTGTTTAATTGTAGAAGCTGGGTAGCCGCCACAGCAGTGCCCAAGCTGTGGCCACGTTGTCAGCCTGTGCTAGCTGGAGGCACCGATGGTTCTGGGCTGGGAGAAGCGGCAGTAATAGAGAGTTTTGCCTCAGGGAGACAAGCCGCTCGCTCTTGGCACCAGAACACAGCCCGCCTTGTTTAATTGATTAGGGTAGACATGGCCACTAGCAACAATAGATGTCTCTGAAGCCGGAGCACAGTCACGGAGGAAGCAGAGTGCGAGGAAAGGGGACGGGTTCTCGGCCCAGCCGGGGAGCGAGGACCGGAGCCGGCCGGTCAGAAGGGGTGAGTCAGGCGGCCCCAGGCGCGGCCCCAGGCGCGGCCCCCGCGGGTGGCGGCAGCAGCGGGGCGGGAGCGGGGCCAGCCCCGGGTCCCGCCCGCCCGGAGCTGCCCACGGGAGGATTTTGTTTGACCCCGCACCCCACTCCCGAGGGCCCCACCGCACTCACTGCGCCAGCTGCTCCTGCGCCACGGCCCGCCGCTCCAGGTAACGGCTGTGCTCCAGCTCCGCCTCACGGCGGATGGCGTCCGGCCCGTCACGGTCCATCGTCGGCCCCTCTCCGCCGCGCCCAGCGCCCGCTCTCCGGGAAGCGGCAACGCCTGCCGAGAGAAGGAGAGGGCTCCTTACCGACGGTGAGAGCCCGGCTGTCCCGGGGAGTCGGGGCTCCTTCTCCCGCCCCTAGAAAGGGAAGGAAGGCGGCCCCGGTGGAGAGAATGGCGTGAGGCGAGGCGGGAACAGCACAGACAAAGGCGGGCGGGGGGTGACTGCGGCGGCTGTTATAGCGGCCCGACCCGGCCCGGCCCGGCCCGGCCCGGCGCTCCGCCCAGCCCCGCCCCGGGGGCTGCCGCCGGGCGCCGGCTGATCTCTGAGGCGGGGCCGTTCGCCGGGCTCGGCCGCTGAGGCGCCGCCCTGCTCCCCCGGGCTCAAGCTGCGGCGGTCACTGCGGTAGGCCCCGGCCCGGCCGCAGACGTGCGGGAGCCGCCCTCAGCCGGCGCGGGGTCGCTGTGGCGAGCCCGTACCCGGTAAGAGGGTCTAACTCTCCTCGCTGCCCGCTCCCGGCTCGGCGGCCGCTCCTCCCGCTCGTTCGCCCCGGCCCTGCGGCCGGTGGGGGGGCGGTGTGGCTGGGGCCGGGCC